>NC_135333.1:117720651-118320651 GCF_023851605.1 Tamandua tetradactyla
TTATGAACATATCACCAATCATTTATCCACTTGCCTTTTGGCAGCAATTAGGTCCTGTCCAGTTTTGGCCATTTGCAATGAAGTTGTTATGGGTAGTTGATTTTAAATCAAATGTCATATGGTGGTCATATACTATTCTTTCTCTTGGCTAAATGCCAGAAATGCAATGGCTGAATTACACAGTAGTTATATTTTTATCTTTTTAGAAATTTTCAAACAGTGTTCTGAAATGGTTTTACAATTTTACAATCTCACCTATATTTTTTGTGAACTTCAGATTTTCCACATCTTTGCCAAACTTGGAAGTGTAATATTTTTATTTTTGACCTCTCTGCATGGTATATAGTGTAAATTCCATGCTGATTTTAACTTCATTTCCCTAATGAATAATGATTTGATCATCTTTTTTATGCTTATTTGCCTGTTGGATGTTCTTCCCTAGTAAATCATTTTAAATTTGTTCTTTTTTAACATGGGTTGTTTATTATTTATTTTAATGTATTTTATGTTTTATAGACCAATCCTTTTTCAAGATGTGTGATATATAAATATTTTCCCACTGTCTTAGATTTGTTCTCTCATTAATTTGTCAATATCTTTTGAAGAGCAGAAATTCATAATTTTTATAGTGTTTAACTTATTTTTCTTTTTTGAATAATACTTTGTCTAACCTGAGGTCACTGGATTTCTCTTACATTTTCTTCCAGACTGTCTATGATTTTAGATTTATAATTATATTAGAGATCCATTTTGAGTTAACTTTTATATGCTTTGGGATGTGGGTCACAAATGATACATTTGCCTATGGATAGCCAATTTTTTCAGTGCTATTTGTTAAAAATACAGCCACCCAAAGCAAGTAATTATTAGGTCCAAAATCTTAATAGTACTGTGAGCTAAGAAACTGGGAACTAAACAGACTTTTTTTACCCCACTAAATGCATTTTCAAGCTCATGTAAGAAAAGGATCTGCAGAGCCCACAGAGTCTTGGTTGTCTTCCAGGTATTAAGTTCCATCTGGATATTTACAGGGAGTGCTGCTGGTCTAAGTCAAAACTACCACTTGCGGGCTGTCCGCGGTGGCTCAGCAGGCAGAATTCTCGCCTGCCATGCCAGAGACCTGGGTTCAATTCCTGGTGCCTGCCCATGCAAAAACAAAAACAAAAACAAAAACAAAACCTACCACTTGAATCACCAAGGATCAAAAGAAAGAACTACATACCTCTTATTAACTTGTTCCTTCTCTGTAATAATGATATTGTGCAATCACCCTTCCTTCTAAATACTTGGATTAGTTGTTAAAAACTTGGAAATATCATCAATATTTAACAGTGAAGTTAAAATCATGTCTTTAATACTCAAGATATAAATTTTGATCCCGTCATTGAAGCAGAATCAGAAAATTTATTTGCTATCAATGCCCTGAAAAACTGAACAATAAATGAGTTGAACACAAATTAATATTTAATATTCTATTGTGGTAAACAAGAATATTTATCTGACTTTTCTAATTGAGAGTTTGAGTATATACAGATTGTGACAACATCTATTATGACAACAAGAAATTTTAATTAATTTCATTCGTGACAATGTCTTAGAAATGTGATAATGACAATAACAGTGAAGATGAAGGTGGTTATAAAATGAAGATACATTGGTTTTCCTGGCAAAGAAAGTCTTAAATCACTGACTAGATACTTAGTTTAAGAGACGTTTCCTAGGGTTGGGCCCCATTTTCCTCAGAGAAAAAGGTATTTCATGCTGAAAGACACATGATGGTATATTTTTGCATTTAAAAACACAATTCAGGGCTTCAAAAAATGAAGAGATTTTTATGTTTGTTTTAGATTTAATGAAAAAAATTCTTCTACTCTACAGCTTTCTGTCTCTCTCATCTTTCTCTTTTTCCTTTTTTCTCATTCCTCACCCAGTTTTTTTATTCAAATGCATGAGTATCACAGAAATACAATAAAATTAAAATTTGGAGGCTAATTATTTCTCCATAGGAAATGAAATAAATGAGTGTCTTAATTCAAAAGCAAAAGACAATTGTCAGAATTGCTATGTAATGTGGAATAGCATGCATTAGGTCAAAGTAATTACTGTTTGGAGACCTCAGGCGCTTCTGCTTTTCCACTTGAAAAAACTCCTGAGAGGCTCCGTTGAAAATGTACACTAAAGAGGAACTTTCCAGATGTCATGAGAAAGTAACACTTCTACTCAATTTCATTTGAAGGGACTCTACCTAGGGTTACTTGGAAAATGGGAAGAGAAGAGTCCAGGGCCTGATAAATGAGAATATTAATTCTCAGTGAGCACTTTCTAGGGTGAGGACTTCCATCAGGTGGAGAAAAACTTCAAGTATAAAAATATATATGAAAGAAGTAGCAGGCTACTCTGGTTATTACATTGTATTACACTAATCAATCAAATATCAAGAACAATAAAAAAGAACATGCATGATTTGTTGCTATTTATGTATATGGCTCTATTACCAAAGTTCAGATTAAAACAAAATAATTTTTCCTTTCTTAGGCTTTTTGAGATTGAATTTGATTACAGGTGAATTGATGATGAGGCACATAAATATGTACATATAAGTTTCTTCTAGCAATGGCAAATTGTAAGGGAGAAGAAGAATGGGAGAAGAGAAGGAAAAACATGGGATTACAGTCCTCATTTCCTTAATGATAAATGGATGACTTATGAGTATGTAAAATAAATGACCAATTAGAACCAAAACCAGGTGTTAATATGTATCAAGCAAGAAAGAAAGTAGATTAAAATCACAACAACAAAATATCTTAAAATATCTGCTTCTAGGTTTATCTTGGTTCATCTTGACTCTTTAGATCTCTTCTCGTTTTGGATAACTGTGCATCTTTGTAATTTCTCCGTCATTGATGATTTTTGGAGGTGATTTGAAAACATTTCCTCAGGGTCATTTAATGCGTAGGTAATGGGGGTTTAACTAGGGAGTGAGTAATCCAAAGGAAGTGATCTCAGAAACTCCCACTCCATTATCTCCACAATGTAGACATTTAATAAAATCTCTCACTTCTTTCTTCTAAATATCTCTGAATTTATTACCCAATTCTAGACCCCTGGTCATATTTATATATTAAGCTACAAAATTTCTCAGAAGTTTAAAACAATGTGCCTCTCATTTGGTCCCTTGATTCTGAGACAGCCATATTCAATATCATTGCTGGATTAATCTTTCTAAAATATACAAGCTGTTTCTTAATATTTTCCTCTTAAGCACACTTTCAATATTTCTCTTTGTTTGAGATGTCAGATAATGACCACTACTTTAAAATAAACTGAATTGCAATGAGCTGAGACTCAGCATCAAGGGACTGAGAAAAACCCTAGAATGAGCTGAGAATTAACATCAAGGGATTGAGAGAAACTTCTTGACTAAAGGGGGAAGAGTGAAATGAGACTAAATGTCAATGGCTGAGAGATTCCAAACAGAGTTGAAAGGTTATCCTGGAGGTTATTCTTATGCATTAAGTAGATATCACCTTGTTGTTCAAGATGTAGCAGAGAGGCTGGAGGGAACTGCCTGAAAATGTAGAGCTGTGTTCCAGTAGCCATGTTTCTTGATGATAATTGAACAATGATAGAGCTTTCAGAATGAGACTCTGTGAATGTGAAAACCTTGTGTCTGATGCTCCTTTTAGCTACTATATCAACAGAAGAGTAGAACATATGGAATAAAAATAAATAATAGGGGGAACAAATGTTAAAATAAATTTAGTTTGAAATGTTAGTGGTAAATGAAAGCGAGGGGTAAGGGGTATGGTGTGTATAATCTTTTTTTTTCTCTGTTATTGTTTTATTTCTTTTTCTGTTGTCTTTTTCTTGCTTTTTCTAAATCGATGCAAATGTTCTAAGAAATGATGAATATGCAACTGTGATGATATTAAGAATTACTGATTGTACATGTAGAATGGAATGATATCTTAATGTTTTGTTAATTTTTTTAATTAGTAAAAAAAGTTTAAAAAAATTAAAAAATAAACTGAACTGCATATTAAATAAATGATTCATTTTCTATACCCCAACCTTATTAACTGAGAAGAATGAGGTATGAGAACTTGAAAAACATTTATAACATCATCTACGTGATTCTTATTAACAAAAAGCTATGGAAATAACTGATAACATGCTGAAGTCCAAAATACTTTTCTGACATACAGATCCCTTCTTGTTTCAGCCCTATACTGTCTCTAGATACGTCTCCTTTACTCTCCCATGAACACTATCTTAGTTTTTTTGTTGTTTTTTTTTACATGGGCAGGCACTGGGAATCGAACCCAGATCCTCTGGCATGGCAGGCAAGCATTCTTGCCTGCTGAGCCACCGTGACCTGCCCACTATCTTAGTTTTGCTACACTGTGATCACACATACCACAAATTGGTTTTGGCTCAATAAACAGGAATTTATTTGCTCACATTTTCAAAGGCAAGTAGGCTTGCTTTCTCTTGGGTTAGTAATATTCTGACTTGCCAGAATTTCTTGGGTTCCTTCTTTATTCTGTTTCATGATTATGTCCTCTCCTTTGTTTTCCAGATTCTGATAACTTCTAACTTTTGACTCACCCCCACGGCTTTCTCCCTCTGTGTTCAGATTTCATCTGCTTCAAAAGGACTCCCATTAATTTGGATTAAGGGCCAACCTCATTCAGTTGTGCCACACCTTGACTAAAAATATCTGCAATATATAAAATTATCTGTCCTGTTCACAGTGGGTTCACACCCACAGAAATGTGCATCAAGATGAGAATATGTCTCAATTGATGTACAAGCACATCAAGGATTGATTGCATCACATTCTTGAATTGCTCAGAATAAGTGTCTTTCCTTCCTGAGTGTTAAACAGACCTAATAGCATTAAATCAATTGACTGAACTATGAGATAAGGATTGTATTTCTCTTACTTTACATAAGGAGAAGGTGTCATAAAATTTTTGAGTTATCTGTGCAGTTTCCCACAATGTGTATGCAATGAAGACTTTACTAAGATGCATGTTTCAAAACCTCCTTCTATAACTGAGACATGGGACCTCTCCATACACATCTCTCCAACACTTTTGTGTTAATCTTCTTACCTTCTATATATTGTTATCATTATTAAATTATTACTTTGTCTTAGAAGACCTTGCTGATCTCCAATATTTTTTAGAAGCTACCCTAAATATCACATAATAGTTTGTATATCTTTGTTACAGCCCTAATCACACACATTATGGCAACATATGCTTATATGTTTGCCTCCCTTAGGGAAATCCAACTTGTTAAAAAAGGTAAAGATTAAACCTCTCCCAAAATATGGCATAAGCTAGGTATTGTATAAATATATGTCAGATTAATTAACAAATTACAGGAAGAATATAAAATTTACATGCACTTTTTCAGTTCAGTTATATTTTCTGGAAACTAATGTGTCTTCAGGAGATGATACGTAAATTGTGAATTAAACAATCGAAGCAAGTAAGTTCACCACAGCAGGGTGGAATTTTTTAACAATGAAAAGTAATTATGAGTTTGGAACTGAGCTACAAGCTTCTTTGAAAGAATCTCATACATGATACAACTGATGAGTTACATAAACATAATCAGAACAAATGTGTGGGTTCCTTTTTGGTTTTTATTTTAAAGTCTCAATTTGTATCATATGTTTAAGATCATTTTTTTTTAAATGCACAATCTTTTGTAGCACACCCCTGAAGATTTCTTTGACCTGCTGATTCCTCAGAGTGTAAATGAAGGCATTTAGTAAAGGGGCGACTGAGGTATAGAGCAAAGCTACACCTTTGGATATGGTCACTGTTTCTTTTGCAGATGGCTTAATATACATGAAGATACAGTTAAGGAGACAACAATCATATGGGAGGTACAGGTGGAAAAATCTTTGGTCCTTTGCTGTGCAGAAGGGAATTTCAGAATAGTCTTAATGATGTAAGTGTAAGACAGAATCACTAATACCAATGTGACTGCAAGTGTCACCACAGCTAAGATAAAAGACATCAGTTCTAGGACATGTGTATCTGTGCAGGAGATCTGCAGGATAGGAGAAGTTTCACACATAAAGTGATCAATGGCTCTGGAAGCACAGAAATCCAATTTGAGCCCCATGGACAATGGTGGAAAGATGATTAGGAATCCAGTTACCCAAGAGCTAAGTACAAGTTGATAGCACACTTTGTTGTTCATAATGATGGGGTAATGCAGCGGTTTGCAGATGGCCACATAGTGATCATAGGACATGGCAGCCAGAAGGTAAAATTCTGTAACTCCAAGTAGAAGGATAAAAAATAATTGAGCTGTGCAATTATTATAAGAAATTGTTTTGTCTCTAGTCACCGTGGTCATTAGGAACCTAGGAATGCACACTGTTGTGAATATAATTTCCAAAAATGAGAAATTTTGGAGAAAGAAATACATTGGGGTCTTGAGATGGGGATCCAACAGGGTAAGAAGGATTATGATTAAATTCCCCATAAAGTTCAACAGGTAGTTGAGAAAGAGAAAAAAGAAAATCACAATTTGCAGCTGTGGGTCATCTGTCAGACCTACCAGAATGAATTGTATTTCCTTTGATGGGTTCTTCATTTCTCTTTTGGGACCCTTATTAAATCTATATAGAAAGAAGATAAAAATGATAACTATCTACACATACACACACACACACACACACAAAGACACACACACAAATATAAACACCTATTTACCTAAAATGTACAATGACATACATTCTCAAACATACTCATATTTAAGTGATTTCTCCAGTTTGAAATAGATGACACAAATGGTCAATTCAAAATCCCATCGAAATCCTTAGTTCTCTTTATAATGGCCCTCACAATTTTTCACCAGCACATGAATTTTTTGCCAATATTCATTTTAGCATGGCACAAGGAAAACATGTCAAGATAGTTGATAAATCTCTCCAAGATTATCAGGTAATCACATCCTCCTATCCTTTAGGGTGGACACCCTTTCTCAATGTGAAAAAGTCAAAACAGGCATTGCCTAAAGGTCCCTATAGACTGGGAGAAGGCTCCAAGGAGAAGGAAGAGGTATAACAGAGAAAATAGGATTTAACGAATGAGAGTGACTGTGGAATCACTATATACAATCACTATTCTACCTCCAGCGTTTTGGAGCAGCTAGAAGGAAAAATTTGAAATAGTGGAAAGGTAACCCATAACAAACTCTGAAATCTGTAACTACTTGTTGAAGTGTACTTTGAAAATTATTGCTTTTTCTTTCTTTTCTTTGTATATGTGTTACACTTCACAATAGAAAAAGGTTTTGCTTAAAAAAAAATAGCCGATAATATTCAAATGGACGTTACTCTGCATATATACTGCATATAATTAATATAGAAGCATATTAATTATTTAAAATGTATTTTCTTTTTGTGCGTATAGAAAGTGGATTTGAATAAATTTTATCTTTGACCTATAATCAGAGTTTCATTTCTGATACTTTATTCAAAATTAATCTCAATAGAGTTTCCTCATTTATCAAATATCTTGACATGTTTTCCTTGTGCCATTTTCATCATAACCCACTCTTTTCCTCAGAAAAAGCTATTATTTTATTTTAAATCTTACATAATAGAGATGTGTTTAGCCTTACATAGCAATTATTTTAATTATGTATGTATATATAGATACACATAAATCTGTTTGCTATATTTATATTTATTTATTTAGTGTCCTTAAAGCTTCTTACAATGTGGTCTTTTCAAGGAATAACAGAGGGTATTCCAAATTAAAAATTAGCAAAGATTGATCATGGCAAATTCAAACCAAATTAAAGAAAAAAAAATAATTCTTCTATCTGTTCTGCCTTTTCTTCAGATTCAAGTTATTTAAATACCAGATTGTTATTTTTATTATAACTGTGAAATTGCCACAAAGTTTGTGACAGTCAGGGTGATTTTTAGAAGCTATAGTATATTGTATTGTAATTCTCATGCTAGTCAATGACTGAGATACTTTGAGCTTCAAAAGTTAAAGATTCTAACTTCAAAAGTTTTGAAATGTTCAATGAGAGTATACTATTGCTATTACTAATTTTCTTGATTGTGAATATGCAAATACAAAATTGTTTTTTAGACTATGGGCAAATAATAAAAGGTGAAAAATGACTGAAACAAACAAGTACAATATTTTGTTATAATATATTTGACTTACTTTTAATGAAATTTCTTCTTGTGTGAGTCTACATAATTTTGGCACTTTTCGTTTCCTGAATATTCTTTAAAAAACACCTGAATGTCCAAGAAATAATACTAATTTTTATCTTTTCTATTTAAAAAATTCTTTGTGTCTTATATTTTCCTAGTCCCCTATTATGGTGAGTATGTCAATTGCATTCCTTTAATGCATTATCTGTGAACTTTAAAATGAAATGGTTGACTAAGGATATATTCTGAAAAATAAAATTTTCCGTTTATATTCTTTGATATTTTCCTTTTTTACTATCATTAATGTTAGTTTTTATTTTTTTCTCATTTGGGAAAAAAACTTAAGATTTTTTATTCTGAATGTGATTTTCCAAAGCAGATATTAGTGAATAGCTTTAATATTTTTAATAACTATTTAATACTAACAGATGTCAGCGGCAAGTGATTATAAACTTTATTGTACAAGTGTATAAACATAGTTCAACCCTTCTTATCTCAGGACTTCTATTTTTGTTATATTCCTGACTTGAAAAGGAATTTTCTAGAAGTTAGTCAATCAGTTTCTGTTACCATGTGGGTCTCTCAGACTGTTCTAGAGGAATGCTATTTCAGATTTCAGAAAAGAGTTGCTTACTATTGTGTTCACATCAGCTAACCAAGTGCAGCAACTAGTTATAAATAGAGTCAGAGAAAAAGAAATTTAAATCCCATAATATATTAATAGAATACATGGTTACATCTACTATATGCATGACTTTAAAATTATGCTCCATTAATAATGATGTATAAACGTGAAAAGTCAGTAGTCAAATTAAACTCCCTGGATTTGAATTCTTGGTCATTTGCCTTAAAATATGATTTTGAAGTAAAGTTAAAATTATAATAGACTTACCTTCTTGACATCTACTGTTTGCATTCTTCCCCTTTTTGTGTATGGAAACGATGTGCACTAACATAATTAATAGGTTATTCACTTTTAAAATCAATTTATATTATTGCAATGGGTGTATTTAATAGAAATGATTGTTATGGGAGGAAGAAATATGTATGTATGGTGCTTCTGTATCGCTCTTCCATTTCCACTTCCCTCAAATCCTTACTCACTTTGAAGATGGGACTCAGGTAAATGATTTTCAAGGAGAGCCATCTTTCATGCCAGATAAGGTCCATTTTGTGAAATTTTGTCCTTAATAATCTCTATGAAATGTGTTGCAACTGTTATTGCTATCGTTCAAAACCTAAATACAGGCATGTATCTTTAAAATAAAACACACAAAAAAATCATCTAATGAAAGGTAAGCAACTTGTCCAAGTAAAAAAATGACAATCCTACTTGTACACTTACAAAATGCTACACCTTTATCATTTTTCACTTGCTGCACACTCAGGAGAATTTATTGAAATAAAAAAAAATCTTCTCAGGGAGCACATCTTCAAAAGTGCTAATTATTTGCAATACAATATATCACTGTAATCCACTTTAAATAAAAGCTAAAGTGAAAGTATTCCAGAGGAGTAATATAAATGATTTAGAGAAGTCAATGAATTATGCAACAGTAACATTAGCAGTTTCATTGTCACTGGAATTTCCCAGCTGGTTTGCACCAACATGAAACATTGCTTTGTTTCAACTAAGCAACAAGACCTATTTAGGTTTTATTGTAAACCATTTCAAACTGAGACTGAATGGTTTGTTGGTGGACACTGATACTTCAAGCGCACTGAGTTTCATCTGTTAAATAAAATTTTATATTAACATCCCAACTGTAAACAACCCCAATCCAACATTGATGAATAGATAAAAAATTTTTTTGGAATATATATATAATGGAATAGTATTTAACCGTAAAATGAAATAAACTCCTAATATACAAAAAAACACACATAAATCTTAAAGCATTCTGTCCAGTGCAAAAAGACACATACAAAAAGACGTCAAATTGTTTGATTCCATTTCTGTATTTCCGGAAAATTCCTAACCTACCAACTAAAATTTGATCAGCTATTCCAAGGGTTGAAGGTGAAAAGGAACTGACTACAAAGTGCGATGAGGGAACTTTTTATGGTGATATAAAAACAATTTATATCTTGATTGTTTGCCAAAGCTTATAAGTTATATATTCCCGAAAGTGTAAATTTTATTGTACTTAAATTACACCTCAATAATCTGTCCATCAAAATTATTTGGATATAATTTTCTTCTAGAGAGTAAGCTGTTGATAAGATAACTTACATCTAGCCATGCATTAGCCTCTGGTCACAAGTTGCTATATATTTTTTATAGTTATTTTGCTAAAATAGTTCCCTTTTGCACTAGCCTCATTTCAGATGCTCAGCAACTTCACGTGGCCAGTTGTACTTTATTGAACAAGGCAGCTACTACCATGCCTACAAAAAGTTACATTGGACAGGACAGTACCAATTTGATACTTGATTTTAGCTTTTTTCATTTCTAATGTATACACTTAATGGTACGAATTTTCCTTAACCACAGCTTTACCAACATCTCATAATTTCAGTATGCTACATTTCTTATCATCACATAGTTTAATTTTTTTCAACATCTTATGTAATTCTTTATTTAATCAATTGTCTACTTAGAAATATATTGCTGAATTTTTTACAATTCAGTAACTTTCTACTTATTTGGATATTATTACTCCTTGCTTAATTCCATTATGTATAAGAACACACTCTGTAAGGATTTAATCCTATGAAATTTGTTTGAATTTACCTTATGCTTAGGTTATAGTCAATTTTGTTAGAATTCCATGTGAACTTGAGACTAACGGTCATTTTGAGTTTGGTGAATGCACTCTTTTATATTTTTTTAGGATCTCAATTTTGTTAATCATACTTTCAAATCTATCCATTTGTTTCTCTGCTTGTTTTTTAATAATTTTTAATTAATTATTTTGTTTATTATAAGTATTCATATAAAAGACATCATGAGATATTTGCCCTTTTGTGTCTTGGTTATTTCACTCAACATCATGTTCTCAATGTTTATCCATGCTGCAGCATGTGCCAGCACTTCACTTATTTTGATGGCTAAACAATATTCTGTTGTATGGGTATACCAAATTTTCTTTTTCAATTCATCTGCTGCTAGACACTGGGTCTAAACCTTGACTTCTTTGCCCTTAATATTGTGGATCATTTCTGTTGTGACCCTACTCTGCTTCTGCAGGTCTCCTGACCAGATACCGGGATCCTGGAGACCAACTCAGCTTTGGTGACACTCTTGGTCACACTGATAATGGTGATAATATCTTATACCTACATTGTACTGACAATCCTGAAAATCCCTCCAACTAAAATCAGAGGAAAGGGGCATTTTTATGGAATTCTTCCCACCTGATTGTGATCCCCCTCTCTTATGGCAGCAGTATCTTCATGTACATTAAACACTCAGTCCCACAAAGAATTTCTTTTTCTAAAGGAATTGCAGGGTTCTGTATCTCAGTTGCTTCACTTTTTAACCCTTTCATTTATGCACTAAGGAACCAACAATGAAGAAAGCCTTCACACATATGGTAAAAAGGACTGTTTCTTTTAGAAGGAAGGGTAAATACTGTTGGGGGGGAATTCAATGTGAAATCTGAACAGCTAATATATCTTCCATTTAAATTTATATACTCTCTGAACCAGTTGCAATCTTCTTGGTAAATGGCTGCTAATATCATTATTTATTTCCTTCAAAAAACATTTAATGAGATACACATACATGCATGTATAGTTCCTATGAGTAAAACACAAATATTAGAAGAAACAAGTTCCTCTTTCAAGGAAAGATTTTTTCACTGTGGAGTCACAATTAAACAGAGAGTCTAAAAAAATTTCTCTGTAATGACTAGAACATTTTATAAAATGAAATATAATAGAAAAAATATATCACAAAGTCATTTGATAGTTCATAAAGTTTTTGTTTCCAATATATTAGAACTGTTCAAAGAAAACTACAAAACATTCTTGACATGGAATAGAATACTTTATCATACTCAGTGATATGAAGACAATATCTCAAAGATAACAGTTTTTCTTCAACTTATCTATAGAGTCATCAAATTCCAATCAAAATACTGTAGGGAGCATTTTTGTAAGATTTCAGGAAAAAATATATGTGTGTATGTGTGTGTGTGTGTGTGTGTGTGTGTGTGTGTCTAAGAAGGAATGCCTAGGAATCTGACATTAGATTAAAAATTAGGTTAAGGAGCCACGACAGAGACCAGACACACAGCGTACCCCATTCCGGAATGGCTGGACCAGCTAAGAGACTCCACAGCGATGAAGTCCCTGAGAGGCACGCGCTTCCCCGGGCTGAGGTGGCTGGTGGCCGGAGCCCCTCCCTCCCTCTTCCCCAGGCTGGCTGGGAGCTTTGGATCGGGTTCCCCAAACTGCGGCAACTGGAGCCCCTTCCACACACGTGGCTTCCTGGGCCAGCTGGGAGCTTTGGAGCGGCGGTTCCCCAAGCCGCGGTGGCCGGCGACCCTCCCCCATGTGCGGCTTACCGGACCGGCTGGTAGCCTCGGAACAACGGTCCCCCAAGTCGCAGTTTCTGGTGGCAGCAACTCCTTCCACACACGTGGCTTCCTGGGCCAGCTGGGAGCTTTGGAGCGGCGGTTCCCCAAGCCGCGGCGGCCGGTGACCCTCCCCCATGTGTGGCTTCCCAGACCGGCTGGTAGCCTCGGAACAGCGGTTCCCCAAGCCGCAGTGGCTGGTGACCCCCATAGGTGACTTCCCGGTGGGAAAGGAAAGAGTCTCCAACAGTAGTAGAGACTGAGCCCAACCTAACACCAATAGTGGCATTAAGGAACAACTTCTGACTACTAAAAATAGGCCCTCAGCTCAGGTGAAACTGATCAAGGTGGAAGTCACCAATTGGGCTAACTGAAAAAGAGGAAAGGGGGCGAAACAGAGCTTTCTGTGGCTGTTTCTATGGAGGCTTCATTGCCTCTGGGCTCAGTGCTGGGATTACATAGGTTACAACTGCCCCAAATGCAGAAACAGGCTGCTTTTAGGGCTCTCTACACCCTGAACCTTCCCCGCGGGAGGGGTGAAACACAACTTGGGTGGAATCCCTCTCTCAAGGAATTCAGATCCCAGGACTTCACAATTTGAAGCCATTAAAACCAACCTACAACCTTTCCTCTGTCTCCACCACACACCCAGCAGCAAGAGTCTTCCAAAGTTAAAGGAGCCACAACATCTTTTGCTGGTGGGACCCGCAGACAGACAAGCACCATGTACTGGGCAGGATAAGAAAAACAGAGCCCAGAGACTTCACAGGAAAGTCTTTCAACCTGCGGGGTCCCACATTCAGGGAAATCTGATTAAATGTCCAGATGCCAGCAAAAAATAACAGATCACACCAGGAAAAGTGAAGATATGGCCCAGTCAAAGGAACAAACCAATAGCTCAAATGAGATACAGGAGCTGAGACAACTAATTCTGAATAGACGAACAGAAATGGAAAACCTCTTCAAAAACCAAATCAATAAATTGAGGGAGGACATGAAGAAGACATGGGCTGAACAAAAAGAAGAAATGGAAAGTCTGAAAAAACAAATCACAGAACTTATGGGATTTAAAAACACAGTAGAAGAGATGAAAAAAAAAATGGAAACCTTCAATGGTAGATTTAAAGAGACAGAGGATAGAATTAGTGAACTGGAGGATGGAACATCTGAAATCCAAAAAGAAACAGAAACTATAGGGAAAAGAATGGAAAAATTTGAGCAGGGGCTCAGGGAATTGAATGATAATATGAAGCGCACAAATATATGTGTTGTGGGTGTCCCAGAAAGAGAAGAGAAGGGAATAGGAGGAAAAAAACTAATGGAAGCAATTATCACTGAAAATTTCCAACTCTTATGAAAGACCTAAAATTACAGATCCAAGAAGTGCAGCGCACCCCAAAGAGAATAGACCCAAATAGCTGTTCTCCAAGACACTTACTAGTCAGAATGTCAGAGGTCAAAGAGAAAGAGAGGATCTTGAAAGCAGCAAGAGAAAAACAATCCATCACATACAAGGGAAACCAAATAAGACTATGTGAAGATTTCTCAGCAGAAACCATGGAAGCAAGAAGACAGTGGGATGATATACTTAAATTACTAAAAGAGAAAAACTGCCAACAAGACTTCTATATCCAGCAAAATTTTCCTTCAAAAATGAGGGAGAAATTAAAACATTCTCAGACAAAAAGTCACTGAGAGAATTTGTGACCAAGAGACCAGCTCTGCAAGAAATACTAAAGGGAGCACTAGAGTCAGATATGAAAAGACAGAAGAGAGAGGTATGGAGAAGAGTGGAGAAAGAAGGAAAATCAGATATGATATATATAATACAAAAGGCAAAATGGTAGAGGAAAGTATTACCCAAACAGTAATAACACTAAATGTTAATGGACTGATTTCCCCTATCAAAAGACATAGATTGGCAGAATGGATTAAAAAACAGGATCCTTGTATATGCTGTCCACAGGAAACACATCTTAGACCCAAAGATAAACATAGGTTGAAAGTGAAAGGTTGGGAAAAGATATTTTATGCAAATAACAACCAGAAAAGAGCAGAAGTAGCTATACTAATATCTAACAAATTAGACTTCAAATGTAAAACAGTTAAAAGAGACAAAGAAGGACACTATCTACTAATAAAAGGAACAAGTAAACAAGAAGACATAACAATCATAAATATTTATACACCAAATCAAAATGCCCCAAAATACATGAGGAATACACTGCAACCACTGAAAAGGGAAATAGACACATCTACCATAATAGTTGGAGACTTCAATTCACAACTCTCATCAATGGACAGAACATCTAGACAGAGGATCAATAAAGAAACAGAGAAGTTGAATATTACAATAAATGAGCTAGACTTGACAGACATTTATAGGACATTACACCACACAACAGCAGGATACACCTTTTTCTCAAGTGCTCATGGATCATTCTCAAAGATAGACCATATGCTGGGTCACAAAGCAAGTCTCAACAAATTTAAAAAGATTGAAATCATACACAACACTTTCTCAGATCATAAAGGAATGAAGTTGGAAATCAATAATAGGCAGAGTGTCAGAAAATCCACAAATACGTGGAGGCTCAACAACACACTCTTAAACAATGAGTGGGTCAAAGAAGAAATTACAAGAGAAATTATATTTCTCGAAAAATATCTCAAGGCGAATGAAAATGAAAACACAACATGTCAAAACCTATGGGATGCAACAAAGGCAGTGCTAAGAGGGAAATTTATTGCCCTAAATGCCTATATCAGAAAAGAAGAAAAGGCAAAAATTCAGGAAATAACTGTCCACTTGGAAGAACTGGAGAAAGAAAAGCAAACTGACCCCAAAGCAAGCAAAAGGAAAGAAATAGTAAAGATTAGAGCAGAAATAAATGAAATTGAGAACATGAAAACAATAGAGAAAATCAATAAGACCAGAAGTAGGTTCTATGAGAAAATCAACAAGATTGATGGGCCCTTAGCAAGATTGAAAAAAGAAGAAGAGAGAGGACGCAAATAAATAAGATCAGAAATGGAAGAGGAGACATAACCACTGACCTCACAGAAATAAAGGCGGTAATAACAGGATACTATGAACAACTTTACGCTAATAAATACAACAATGTAGATGAAATGGACAAGTTCCTAGAAAGGCATGAACAACCAACTTTGACTCAAGAAGAAATAGATGACCTCAACAAACCAATCACAAGTAAAGAAATTGAATCAGTCATTCAAAAGCTTCCCAAAAAGAGAAGTCCAGAACCAGATGGTTTCACATGTGAATTCTACCAAACATTCCAGAAAGAATTAGCACCAACTCTGCTCAAACTCTTCAAAAAAATTGAAGTGGAGGGAAAGCTACCTAATTCATTCTATGAAGCCAACATCACCCTCATACCAAAACCAGGCAATGATATTACAAAAAAAGAAAACTACAGACCAATCTCTCTAATGAATATAGATGCAAAAATCCTCAACAAAATTCTAGCAAATAAAATCCAGCAACACATTAAAAGAATTATACATCATGACCAAGTAGGATTCATCCCAGGTATGCAAGGATGGTTCAACATAAGAAAATCAATTAATGTAATACACCATTTCAACAAATCAAAGCAGAAAAATCACATGATCATTTCAATTGATGCAGAGAAGGCATTTGACAAGATTCAACATCCTTTCCTATTGAAAACATTTCAAAGGATAAGAATACAAGAGAACTTCCTTAAAATGATAGAGGGAATATATGAAAAACCCACAACTAATATCATCCTCAATGGGGAAAAAATGAAAACTTTCCCCCTAAGATAAGGAACAAGACAAGGATATCCATTATCACCACTATTATTCAATATAGTGTTGGAGGTTCTAGCCAGAGCAATTAGACAAGAAAAAGAAATACAAGGCATCAAAATTGGAAAGGAAGAAGTAAAACTATCACTGCTTGCAGATGATACGATACTATACGTTAAAAACCCAGAAAAATCCACAGCAAAACTACTTGAGCTAATAAATGTGTACAGCAAAGTAGCAGGTTACAAGATCAACATTCAAAAATCTGTAGCATTTCTATACACTAGCAATGCACAAGCTGACGGGGAAATCAAGAAAGGAATTCCATTTACAATTGCAACTAAAAGAATAAAGTACTTAGGAATAAATTTAACTAAAGAGACAAAAGACCTATACAAAGAAAACTGCAAAAAACTGTTAAAAGAAATCACAGAAGACCTAAATAGATGGAAGGGCATACCATGTTTGTGGATTGGAAGACCAAATATAGTTAAGATGTCAATCCTACCTAAATTGATTTACAGATTCAATGCAATACGAATCAAAATCCCAACAACTTATTTTTCAGAAATAGAAAAACCAACAAGCATATTTATCTGGAAGGGCAGGGTGCCCCGAATTGCTAAAAGTATCTTGAGAAAAAAAAATGAAGCTGGAGGTCTCAAGCTGCCGGACTTTAAGGCATATTATGAAGCCTAGTGGTCAAACAGCATGGTATTGGCATAAAGATAGATATATCGACCAATGGAATCGAATAGAGTGCTCAGATATAGACCCTCTCATCTATGGACATTTGATCTTTGGTAAGGCAGTCAAGCCAATTCACCTGGGACAGAACAGTCTCTTCAATAAATGGTGCCTAGAGAACTGGATATCCATATGCAAAAGAATGAAAGAGGACCTGTATCTCACACCTTATACAAAAGTTAACTCAAAATGGATCAAAGATCTAAACATTAAGTCTAAAACCATAAAACAGTTAGAGGAAAATGTAGGGAGATATCTTATGAAACTTACAATTGGAGGTGGTTTTATGGACCTTAAACCTAAAGCAAGAGCACTGAAGAAATAAATAAATAAATGGGAGCTCCTCAGAATTAAACACTTTTGTGCATCAAAGAACTTCATTAACAAAGTAGAAAGACAGCCTACACAATGGGAGACAATACTTGGAAATGACATATCAGATAAAGGTCTAGTATCCAGAATTTATAAAGAGATTGTTCAACTCAACAACAAAAAGACAGCCAACCCCATTACAAAATGGGTAAAAGACTTGAACAGACACCTCTCAGAAGAGGAAATACGGATGGCCAAGAGGCACATGAAGAGATGCTCAATGTCCCTGGCCATTAGAGAAATGCAAATCAAAACCACAATGAGATATCATCTCACACCCACCAGAATGACCATTATCAACAAAACAGAAAATGACACGTGCTGGAGAGGATGCGGAGAAAGAGGCATACTTATCCACTGTTGGTGGGAATGTCAAATGGTGCAACCACTGTGGAAGGCAGTTTGGCAATTACTCAAAAAACTGAATATAGCATTGCCATACGACCCAACAATACCATTGCTAGGTATCTACTCAAAGGACTTAAGGGCAAAGACACAAACAGACATT
The DNA here is from genome assembly GCF_023851605.1 of Tamandua tetradactyla. Classification (NCBI taxonomy): domain Eukaryota; kingdom Metazoa; phylum Chordata; class Mammalia; order Pilosa; family Myrmecophagidae; genus Tamandua; species Tamandua tetradactyla. Next base: position 117,738,800 of record NC_135333.1, read on the forward strand.
TGCACACCAATGTTTATAGCAGCGTTGTTTATAATTGCAAAGAGATGGAAACAGCCAAAATGTCTATCAACAGATGAGTGACTAAACAAACTGTGGTATATACATACGATGGAATATTATGCAGCTTTAAGACAGAATTAACTTATGAAGCATGTAATAACATGGATGGACCTAGAGAACATTATGCTGAGTGAAACTAGCCAAAAACTAAAGAACAAATACTGTATGGTCCCACTGATGTGAACTGACATTAGAGAATAAACTTGGAATATATCATTGGTAACAGAGACCATCAGGAGTTAGAAACAGGGTAAGATAATTGGTAATTGGAGCTGAAGAGATACAGACTGTGCAATAGGACTAGATACAAAAACTCAAAAATGGACAGCACAATACTACCTAATTTAATGTAATTATGTTAAAACACTGAATGAAGCTGCATCTGAGCTATAGTTTTTTGTTTGTTTGTTTGTTTTTATATATATTTTTTGTATTTTTTATTTTTATTTTTTTCTCTATATTATCATTTTATTTCTTTTTCTGTTGTCTTGCTATTTCTTTTTCTAAATCGATGCAAATGTACTAAGAAATGATGATCATACATCTATGTGATGATATTAAGAATTACTGATTGCCTATGTAGAATGGAATGATTTCTAAATGTTGTGTTAGTTATTATTTTTTTAATTAATAAAAAAAATACTGTAGGGCCAATTTCTGAAATTTGCACATGATTCAAAATGAAACATTTAGAAATCCATCAACCAAGAAGGATCAAGCCTAATTAAAGAAGGAACAAATCATGACTAGATTTTATGACCAATTTCAAATCACTATAATTAAGACAGTGTCAAACTGTCACAAAAGTAGACATACAGAAATGAAAAAAATAAATTTTATATATATATATATATATGTGTGTGCATGTGTGTGTGTGTGTGTGTGTGTATCTCCATACAGACATTTTCAACTGATTTCTGACAAAGTAATACTACATTTCAAGGAAGAAATGATGATTGTTGCCGTAAAGTATTAAAGAATGCTTGGTTGTTTGGCTGTCCACAGAGAAAGAAAATAGATCTTCACCTCTACACAATACAACGTTTTCCAGATGGATTGTTGTTTAAATGTGAAAATTAAAACATGTGAAATAAAACATAGGGTAATGTATTCATGATCTTTAAATTTTTTTTAATATAATATAAAGGCACTGACCAAAGAAAAATAATTTATAGATTGGATTTTACTGAATGACACAAGTAATAGTGAAAAGAAACACCCACGTAAGCAGAAATAAATATGCACAGAAAGAGATTATATAAAAAAGGTTTTGTTTGTTTTTTGGGGGAGAGAGATTAGAGCCCATCCCACACTGACCATACCTGAACCCCTTTTCCCTTTATGGGTTTGCCTCCTTTCTCACCTAACCTTTGTGCCCACTCACTGCTTCTGTCACATTTGGGACTCTGAGAATCTTTTTTTGAAGTTGGCATGGGATTGTTTTGGGGAATTTCACATCTTTGAATTTTTTCTGTCCTAGGGTCACTCCTTTTGCTTACTCTCAATTCTTCATATTTTCAATCTTGGATCATTCATCAGAGGTCTTCCAGAATATACTACCTCCTACTCCCAGTAACATTTGAATATCAGCAAGGCTACCATTGTCAGCCACTGAAGGGAGTCTCCTGGGCCAGTAACAAAATTAGGCAGATGTGAACAAGGAAGCAGTTATTAGCAAAGGAAATTCTTCAGACAAGTCTTGATTATTCCTCATTCCCAAAACATGGGAAAGAAGAGTTTTTTAATGGCACTTTCTCTAGTGCCTATATTCTATATCATGATCCTTTCCTTCAGGGAGGTACCTATAGGACAGGTACCTATAGGACAAAGTAAGAAAGTTCAGAGTTATCCTGGCAGCCAATCAGCTGAGAAGGAGCATATGGGATTCTTTATATGGCCATAGAGCCCTTGATGTGTCCAGAATTAAGCAAAGTGTCTACCTAATGGTATGTGCACATTTACATTCTAATGTGTCTGTGCTGGTTTGAAACTGTAACATACTCCAGAAAAGCTATGCTCTTTTAATCCAATCTTGTGGGTATAGACATAGTGGGAGGAATCTTTTAATTAGATGATTTCCATAGAGATGTGACCTTGCCCATTCAAAGTGGGTCTTAATTAGTTTACTAGAGTTGTTAAAAAAGATCTTGGGGAGAAAGAGAGAGCTCAGAGTTGACACAGAGAGTAAAGAGATGAAACTAGGACATAAATGTTTGGAGATGCAGAAGGCAGTGACCCAGGATATACCAGAAGCTGAGAAAATCGTTTGAAACTAGAAGCCAGGAAAGAATGACAGCAGATATTTCCATGTGCCTTTCCACATGACAGAGAAACCCCTGACATGATTGTCTTTCTGACTGAAGGTATCCTCTTGTTTGTGCTTTCATTTGGACATTTTCATGGCCTTAGAACTATACATTTGTAACCTAATAAATCCCCTTTTTAAAAGTCTGTTCATTTCTGTTATATTGCTTTAGCAAAATGAAACAGTCTCTTAATCTGCTGCCTCATATCTACACACTTTTGGGGAAGGCTACAGTCTATCCCCTGTCTGTGATGCTTAAACTAAATGCAGACCACACAATTTACAAGGTAAAAATGAACACTGGCCACTCAAACTATAAGGCAAAACTCTGAAACACAATGTAAACACAAGAAAAAAGAACAAGGTGTAAAACACAAGAGTGTACTGTGTCCATTCTGAAGCACTAAGTAGATATATTAGTTTTACCCATATATTTTCATACATTTATTCAATGTAAGTTATATATGCATCAAGTAGAAGTGAGATGATGGATAGAGCAGTGTTTTGATGAGAGGGGAAATAAATAAAAGTGGGTTCAAAAATCTTTATGTCAATAGATGTTAGTCATTTCTTTTTCCTTTTTTTAACAATCATTTTTATTTCTTTATCTGTGATCACTCTATTCAAATCCTTTGAATTTTGTTGTTGTTGTCTGTTCTTTCAATAACAAATATACCACCTAAAATTTCCCACATATAGATAGGTAAATAGGGTGAAAACCCACATATAGATAGATAAAAGTATATAGATAATATTAGTCAAGAGTTTATGAAGAAATTGTAAAAATTGATAAGAAGAAGACAGACAATTCAATAGAAAAAAAATGGATAGGAATTTCTAAAATAGGTGTATTTAAATATTCAAAGAATATGAGCAACTGACCACAATAATTGCCCATTAGGGAAATGCAATATGATAATGTTATGAATTTGCACTTATAAGAATGATTAAAATGGGAAAATTAAGAGCATTGCTGAAAAATGGTGGAGTAGGAAATTCTAGAATTCACTCCTACTACCAGAACAAATATTAAACATGACAGAACTGTCTCAAACAACTGTTTTGAAACTTCAGAGGCACATAGAATAGCATACAACATTCAGGAAAGAGCAGGAGAAAGAGGTTGGCAAATTACAATAAATAACAATAAGTTGCTTTTTCAGCGAGGACATTACCAGTGCCCATCCTGCAGTCTTGCAGCAGGCCACTGTGGTGTCCAGCCCCTGGCTAGCAAACTGGTGACCGAAAGGGAAATAAAATTCCTCTCTCCCTAGTCTAAGTGTAGGCATAACCAATCACTGACTGTTGGAATAATAAGCTTGGACCCTGAACAAGGGGCAAAAATAACAGAAGCCATACTCTACTGACAGCCAGGGACATCAACACTGACTATTCAGTCCATATTCCAATGTACTTTTCCTCCCTCCTGGGCCAATGGCTCAAGGTCCTTTCCTGTCCCTCACCCTCTGTTCTAGTTTACTAGCTGCTGGAATGCAACACACCAGAGATGGATTGGCTTTTAATAAAAGAGGATTTATTTTGTTAGTTCTTCAGAGGAAAGGCAGCTAACTTTCCACTGAGGTTCTTTCTTACGTGGAAGGCACAAGATGGTCTCTACTGGTCTTCTCTCCAGGCCCCTGGATTCCAACAACTTTCCCCGGGGTGACTTCTTTCTGCATCTCCAAAGGCCTGGGCTGAACTGCTAGTGCTGAGATGAGGAATGCTGAGCTGCTTAGGCTGTGCTACATTGCGTTCTCTCATTTAAGCACCAGCCAATTAAGTCAAACATCACTCATTGCAGCAGAAACGCAAATGTATACATTAAAAAAAGAAGAAAGATTTCAAGTTAGAAACCACACCAAAAATTAAAAAATAAAAAAAACTAGAAAAAAGAAGAGAAAATTTGTACAAACTGGCCAAAGGGGGAAAAATAAAACAAAGATTAGAGCAGAGGTAAATGAAATAGAGAACAATAAATAATAGAGAGAATCAAGAAAATCAAAAGTTAGTTTTTTGAAAAGGTCCATTAAATTGACAAACATTTTGCAAGACTGACAGATAAAAAAAAAAAGAGGATACAAATAATGAAAATCAGAAATGAAAGCTGGTGCCTTACGACCACCCCACTGAAATAAAAAGGACTATAAAAGGATACCAAGAGCAACTGTTCACCAATAATTATATAACCTAGATGAAATGGACAAAATTCTTATAAACTCAAAAACTTTCTACACTGACCCAAGAAAAAGTAGATAATATCAACAAACCAATTACTAGTAAAGTATTAATCATTAATTAAACACCTCCCAAAAAGGAAATGCCCAGGACCAGGTTGCTTCACAGGGGAATATTACTAATGACAAAAAAAGAGAAGGCAACTCCAATTCTGATCAAACTCATTCAAAAAAAAAAAAAGAAAATGATGAGAACATACTAATTCATTCTGAGGCCAGTGTCACCCTCATACTGAAGCCAGATAAAAAATTCTACAGGAAAAATAAGTTACAGACAGATATTTCTTATGAATACAGATATAGAAATCCTCCACAAAATACCATCAAGCTGAATCCAATAGCAAATGAAAAGAATTATACACCATGATCAAATAGGGTTTATTTTTGTTATGCAAGGTAACATACAACATTAGCAGAATGAAGAAAAAAATCACATGGCCATCTCCATTGATGCTGAAAAGGCATTCAACAGAATCTAGAGCCCTTTCTTGATAAAAATACTTAGAACACAAGGAGTAGAAGTAAACTTCCTCAACATGATAAAGGACAGATGTGAAAAGCCCACTGCCCTTAATTTCCACCTCTCTGCAACAAAAAGAAGGTGCCCTTACCTGCTCTAACTGTGAGAAGAATACTGTGTTTTGTTGCTGCCATGAAGTAATGCTCCTACCTCTCCCAACCTCAAACTGTGAGGTTGAGTCCTGTCATCTGAATAATATACACATGGGGCAGACAAAATAAGCATTGCATAGGCATTACAGAGCAAATTGCCACAAATGAAATAATGATTGAAAATGGGGGATGGGGAAGCACCTGAGGTGTTTTGCATAAGAGTGCAGGACCTTGAGTAATGAACAAACAGAACAGATTGAATTAAGTGCTTTCCCTTGAGCTCCCAATTCAGTGAAACAAAGCACTGAATTAGGAGCTCAAGGCTAACCTGCCAGCTGGGTGGCTATTGGTGCAGGTCTAATGTAGGAGACATACCGAAATCATAAGCAATGTATTTTCATGGTACCTGCTGCAATCTTGGTTTTGTACTTCTTGTGTGAAAGCCAGGTATTGGTTTGTTTCCCTCTTGAAATACTCTGACTTGCACAGTTGGAGTTGTAAATGAGAGTTTCAGATTAATTGGAACATCAACAAAGTGAAATAATTATTGGAAAATTCACCAAAAGCCATGCTGGTTTAAAAAGGAAGGGTAGATTTGTGAGATACAATGTTTTTTTAAAAATTTTTTTATTAATTTTTAAATTAAAAAAATATGACAAAGAAACACAAACATTCTTAACATATGATCATTCCGTTCTACATATATAATCTGCAATTCACAATATCATCACATAGTTGCATATTCATCATCATGATCATTTCTTGTAATATTTGCATCAATTCAGAAAAAGAAATAAAAAGACAACAGAAAAAAAATCATGCATACCATCCCTTTCACTGATCACTAGCATTTCAAACTAAATTTATTTTAACATTTTCCCCCTATTATTTATCTTTATTCCATATGTTCTACTCGTCTGTTGACAAGGTAAATAAAAGGAGCAAGAGTCACAAGATTTTCACAATCACACAGTCACATGGTGAAAGCTATATCATTATGTAATCATCTTCAAGAAACATGGCTACTGGAACACAGCTCTACATTTTCAGGTAGTTACCTTCAGCCTCTCCATTACATCTTGACTAACAAGGTGGTATTCTTACTTAATGCGTAAGAATAACTTCCAGGATAACATCTCAACTCTGTTTGGAATCTCTCAGCCATTGACACTTTATTTTGTCTCATTTCACTCTTCCCCCTTTTGGTTGAGAACATTTTCTCAATTCCTTGATGCTGAGTCTCAGCTCATTCCAGGATTTCTGTCCCACGTTGCCAGGAAGGTCCACACCCCTACATGTACCACATAGACAGGGGGAGGGCAGTGAGTTTGCTTGTTGTGTTGGCTGGAAAGAGAGGCCACATCTGAGCAAGAAAAGAGGTTCTCTTCAGGGTGACTCTTAGGCCTAATTTAAAGTAGGCTTGATCTATCTTTTGTGGGGTTAAGTTTCATATGATAAACCCCGAAGATTGGGGGCTCAGCCTATTGCTTTAGTTTTCCTCACTGCTTGTGAGAATATCAAGAATTCAACTTGGGGAAGTTGAATTTTCCCCCTTTCTCACCATTCCCTGAAGGGGACTTTGCAAATACTTTTTTATTCACTGTTCAAATCACTCTGGGATTTATCGGGACATCACTCTGGACAAACCTACAAAATCTCAGGCCTTACTCAAGGTTCCATGTACTTATGGTGTTCAATTAATCTGTCTACATAAGTTATATTAGGGAATGCACTAGTCAAAGTATAAATTTTGTACCAAATAAATATTTTTTTGTTTTAGTCTCACACATAAGTTCAAATTTTAAAATATTAATTATTATCAATTTTCAACACCCTGCAGTAATGACATTCCCATGTTCTTATTCATGCAAAAACAGTTTTTCAAATTTGTACATTTAGTCATTACCATTATACATTCTAGGCATTCCTAGATTATACCATCTCAGTCTTTATCATCTATCTTTCTTTCTGCTTTCATTTGTGCCCCCAGGCCTCCTCCCTCTATCATTCTCCCATTCAGTTTTTTAACATAATAGCATTATCCTTAGGTAGTATTGTGCTATCCATTTCTGAGTTTTTACAATAAGTCCTATTGCCCAATCTGTATCCCTTCAGCTCCAATTTCCCAATATCTTACCCTATTTCTATCTCTTGATGGCCTCTGTAACCAATGAAATTCTCCAAGTTCATTCACTAATGGTGAGATGCAATTCTGCCTGGCATTTCTACATATCTTGTGACAGCTTTTATCCTGGAGTTCCTTGGCAGATAAAAGTAGTATTTCCTTCTTTGACAGAATTGTTTGTTGACTAGGATATTCAAGATAATGTCTCCCAGTGGACAAAATTAAGCAGGTTTGCAGGCAGCCCTTTAAAAGATTGGGAATTTGTTAAACTGGGAGTTCCTCATTTGTAACTCAGACTCATCATGCGTACAACATTGACTAGGGCCCCTTCCACCTCATGGGAGGGGGGAACTGATAAGAAAAGGAAGCTTATATATCTGCTGTGCAGTGGGTAATAAAGCCATTTGTCTTTGACCCAGGTGTCTTGTGTCAATAGTATCAATAAAATGAAGGGAGGCTAACCTGTTATACTACAAATAGGGTAAAATTTCTGTCTGTTTTGATAATAGAACAAATTTGGCAGAATATGAGAAAGACAAATATGCAGTGGTTTAAATAAGATAAAAGCTGTTGTTTTTTTAAATCTCATTTAAATAGCCAAGCTAATGTGTTGAAATTATTCCACAAGTTCCTTGCATCTTGTTTGCTTGCATGGCCTGCTGCGGTGTCAGGAAGCTGGGTATGTTCTATCTTATTGAAGAGTTATCCTTAATATATGTGTTCATTTTCATGGCTCAGCATGGTACTCTGACCTGCATCAAATGTAAAGAGGGTAAAAAGGAAGAGGAGGGCAAACACCTTTTATCAAAGGTTAATTGCTGGAAATTAAACAAATTATTTTCCTTTGCATCCATTGACCAGAGCAAGTCACAGGGCCACAACAATTAGAAAGGAAGGCTAGGATAATGAATCTTCATTCTAGTTAGCCACAGAAGAATATTCTATTAACATGGAACAATTGCAGAATACTTAATTACTATGAAATATTGTTTTTAACCCAATAGACAATAGCACAAAGACAGTTTGCAGAAGAGAAGCTTTAAGTCATAAAGGATGTGAATTGAGTGGGAATGGAGACTTACTAATGTCATATATTTTAAGGTACAATTTTGTCTATGACAGGATATGTTCTCCATCTCATATTCTTACTTCTTATTCCCATCTGTAATAGCATTTGCTTTTCTACTTCCAAATCTTCATCTATGTATCTAAGAGTTTATAACATGCATTCATGGGAAGCCAAACTTACATTAGGACAATCTATATGAAATTCTCTGAAGACATAATTAAAATAAGTAGTTTATTCATATTATTTCAAAAATATTTAATGCCTGCAGAGAATATTTGCATGACATACAAATTGGTGACCCATGGGGAAATAGTGTTTTTGGCTCTAAGATCCCTCTGAAAATTCCTCATTACATTTAGTTATTTTCCTGCAGGATGCAGAAAGCAGACACACTCCATGGGTTCAAAAGTTGGTTAACTTTTACACGGCACTATGTGTAATACTTAGGGAAGTATTTAATACGTAAGTATATAAATTGCAGTAAACATGAAATTTTAATAACTGACGTGAAAATCTGCAAAAAAAATGACTTAATAAAAAATTTAATAAAGTCACCATTTAAATAATCATAAATTGTGGGATAGAGTATGATACAAGCAGAGAGAAATGCAGCATTAGCGAGCTCCTTCAGCATGATGACGTTGAACACTGAAACATGAACATGAACGTGAAAGGTGTGGGACACTGAAGTGCAGGTTGGAGAAATGTGTCTATGTCTTCTTAAAGAAAGCGGTTTGGGATTCTCAATGCATTTGGCAGGCTGCCTTATGTCTTAAGAGAGGAAAATAATTTATATTTCTAAAATTTAAAGATGATGTTTTCTGTTAAATGTGTATTAATGCATTTTGGTATAGTTGGACCATTAAAGCATTAAACTTTTCTCTAAACTTTTAAATTTTGATTAAGGGAAAGTGATGAAAGATGAAAAAAAGTATGTAGTGATAGTTTAGCTTGAAAATCTTTTTAATTTAAAATAACCTGTATGGTTAAACATAATTGCTTTTCATAGGTCTGAGTTGTGATGACTTGATAAAATTTTCACTGTTTTCTTTTACAATATGTCTTGGGGAAGAGATGGTGTGAATAATTGTTAAAGTTAGGCTAAGTAATCTGTTGACATGATAAAATTCCAGTTTTGATGTTTTAGATATATGTGTTCCGATAATTGTTGTCAGTGGTGATTATAATCACAATAGATTGTTTCATAATTATTTGAATGTGCAAAGGAAAAATGACATTTATTTTCACTCATAAATGTTTGCATTATTAAGGCCCTTTAGTTTCATAGTGAACTACAATCACCTTGATTCCATTCTGGTTCCTTCCTCTGCTAAGAATACTTGCCTCATTTCTTCATTTCCTCCTAGGACCAATCTTATAATGCACCCTTTCCTATGACCTCCTTCAGATAATACTGGAGATACTTTTCATTTGTTCATAGACATTTATTTAAAATAAATAATGACCCAAATACATGGGTCATTTAAATAATAATCTGTATTTTGGAGGTTGGAAATAATTCTCTTAAACAGTAAAATAAAAATACAAAATTATTTTTCTTATACACTGTCCATCAAAAATGTAATCATTTTATGTGTTTGATGATGAAGATCCTGAGGAAAGAAATCTTCTTGAAACATGCCACTTATCTTTTTTTTTAAAGAAACACTCTATAGTTTGGTCTATAATTACTTGTACAAAATTTTGTAATTTTAAGAATTCAACTGCTGACAATAGGCTTTTTGAATCTGAATGCACAATCTTCCAGTGTAATAGCTGTGCTAACCTGAAAAATGTTGCTTCTTGCTCTCAATGTTTCTCATTTAATATATTCCAAATGTTGAGAATAGTAATCCATGATTAATTTCTCTTCAATTTTCTGTGGGCTAGACATTTGAATCTTTACTGTGGTAGGAAAATGCATGCCTTCTAAAATGTGTCTCAAAACTACTCTGAGAGTTTTATTATAAAATTGAGATTAAGTATTCCCTTTTCTTGTCTATTAAGTCATGCCAATCTCCAAATTCTTCATGTTTTCATTCTACATATTAGACAGAAAGCAAAAAGATAATTTAAGGAATTGAGGAAGATAGGGGTACATTCAATCTTACACAATTCCTTGTTATAATTTTAACTAATTTATATAATTTTAATCTTCTTCTAACTTTTCCATCAAACTCATTACCTTATCTCTTCTAAAAACTATTTTTTTCCTCTAGGCTTCCATACAGCATTGTCTTTATCTTTCTTTTATCTTTACATTGCCCAACTCACACTATTTTCAAATTCATATTTACATACTTTTAGTTACTTCTACATCATTTTATTTAATTTTACCATTTGTCCATTATCACTATCAAAGCCTGGAAAGGAACCTGAAGTTTCTTGTTATCCACATCAACACTATCACACTGTTCCCGCTGATTTTACAATGGGCATGAAGAGGAATGGGAAGTGGTGACAGCAGTTATGAGCAAATAAAATTATTCCCTATCTCTCATATTCACTTATCTGAAATCTGATTTCATTAGCCATAATAGTAAATAAGAAAGGAATCAGGCTTTAAATTTGATTAGGTGAGTAAAATAATAAATGTGTAGTATCATTGGTTATTGGTCAGGGCAGTGTGTGTGTGTGTGTCTGTCGTGTTCATGTGTGTGTGTGAGAGCTAAATGCAAATGTAGTCTGATGTACTTGTATTGATGGATATAATATTGGTTTTACTATGCAAACATCTTTTGTTAATCAGGAAATATCATAGCATCCCAACTACTGCATACTATCAACAGAGAAAAAACATTTTTTCTTTATTTCTTAGGACCCTTTAATTTTCTCACTTAAATACAATCAGCAATTACTACACTTGCATGGTTATTTGCTGGTAGAGATGCAATTTAAGTTTCAATTCTCTCTCTCCAAGCACTCTAGGAACAGAATCTATTCTTACTGATATGACTATATGTAAACCGTAAATGATTACTGTATTATTGCTTCTGAACAGTGTTTTGCAAACTGTAGATTAGCACTAGTAAACACTGTTATTTTCCACAGGGGCATCAAATACCAACCTTTTAAAAAATTTTTCTATTCAGATGATTAAATTCCCAGGACAGTAATGGGGAACCATACAAGAGTGATTGTGTTTATCCTAGTAGGTTTGACTGATGACCCACAACTGGAAGTTGTGTTATTTACCTTCCTGCTTCTCACGTACTTGCTCAGCATCACAGGCAATCTAATCATCATCACACTCACCCTGCTGGATGCTCACCTCAAGACACCCATGTATTTTTTCCTTCGGAATTTTTCCATCTTAGAAATCTCTTTTACTACTACATGCATCCCTAAATTGCTAGTTATGATGGCAACTGGGGACAAAACCATTTCCTATAATGGTTGTTTCACTCAGTTGTTTTTTGCTTTCTTTCTTGGAGCATCTGAATTTTACCTGCTGGCAGCCATGTCCTATGACCGCTACGTTGCCATCTGTAAGCCCCTGCACTACACGACCATCATGAACAGCAAAGTCTGCGTACAGCTTGTCCTCAGCTGTTGGATCGCTGGGTTCTTTTCCATCTTTCCACCACTTATCATGGATCTAAACCTTGACTTCTGTGCCTCTAACATTGTTGATCATTTCGGCTGTGATGTTAATCCCCTGCTGAGGATCTCCTGCTCAGACACTCGGCTCATCGAGAAGATTGTTTTCATCTCAGCTTTGGTGACACTCCTGGTCACGTTGGTGATGGTGATAATATCGTACATCCACATTGCATTAACGATCCTAAAATTTCCTTCAACTAATCAGAGGAAAAAGGCATTTTCCACGTGTTCTTCCCACATGATTGTGATTTCCCTCTCTTATGGCAGCTGCATCTTCATGTATGTGAAACCCTCAGTCCAAGAAAGAATTTCTTTTTCCAAGGGAATTGCAGTGCTCAATACCTCAGTTGCCCCACTTTTGAACCCTTTTATTTACACCCTAAGAAACCAACAAGTGAAGAAAACCTTCATAAATATGGTACAAAGGATTGTCTCTCTCTCAAAGAAGTGAATGTTTTATTGCATTATGTAAAGAATATTTAAAAATGTGTCTAACATAATCTGTTCATTAATAACTTGCAGCACACAGCTTCTATCATTTTCTTCTTCCAATACATCGATGCTCCTCTTTACCTCTTTTCAAGTTTTATTTTTCATACGTCTTTGTTCCAACAAGTATGATTTACTTTTTTTCGTTCATTTGATTTTTTTTTCTCATCTGACTTTTTCCTTAGATGTCTGAAAGAAATGAAGCCAAATTTTTCAATCTGTCTCTTTTGTTTTTAGGTATTTTAGTTAATCAAGCCTATGAAAAATTGTTAAAGTTTGTGATACGATCCTGTACCTAATAATGAATTATTACTTGCAGTCAGTTGCAGCATATTTAAATTAATATATTTTGATATATTACATTTAAAGAGATTAAAAATAACTGTAGCAGATGTTAACCTTCATTGGTGATGCTCATTTTTGGAAATGTTTATTTAAAAAATTATGAATGTTGCTTTAAAGTACAGTCCACGGAAACGGTATCATTTTTTAGTTTGTATATGAGAGATATTTACATTTACAAGTATTTTTACCCTATTTGCTTATTTACAATTAATAATGAAATCCAACATACAGCTGGTTTCACAACCAGATCAACACCATCCAATTAATTTAGGATTTGGAATAATCTAAAGTTTACTTGGAACTGCTTTATGAATGAATATTTGAAATGATGAAATAATGATTCCTGTACTATTTATTCTTCTCAGTAATTATTGATTTCTGACATATTATATGTATGTAAATGGCCCCTATTAGCAAAGTCATATTTTAGAAGAGTCCTGGTGTTAAGGAAAGGCTTTCTAATATAAGGACATAAATCATTAAGGGACTCTGAAATCAATTTCTGTGTCATGACCAGAACTTCACAAAATGAAATATAACAGAAAATGTTTTCATATAGATGAATTTTTTGTTTCAGAAGTGTGAGTGTATTAGGCTATTAACTGTTTTCCATTTCTTCCTTTTCATTCTTAACTATGTGTTGAAAAAATGAAATATGTTTGAACATATTGTCTAAAGCAGCAGAATAAATTATAGCTTTAGAGGAAAATACACTTGATAAAATATTAACTGGATAACTGTATAGATTTATCTGGAATATATAGAATAAACAGTATTGTGAAAGTTATATGCATTTATAATATGATTTCAGGAAGAAATAGTTATTTAAGTAGATGGTTATATTTTTCCTTTGATCATTCAGGTATGTATTTTTTTGATTTTGAGTAAGTATAGTAATAATCCTAGAGCATTATCAAAATTTAGGAATTTTAAGAACACAAAAAATGAGAAAAAATGAATATAAATTTTGAGAAAATGAATTAAAATAAAAAAACTATGGCTCTTATGAATACTTTCTGTAGGTATGATTCTGTTTTGTGTGCCAAGTACAAGTTTTCTAAAAATTGCTGCTCCAGTGAAATCATTAATTTATTACTGAACTATCCTAAATGATTTCTGTATATATTTTTAAATGTCTGTCATCTACAAGTTATTTACCCTAGGTGAAGCTCTGTAGCACAATTAACACAGACTAATTTTCAATGTAACATCATTGTCTTGGGTTGATGATAAATTTTTACATGGATTTCTCTGACTGTTTTGATGGGGAAATTTCAGTTTATCTGGTTTCTCTCCGCATGATTTTGAAATACTAGCGTTCCAAAGATTCCATCTGAATACCTTCTTTTTGGACTCCACCAACCTTACCTACTATGAACCACATCTAACTCTGAATCATGTATGTGTGAATGTATGCATGTATGTAGGTAAGTAGGTAAACATGTAAATATGTTTTTATGCATGTACCTTTTAAACTTTTATATATAAAAATAGGCATGTACATATATATGTGTGTGTGTGCAAACACACTCCTTCCTTGCCTCAAAGGACCTTTTCTCACATGCAAAAGAATATTGGTTCTTTAGCTAGCAAATACAAGGTCTAGACTTTCTTATGATTATATCAAACAATTTTAGTTCTAATAACAAATAATATTTCATCTTTTTTCATTTATTATTAGTTTGTTTATTAGTTCATTTCTGTCAATAGAAAGTAATTCCTGCTAAAGTAGGTGGTTTATATGCTTATTTTAGTGTTCATCCCTTTTGCATCGAACAGAACTTGACACAGTGAATATTCACAAACAATTTTTCATATGAATAAACATTGAATAAATAATATACTTTTTATATCAACACTGTTTTATTTTTGTTTGTTTACATGGGCAGGCACCAGGAAACGAACACTGGTCTAAGGCATGGCTGGCAAGAATTCTGCTGCTGAGCCACCATCGCACTGCCCAACGCTATTGAGTAATAATTTACATACAATAAAATTATATGTTTAAGAGTGAAGGTTCATCAATATAACAAATACATGTACCCTCTAATCCCCCACCTTAATAAAGATATATTTCCATCTTTCCAGAAAAGTCTACTGTGCAATTTGAAAGCCAATTATCTTCCCCTGTCATGACACCAAACAAACCATTCAGTTGTTTTCTTTTAATATAGGGTAGTTATTCATACTTCATATCATACAAAGGAATCAACCATAAATGTATCAGCAATCCAAATGTAAAAGATGAAACCTGGTATTATTATAAGGAAACATGGATAAATTCCTCCTCACTTGATGTAAGGAAAGGCTCTACACAAAATTCAAAGAGGTAGAAAGGAAATCAACATATTTGACATTGCAAAAATAAGAGCAATATATTTTCATGGTATTCAAAAAGAGATACATCCTCATAAACAACATAAAAATTTCGTGTATAGTAGCGGAAAATATGCACAACGTATATCACAGATGATAGTTTAATATCCCTGATATATAAAGAACTCTTTGAAAATGTGAGCCAATAGACAAAAACATGATAGAAACAAAAGAAGTATCAACAGTGCATAATTGAGTAAATATAAAATACAAAAATTATATACATATGTATGTACATAGTCATATATATATTTATCAAATATTCAATTAAAGAAAATATATGCAATCCCACACATAATTAAAGAAATATAAGGTAATACTCATTTACCTTTTCTGAACTATCAGATTGATAAAAGCTTAAGTTGTTTAGTAGCCCACTGTTTTAATGAGACTGTAGGGAAACAGAAATCCTCATAAACTGGTGAAGGGAATAGAAATTGGTTGAATTCATGTGAGGACAACTTAGCAATAGTTTACAAAGAATACATAAGATTTACCTTTCATTTGGCAATTAATATCTTAAGAATTTATCCTGATCTTCTTCCACAAACATTATGAAAAGGTTATTTATTGTTGTATTATTGTGATTGTCAAAATTGGAAAGAACTCATAGCTCACATGTAGTAGAGTGGTTTAATAAACTAAAGTACATCCTCACAAAGGACTCTGTAGCTGAAAACAAATTTGGAATATTTCTAAAATTGATATGGAATGTTTATACACTGTTAAATGAATACATAAAATAAACAGGCATATATGACTTCCTTTCACAAATATTTGTTTTTGTCCTCTTAAATTTAAGTTCCTATGTGTCATTATTTTGTTTAAGCTAAAATTCATACCTTGAGATAATTGTAGATTCACATGCAATTGTTAAAAGTAATAAAGAGAACCCTAATAAAAAGGCAAAGATATTACAAAAAAGGAAAACTACAGACCAATCTCTCTAATGAATATAGATGCAAAAATCCTCAACAAAATCCTCTAGCATATCAGATCCAGCAACACATTCAAATAATTATACATCATGATAAGTAGGATTCATCCCAGGTATGCAAGGATGTTTCAATATAAGAAAATCAATTAATGTAATACACCATATCAACAAATCAAAGCAGAAAAACTACATGATCATCTCAATTGATGCAGAAAAGGCATTTGACATATTCAACATCATTTCCTGTTGAAAACACTTCAAAGGATAGGAATAGAAGGGAACTTCCTCAAAATGATGTAGGGAATATATGAAAAACCCACAGCTAATAACATCCTCAATGGGGAAAAACAGAAAACTTTCCCCTAAGATCAGGAACAAAACAAGGATGTCCACTATCACCACTGTTATTCAACATTGTATTGGACATTCTAGCCAGAGAAATTAGACAAGAAAGGAAGTACAAGGCATCAAAATTGGAAAGGAAGAAGTGAAACTCTCACTGTTTGCAGATAATATGATACTATACATCAAAAACCTCCAAAAATCCACAGCAAAACTACTAGAACCAATAAATGAGTACAGCAAAGTGGCAAGTTACAAGATCAACACTCAAAAATCTGTAGTGTTTCTATACACTAGTAAGGAACAATCTGAGGGGGAAATCAAGAAAAGAATTTCACTTACAATTGCAACCAAAAGAATAAAATATTTAGGAATTTATTTAACTTAAGAGACAAAAGATATATATAAAGAAAACTACTAGAAATTGTTAAAAGAAATCACAGAAGACCTAAATAGATGGAAATGCATACCATGTTCATGGATTGGAAGACCAAATATAGTTAAGATGTCAGTTCTACCTGAATTGATGTACAGATTCAATGCAATAGCAATCAAAATGCCAGCAACTTACTTTTCAGAAATAGAAAAAACAATAACCACATTTACCTGGAAGGGCAGGGTGCCCCGAATAGCTAAAAATATTCTGAGAAAAATAAATGAAGTCAGAGGTCTCATGCTACCTGACTTTAAGGCATATTATGAAGCTACAGTGGACAAAAGAGCATGGTACTGGCATAAAGATAAATGTATTGACCAATGAAGTCAAATAGTGTCCAGATATAGACCTTCTCATCTATGGACAATTGATCTTTGATAAGGCAGTCAAGTCAACTCAACTGGATAGAACAGTCTCTTCAATAAATAGTGCCTAGAGAATTGGTTATCCATATGCAAAAGAATGAAAGAGGACCCATATCTCACACCCTATACAAAAGCTAACTCAAAAACCTAAACATTAGATGTAAGAAGATAAAACTGTTAGAAAAATGTAGGGAAATATCTTATAAATCTTATACTTGGAGGCAGCTTACTTGACCTCACACCCAAAATAAGAGCATTAAAGAAGAATAAATAAATGGAAACTCCTCAAAATTAAACACTTTTGTGCATCAAAGAACTTCATCAAGAAAGTAAAATGACAGCCTACACAATGGGAGACAATACTTGGAAATGACATAACAGATAAAGGTCTAGTATCCAGAATTCCTAAAGAGATTGTTCTACTCAACAACCAAAAGACAGTGAAACCCAATTACAAAATGGGCAAAAGAGTTGAACAGACACTTCTCAGAAGGGGAAACACAAATGGCCAAAGGATACATGAAGAGATGCTCAACTTCCCTGGCTATTAGGGAAATGCAAATCAAAGCCACAAGGAGATATCATCTCACACCCACCACAATGACCATTATCAATAAAACAGAAAATGAGAAGTGCTGGAGAGGATGTGAAGAAAGAGGCACACTTATCCACTGTTGGTGGGAATATCAAATGGTACAACTGCTGTGGAAGGCAGTTTGGCAGTTCCTCAAAAAGCTAAATACAGAATTGCCATATGACCTGGCAATACTATTGCTATGTATCTACTCAGACATGAGGGCAAGGACACAGATGGACATTTGCACACCAATGTTTATAGCAGCCTTATTTACAATTGTGAAGAGATGGAAACAGTCAAAATGTCCATCAACAGAAGAGTGGCTAAACAAACTACTTTGTGTAAACAAAGTAATACACGATGGAGTATTACTCAGCTGTAAGACAGAATATAGTTAAGAAGTATGTAACAACATGGATGGACCTTAAGGACATTATGCTGAGTGAGATTAACCAGAAACAAAAGGACAAATACTGTATGGTCTCACTGATATGAACTGACATTAATAAATAAACTTGGAGAATTTTGTTGGTAACACAGACCATCAGGAGATGGAAATAGGGTAAGATATTGGGTAATTGGAGCTGAAGGGATACAGATTGTGAAACAGGATTGAATGTAAAACTCAGAAATAGACAGCACAATACTACCTAACTGTAATATAATTATGTTAAAACACTGAATGAGCTGAATGTGAGAATGATTGAGGACGGAAGTCGGGGGGCACAGATGAAATCAGAAAGAAAGATAGATGATAAAGACTGAGATGATATCATCTAGGAATGCCTAAATGTGTAATGATAGTGACTAAATGTACAATTTTAAAAAGAGTTTTGCATGAGGAAGAACAAAGGAATGTCATTATTGCAGGGAGCTGAAAATAGATGGTAATTAATACTTTAAAATTTCAACTTATGTGTGAGACTAAAGCAAATGATGTTTATTTGGTATAAAATTTATATTTTGACTAGTGCATTTTGTAATATAACTTATGTAGGCAGCTTAATTGAACACCATAAGTGCATGGAACCTTGAGTAGGACATGAGATTTTGTGGGTTTGTCCTGAGTGACATCCCGATAAATCCCAGAGTGATTTGAACAGTGAATAAAAAAAAATTTGCAAAGTCCCCTTCAGGGAATGGTTTGAAAGGGGGAAAATTCAACTTCCCCAAGTTGAATTCTTGATATTCTCACAAGCAGTGTGGACAACCAAAGCAATAGGCTGAGCCCCCAGTCTTGGGGTTTGTTCATATGAAACTTAACCCCACAAAAGATAGGTCAAGCCTATTTAAATTAGGCCTAAGAGTCACCCCCAAGAGAACCTCTTTTCTTGCTCAGATGTGACCTCTCTTTCCAGCCAACACAACAAGCAAACCCACTGCCTTCCCCCTGTCTATGTGGGACATGCTCCTAGGAGTGTGGACATTCCTGGCAACATGGGACAGAAATCCTAGAATGAGCTGAGACTCAGCATCAAGGAATTGAGAAAACATTCTCAACCAAAAGGGGGAAGAGTGAAATGAGACAAAATAAAGTGTTAATGGCTGAGAGATTCCAAACAAAGTTGAGAGGTTATCTTGGAGGTTATTCTTACACATTAAGTAGATATCACCTTGTTAGTCAAGATGTAATGGAGAGGATGGAGGGAAACACCTGAAAATGTAGAGCTGTGTTCCTGTAGCCATGTTCTTGAAGATGATTTTATAATGATACAGCTTTCATCATGTGACTGTGTAATTGTGGAAACCTTGTGACTCTTGCTCCTTTTATCTACCTTGTCAACAGACAAGTAAAACATATGGAATAAAAATAAATAATAGGTGGTACAAATGTTAAAATAAATTTAGTTTAAATGCTAGTGATCAATGAAAGGTAAGGGTAAAGGGTATGGTATGTATAAATTTTTCTCTGTTTTCATTTTATTTCTTTTTCTGAATAGATGCAAATGTTCCAAGAAATGATCAGGATGATGAATATGCAACTATGTGATGATATTGTGCATTATGATTATACATGTAGAATGGAATGATCAAAATAAGAATGTTAGCATTTGTTTGGTGTTTTTTGGTATTTAAAAGAAATTTTAAAAAATGATAGAGATCCTATGCACTGTAACTAAATTTTTTAATGCTAACAAATTGCAAAACTGTAGTGTAATACCATAACCAGAATAGAGCCAAGACACAGGACATGTACATCAGCACAAGGATCCTTCACGTTCCTGTTTTATGACCACACCCACCTCCCCATGTTCCATTCTCTCCTTAATCCCTGGCAACCACGAATTTGTTCTTCATTATTATAGTTTCATCATTTTAGGAATACTATATGAAAGCTGTTTTATAAACTATGAAATCTTTTGGACTGGCTTATCTTCGCTAAGCATAAGTTTTTGGAGATTCATCCACTTGGGTGTAGCCACAGTTTCTTCCTTTCGCCATGAGTAATATTGCATGGTACCGATGCACCACAGTTTGTTTAAACATTCCCTTATTGATGGAAACCTTGGTTGCTTCCAGCTTGGAGCTACTATGAATAAAGATTCTATCAATATTTACATAAAGTTTTTGGATGAACATAAATTTTCAGTTTGTTAGTATTTTGTGGATGATTTCTACATCTTTGTTCATAAGAAATATAGATCTGTAATTTCTTTTTCATTTCCTTGGAAAACATCTCATAGTGCAGATGTTGGATAGTATAATACTTACCTGTTAAGATTTTAAAGAAACTGCTGTGTTCCAGGTTGCACTGTACCATTTTACATCTCCACTAGTGATGTACAGTTGAGAAATTTCTTGAAGTCCTTGCCAACATTCAGTGTGGTTGTTATTTTTTTACCATTTTGGTAGGAATGTAGTTATAACTCATTGTGGTTTTAATTGTCTCTTCCAGTCTTTGTCCATTTTTAATTGCTTTTTTTTTTACTATTGAGTTTTGAAAGTTTTGACTGTTGATCCAGCTATCGAGTTGACATGTTTTACAAATTTAGGTATTATATATTTCCTTTCTAAAATTCCATTTTGGTTTCTTCTCTCTTTCTCTCTCTCTCTCTCTCTTTTTTTTTTTTTTTGTCATGGGCAGGCTTTGGAAATTAAAACCAGGGTCCAGCATCACAAGTGAGAATTCTGCCACTGAGCCACTGTTGCACTGCCCTTACTTCTCTTTTATAAATGCTGTTTATTTTAGTGAGACTTATTCTTTGATTCATCATGTTTGTAATTTCACTTTGAATAATTTTTTAGAAGCTGTTTAAAATTTTTCTGATAATTATGAAATCTCTGTGTTCTCATTGTTGGCATATATTGATTTTTTTTTCTATTCAGCAAGTAATTTTCTTCATTCTTATTATTTGAACAGTGTATGTGTGAAACCTGGGCTCTGTGGGTATTTTGTTATTTAATTCTGCATGATAAAGTTTGTGTTTTAGCTGACTTCCTCTGACCGTTCCCTGGCACAGTCTTTTACTCTCTCCTTGCTTCCAGGCATGGGAAGAAGCCCATGTTTACTTGGGACCTCTCATGATTGAGTGGGGTTCTTATTGCTCCTGGGTGGTGGTGGCAATTTAGACCTCCCTGGATCTTCATTTATACTTGACTGAGAAAGATGGGAGTGCCTTGTCCCACTGGTTTCCATACAGCCTCCACGACATCACGGTGGTGGGTGGGGAGCCTTCTTACCCCTGGGAGTTAGGAACATCTGTATTCTCTACTTGGCTTCCTTGATACCACTGCACCTGAGGGTGAGGAGTTGCTCAGTAACACTCAGAAGTCATGCCTCCACACGGTCTCCACTGACATTTCAGTGGGAATGTTTTGATATTTCCTGCTGTGGGTGAAAATCTCAGCTCCTTACTTGGCCTTCTCTGTCACCATGCTAGTGGGGGGCTTGAGGTACCTTATTACAAGTGTCAAAATGTAGACTCCCCATTTAGCCTTGATGAAGTGTTTATTGAGTGATGTTTGTCTAGATTAGAAAAGTTGTATAAAAATTAATTTGCTTGTTTGGCTGGCCTTTCCTTGTTCTTTGGCTAGAAAAAGTAAGCTATTAATATGTTTTTTTCTTCTTCCTTTTTTTTTTCAGTGTGCCCATTAAGATGTTCAGAATCCTACTTCACCTTCAAGTAAATGATGTATAAGACAAAATGAAAACTCAGGTACTCATCAACATGTAGTTCTTAATTACAAAGTTACTAGCTGTTCTACCTCCTTTGAACCATCTTTCAAGATTTTTTTTTTATATTGTGTTCTTAAGTTGTTCTTAAGGATAGAAAAGTTTAGGAGAAGTACATCTATTATAATTTCCCCAGAATGGAATTCAGAGAGAGAGAGAGGGAGATAGAGAGACAATAGTAATAGTAAAGGAAAATTTCTCTCTTCTTGTAAAGATAATTAAATTAAGAAAAATTCAGAGACTAAAAGTGCTGTACAACTACAGTTGTTAAGTTAGAATTGAGTAAAAATTACTGATGAAGGAGGGAGTATACCTGAGCATATACTTCTGAGTATATTTGTCCCTGATTTAGAAACATGATAGTGCTTTATATACTCAAAAAAAAAAAAGAATATAATCAATACATTGGGAGAAAAATCCTATATTTAATGTAAGAAGAAACTTATGGACTAAATATTATTTCCAGTAAATAATATGGCCATGCCCCTAGAAGGAAAATAAAAACTAAGCCAAATAACTTTTTAATACTAGTTTGAACAATATTGCCTGTGACACTCTTCCCCTCCTGCAGATTTTCTGCTCAGACACAGGGGTAATTAAGAGGATTATTTTCATCTCAGCTATTGTGACACTTGTGGTCTCATTGGTAATGATGATAACATGTTATACCTACATTGATTGCATTGACTATCCTAAAAGTCCCTTCAACTGATCAGAAGAAATGGGCATTTTCCATGTGTTCTTCCCATATGGTTTTGATTTCCCTCTCTTATGGGGGCTGCATCTTTTACATGACCTCTTGACCAATGAAGAATACCCTTTAATGAGGGAATTGCAGCACTCTATACCTCAGGTAACTGGTTTAAACCCTGTTATTTATACCCTAAGAAGGGAAGAGGTGAAGAAAACCTTCATGAACCTCACGTACAGGGGTGTTTCTTTCTCAAACAAATGAATATGAATATACTGTTGGATTATGTAAAGGAAATGACCAAATCAAATTGGATATTTTCAAATCATTCATTAATAGTTTCTAACTTCTTTCTCCTTTTATTACATTTATTTTATTTTACTTTTAATTTTCAAGCTCTATTTGTATTAAAAATGTTTGTAGTGCACCCATTCCAAGGAATGTTGCTCATCAATTTATATAATATTGTTGAAATGATAAGATTATGTTAATTAAACCAAATCCATTCATGTGAAGGATTAAAGAGGGTATTGGTCAGAGAGAAGTGGGCATTATATAAATGCTGTTCTACACTATGTACATTTTGGGACTGGCTGGTTTTTGCTAAGCGTAATTTTTTTAAGATTCGCCTAGTTTGTTATGTGTATCAGCAGTTTGGTTCTTTATTGATGAATAATATTCCATGATATGGATATACTACAATTTAACTATTCACACTTGGATTGTTCCTAATTTTTGGCTACTATTAATATGATATTATCAACATTTATGTACAGTTTTTCATGTCTATATATTTGCAGTACTCTGGGAAAAATCCAGTTAACTGTATTCCAGGGTGGCTGTACCACTTCACATCCTCACCCATGATAGACAGTTTCTTGATGTTGTTGGCAGCATTCAGTGTTGCCACTGTTTTTTTAGTTATTTTAGTAGGATTGTAGGTATATGACATTGTCATTTTAATTGCCTCTTTATATCTGCCCATTTCTTAATTGCATTTTTTGTTGAGTTTTGTGAGCTGTAAATTGGCTGTTAAGCCAGCTATTAACATAATTAAAAAAAATAAGTTGATTATTATATGTTTTCTTATTATATTTTTCCTTTCCAAAATTCCTCTTTGTTTCTCTTTTTCTTAGCTGAAACTTTTTTCATTGATTCAGTCATGTTTGCAATTGCTCCTTGAAATATTCTGTAAAAGCTGTTCTAAAAGTTTTTCAGATCATTCTGACCCCTCAGAATTCTGACTGTTGACGTCTGTTGATTTATTTATTTTCTATTCAGTGTGCGATGTTTCTGGTTCTTGATGTGCAGAGTAACTTTTGAATGACCTGGGATATTAGAGACACTTTATCATTTATTTTTGCATCATGAACTTTCAGTTTTATCTGGCTTCCTCTTACCCTCTTCTTGTCACAATATGACCCAGTCCTGCCTTTTTAATACCAGTTCAGTGTGGAAGCCCATGTTTCCCTCTTGGTCTCATAGAATGGAGTGGATTGCTCAACACTCCTGGAAGGTCATGGTAAATTCAGATACCCCCCAGAACTTTATTTATGCTTCCTAGGTGAAATGGTTGGGAGTGCCTTGTCACTGCTCTCCATATGGCTTCCACTGATATCACACTGCAGGGTGGCTTCTTACCACAGGTGGTTATGAAAGTCTGTACTTCATATCCTCTGAAACAACCACACATGAAGGAGAGGAGCTGCTCATTAATGTTGGGGATTGTTGGAAGTCCTGGTTCCACACACGGGTTCCACGTATACTTCAGTGGGGAAGGGCTTGTTACTTCCTGGTGCGGATGAATATCTCAGCTCCTTATTTAAGTTTTTCTGAGTCCACACTGGTGTGTGGTTTGGGGTACCTTATTACTGATACGAGATAAAGGCAGTTGATTTTCTGCCCATTATGCTCAAAGGACCAATTCCTGAGATACTGAGGTTTCAAAAAGAGAAAGAGTTTATTGTTTGGCATGAAGCAGATCAGATGGCCTAGTGGTCTAAAAATCTTTCTCCCTGAGTCTAGGGAATTCAGGGTTTTTATGGTGAAGTCTTTGCAATTTCAATAGCAAGCATAAGTAGAAAGGGCAAGAAATAGAATCATCATCTGAATATCAAGTATAAGCAGATAGGAGAGAAGATGGGGTTATTGTCATTTCAATAGCAGGTATAGGCAGAAACAATTTGCAAATGTAAGGGAGTGAAACTGCTCCAAGCAAGTTAATGGTTGGTTCTGATTTTATTCAAATTCTTTCATTAGGGAGTTTAAACACCTTTATGATTAGAAGGTTCTGAAGTTAAAAAAAAAGCTGATAAAAAGAGTACCAGCTTTATTACAATCACAAAAGCACAAGATAAAAACTACTTAGTCATTATCAGGGATCAGGGCTGCTGGATTACCGGCAGAGATTTCAGGTATTTCCCTCTAATATACCAGAAAGTAAGAAAGATAGTTATATAATGATTCTGTAGTTGTAATCATGTTGAAGCCTAACTTCTCAGTTATATTACAAATTACCACATGTGAAAGTTTAGGCTCCCCACTCAGCCTTTCCCAAGTTTTTTCTCTGTGGTGTTTATCTAGTTTAGAGAGTTGTTATCACACAAAGTCAGTGGATTCTTTTTGCCCATGCACTCAAATGACCAATTCCTCAGATAGCGGAAGACAGAAAAAGTCTATTACTTGATGTGTAGAGGAGAGCAATGGCTTATCAAACCAGAATCTGTCTCCCCAGACTGCAGTAATTCTGATAGTTTTATTGAATTAAAAGATGGGCAAGGTTTAGGATAATGAGAACAGTGGCCCCAGCTGATGTAATTAGAGGTGATCTAATTATTGAGTATGCACAGATTGATTGCATACTTAGTCACAGAAGATATGTAAGAAAATGGTGGTCTTAATATGATGATAAGTGTGATCCTTAGTATTATAATAAGGTAAAGGTAGCCTGTGGGTTAAAGTCTAAGCCTCTGTGCATGTCAGGTGGGCCACTTTGGTTAGGTCCATTCTCAGTTATGAAGATAACTTTGGACTTGGGGTGGGTTAGTCCTGGGGTGACCCAAGACCCTTCCTTAATAAACATTACAGGCTGTCTTTAGTGACTGTAAGACTCTAAATTTCAAAAACTTGATAAATGGGTATAAATGAAGGTTAAACACAATATTTTTACAATCACAGGGGCAGAAGATAAAGACCATACAGTCACTATCAGAGATCAAGGCAGCAGGCTCACAATTTAGAGATTTCAGGTATTTCCCTCTGTCTACTTCAATATATCAGAAAGCAAAAAGAATTATTATAAAATGATTCATAATCCAAATCATCCCTTAAGTCCTATTTTCTCAGTTACATTTGTCAATGAAGTTCATTTACTCATTAGGCTGGCTTTTTCCTCGTTCCTTGACTAGAGAGAGCAAGCTTTTGGTGAATTTTTGTTTGTTTGCTTTTCTCTGCAAATTTAGGTTGTATGAGAAAAAGGAAAAGCTAAGGAACTCTGATATGTAGTACTTGGGTCCGAAGTCCTTAACTATTCTTCTGCTTTTCTCCATCTTTTTGAGATTTTTTTTGGTTATGCTGAAAAGAAAATGCACGGACAATGAAAACAAAATACAGAAGTTTATTGAGCTAAAGTAACATGCATGCAGAGTAGTACCAAAGGAGTTCTCTGCTCAAAAGGGCTGGGTTCCAAGAGGCAGTTTATAAGACTGTTTAGGACGAAGAGAGGATGTGCGGAGACAGAGAGGAGTGAGGAAAACCTGGGCTATGTGAGCTGTTGTCTGGGTCATAGTCTGTTAATCAGCAACTCACACTAGTAGTATTGTAAAAAGGGATTTTATAAAGCTTAACAGTAGCTAATTTTTCCTGCTTAATTTAGCTATTTACATATATTTTAGCTTCTGAATAACAGAAATATCCAGCAAAAGCATTTGTGTCATTTTATATTCATTGCTATGAATCTGATAAGAATTGTACAGAAAAGAGTCATGGGCCCCATCAGGTTGAAGAAAAACAACCTGGGACTATCCTGGGGTGGTTATCTGCTTCTCGCAACCCCCATGACTCCTGGCGCCAGAAATACTTGTTGTGAAAGTGTTCGTTATCTACTTCCTGCATAAAGCAGAACCTGTAACTCATGTTCAACCCTCAACC
Source organism: Tamandua tetradactyla (assembly GCF_023851605.1). Taxonomy (NCBI): domain Eukaryota; kingdom Metazoa; phylum Chordata; class Mammalia; order Pilosa; family Myrmecophagidae; genus Tamandua; species Tamandua tetradactyla. The sequence goes on from NC_135333.1 coordinate 117,765,689, forward strand.
CCCCCCCATCCTGGCTCTTAAAAGGCTTCCCCAAACCCAGGCTCGGGGCTCTCTGTTCCTGCGTGTTCAGTGAGCCCCACGCATGTGTGGTAAATAAACCCCTTGCATGTTGCATGAGAGAATGTCTCTTGGAGTTCTCCTTTGCGTGGCAAAACTCTCGAATTCTTACATTTGGAGGCCCCAGCAAGATAGGCTCTTCGTAGGGGAGGCTCCAACAGCCTTCTCTCTCAGGGTAAGTGAAGACTTTTTCTCTGAAGTGCGATTGCTTAGTCTGTAAGACTGGCAGTGACTGTCGGAGAGTCGCATGAGCACTCCCCAACCACAACCGACAGACGTGTCCAGGGGTTGCAGGTCACTCTCCCGAGGGATGCCTCGGGATTGGGGGACCTCCAGGGATGCCTGGAGGCTTCCTACAGGGTTGACTCTGATTCTGTTTCCCTTCTGATGAGGGAAAACTCGATCATAGTCATCAGGCCAGTCGAAGCTATGTCTCTGAAACTGTGTAAACGTGGTGTGCTGGCTCTGTGTGTGTCTGTCTGTATTTGTGTGTTAGGAATTGTTTTTGTTTTACCAAAGATGGGTCAGAGAATGTCGACTCCACTTTCTCTGACCTTGAGACACTGGTCTGAGGTCAGGGAAAGAGGTCAGAATCTATCTCTTATTGTAAAGAAAGGCAAATGGCAGACCTTCTGCTTGGCCGAGTGGCCCTCTTTTAACGTGGAATGGCCTCGTGAAGGAGCTTTTCATCTACCCTTGATTCAGGCCATCAAGTCAGTCATCTTCTGCCCTGACCCGTATGGCCACCCAGACCAGCAGCCCTACATGATGGTTTGGCAGGACCTGTGTGAAAACTCACCTCCATGGGTAAAGCCGCTTCTTACTCCCCTTGGTCAACATGACTCTCCCTCTGTACTTCCAATCAAGGTGCCGGGTCCTTCTCAAGCTCCAAAACTCTATCCTTCCTTACCTCCTGCAGTCCTACCAGAATCCCAATCGGATCTACTCCTCTTCGACGCAGGTCCTTCTTCCCCTTCTCCCTACCCTTCAGCTCCGGTACAGGACCCCCCTTCTCTTAGCTCACCTTCTCCCTCCTCTAGTTCTCTCTCTCTGCCCTCTTCCATTCCCTCTCCACAGGTTCACCAACAGATGATCCCAGATGAACCAGGACCGGCACATAGTACATGAAGCAGATGAGCACAAAGCCCATCTGATGTGGTGGTCACTCTCCCCCTCAGACTGTATGGGCCTCCAGTGGATGATGGACACGGGGGAGAAATGCCCACTCTGCAAAACTGGCCCTTTTCCTCCTCTGACTTATATAACTGGAAAAATAATAACCCTCCTTTTTCCGAGGCTCCCACTAGGCTGACTGGATTGGTGGAGTCCCTTATGTTCTCTCACCAGCCCACTTGGGATGATTGTCAACAACTCCTGGGGACTCTCTTCACCACGGAGGAGTGAGATCAGATCCTACTGGAAGCCAGGAAGCAAGTTCCTGGACAAGACGGGGGACCCACCCAACTCCAGCATGTCATTGATGATCGGTTCCTGCTGCGCCACCCTAATTGGGACCCGAACACCTCTAAGGTAGGGAGCATCTGTCCATCTATCGCCAGACTCTAGTAGTGGGTCTCTGAGCAGCCGCATGCCAGCCCACCAATTCGACCAAGGTAAGAGAGGTTATCCAGGGAGTGGACGAATCGCCCTCAGTCTTTTTAGAAAAGCTAATGGAAGCATACTGTAGGTATACTCCCTTTGACCCTCAATCAGAGGATCAAAGAGCCTCAGTGGCCATGGCCTTTATTGGCCAATCAGCTCCAGACATTAGACGCAAGCTGCAGTGCTTAGACGGGTTGCAGGACCTAGCCTTGCGAGATTTAGTCAAAGAAGCTGAAAAAGTGTTTTATAAAAGAGAAACAGAGGAGAAAAAAGAACAAAGGAGAGAAAGGGAGAGAGAGGAAAAAGAGTTGGTAAGAGAGAAAAGGAGAACGAAAGAATTAACAAAGATCCTGGCCACAGTAGTTGAAAGAAACACTGAAGGTAGAGGGTGAGCTAGAGAAAATCCCTCCGGACAGCGTTATCGTACCCCCCTTAGTCCAGACCAGTGCGCCTACTGCAAAGAGACTGGGCACTGGGCCAAAAACTGTCCGAAAAAACGGAGGGGTACTAGGCCCCCAAATTGGCAACAACCGACCACGTTGGCTCTAGAAAGTGAAGACTAGGGGAGTCACGGCCCAGCACCCCTCCCCGAGCTCAGGGTAAAATTTAATGTGGAGGGGGTACCGATTAATTTTGAAGTCGACACAGGAGCAGTAGTGTCGGCCCTCCAAGAACCTATAGGCCCAGTCTCTACCAAAAGGTCCTTAGTGCGGGGAGCAAATGGCAGTCGCTACCGCGCCTGGACTACCAAAAGAACCATGGACCTGGGGAAGGGGAAGGTTTAACACTCCTTCCTAGTCATTCCTGAGTGCCCTGCCCCGCTTATGGGAAGAGACTTGTTAACTAAACTAAGGGCGAAAATCACCTTCAATCCTAAGGGGCCAAAGGTGGAATTTTTAAACCCGCTAGTAAGCCAACCTGTAATAACTGCGCTCACCTTGCCAGTCGAGGAAGAATATCAGCTGTACACAAAACCAGAACAGCTCCAAAGTTCTATTCCTCAGGCCTGGCTTGAAGAATTTCCTAATTCCTGGGCAAAAGTTGCTGGGTTAGGGCTGGCAGTCAACCAGCCCCCAGGAGTAGTGACCCTAAAGTCCGCCACCTCTCCAATTTGGGTAAAACAATACTACTTAAGCAAGGAAGCTCAGGAAGGAATCAAGCCCCATATAGAGAAATTCCTTGGCTTGGGAGTACTAAAGCCCTGCCAATCAGCCTGGAACACTCCCTTATTGCCGGTCAAAAAACCAGGGACTAGAGACTATAGACTGGTGCAAGACTTACAGGAAGTAAATAGCAGAGTGCAGGACATACATCCTACTGTGCCAAATCCCTATAACCTGCTCAGCACTCTCCATCATGAAAAGACTTGGTATACTGTGCTTGATCTAAAAGATGCTTTCTTCTGCCTACCCTTGCATAAGGATGGTCAACCCTTGTTTGCTTTCGAGTGGGTCGATCCTGAGATGGGATCCTCGAGCCAACTGACTTGGGCATGCTTGCCTCAGGGGCTCAAAAACTCCCCCACCATTTTTGATGAAGCTCTTCATAGAGACTTAAGCTCCTTCAGAATTCAGCATCCCAGAATCACCTTGCTACAATATGTGGACGACTTACTGTTGGCAGCAGACACTAAGGAGGACTGTGAGTATGGAACCCGAAAACTGTTGAGTGAGCTAGCCACACTGGGGTACCGAGCCCCGGTCAAAAAGGCCCAAATCTGTAAAAGGGAAGCAATCTTCCTGGGATATACTCTTAAGAATGGAAAGCGATGGCTCACCGAGGCTAGAAAGAAAACTGTAACACAGATACCCCCACCCACGACCCGAAAGCAGCCACGAGAGTTCTTAGGAATGGCGGGATTCTGCTGGTTGTGGATCCCAGGTTTCACAGCCCTTGCTGCCCCACTATACCCCTTGCTCAAAGGGAGCGCTGACTTCCAGTGGGGAATAGAACAGCAGGAATCCTTCGACAGCATTAAGAAGGCGCTTCTGTCAGCTCCAGCTTTAACCCTTCCAGAAGTGAATAAACCTTTCACGCTCTACATAGAGGAAAGGAGAGGCGTGGTCAGAGGGGTACTAACACAGGCTTTAGGCCCCTGGAAGAAACCGGTGGCCTATCTGTCCAAACGATTAGACTCAGTTGCCAGCGGATGGCCACGCTGTCTCAAGGCCATCGCGGCAGCTGCCCTCCTGGCAAAAGACACAGATAAACTCACTCTAGGACAGAAGCTGACTATAATAGCCCCTCACGCCCTGGAAAGCATAATCCTCCAGCCTCCAGATAGGTGGATGTCAAATGCCAGAATTACCCACTATCAGAGCATCCTCCTAGACAAAGACAGGGTGACTTTCGGGGCCCCGTCAGCCTTAAACCCGGCTACCCTGCTTCCAGATGAGACCGCAGGACCTGTGCTGCACACTTGCCAAGAGATATTAGCTGAAGAGACCAGAATCCGCAGAGACTTAAAAGACCAACCATTACCTAACTCGGAGGTAACCTGGTTTTCGGACGGAAGCAGCTTTCTCCAACACGGTAAGAGGCGAGCGGGAGTGGCGGTAGTCAGTGGGACAAAAGTTATTTGGACTTCTAGCCTCCTGGAGGGAACATCTGCCCAAAAAGCTGAACTAATTGCCCTCACAAAAGCTCTAGAAATGGTGAAAGAAAAATGAGCGACTATCTATACAGATAGCCGTTATGCCTTTGCTACTGCCCACATACATGGGGCAATTTACCAACAAAGAGGGCTATTAACCTCAGCTGGTAAAGAAATCAAACACAAAGAGGAAATTCTTAAACTCCTGGCAGCAGTCATGCTTCCCAAAGAACTAGCCATTGTCCACTGTGCTAGCCACCAAAGAGGCTCGGACCCAGTAACCATGGGTAATAGGCGAGCAGATGAAGAAGCTAAAGTGGCAGCATTAAGGGATCTTATAAACTTGGTCCTAGTAACCAAGGAAAACCAGCAACCCCCTGAGACACTATCTGAGGTTACACCCCAAGGAGAATCGGAAGCCCTAGCTTACATACAGCAGGTCCACCAGCTCACTCACCTGGGGACAGGGAAACTACAGCAGCTCCTGCAAGACCAGAGGGAATTGTACCCTCTGGCAGCCTCAAAAAGGAAAGAACTGGCAGATCGCGTAGCCAGAGAGTGTCAGGCATGTCAAATTGTAAACGCCTACCCCACCAAAGCTCCTAACGGAAAAAGACTAAGGGGAACTCGACCTGGGCAGTTCTGGGAAGTCAACTTTACTGAAATTAAACCTGCAAAATATGGACTTAAATACTTACTAGTTTTTATAGACATCTTTTCAGGATGGGTTGAAGCCTACCCAACTAAGAAAGAAACGGCCCAGGTCATAGTCAAGAAGATTATGGAAGAAATTTTTCCCCGGTTCGGTCTACCAAAGGTAATAGGGTCAGATAACGGACCTGCATTTGTAGCCCAGGTAAGTCAGGGTGTGGCCAGGATATTGGGGATTGATTGGAAATTGCATTGTGCATACAGACCCCAAAGCTCAGGAAAGGTAGAAAGAATGAACAGGACAATTAAAGAGACCCTAACCAAATTAGCTATAGAGACTGGCTTGAAAGATTGGACCATGCTCCTGCCTTATGCCCTGTTAAGGGCCAGGAATACCCCCTCTGCTCTCATGTGTAATCTAACCCCTTATGAAATCTTGTATGGAGCACCACCTCCAGTCAAGGACATGTCCTCCATTCTAGAAGTTAATAATTCCCTCCATATCCCCTTGCTTGACAGGCTGCGAGCCTTAGAAAAAGCCCAGCAGTTCCTGTGGTGGCAGCTCTCCACCTCCTACCAGCCAGGGGACGACAGAACTCCGCATCAATATCAGGTGGGGGACTTCATCTACATCCGCCGCCACCAGGTACAGACTCTTGAACCTCGCTGGAAAGGACCGTATCAGGTACTCTTGACCACCCCCACTGCAGTCAAGGTTGATGGCATCGCATCCTGGATCCATGCATCTCACCTCAAACCTGCGCCTTCACCCTCTGAGTCCCAATGGAAACTGGAAAAGACTGACAATCCTCTCAAGTTGCGAGTTTGTAGGACTACTACTCCTTCTCCTTCTACCCCCAGGGGAACCCAATTCCAACCCGCATAAGCCTTGGAAATGGACAATAACCAGATGGGAAGATGGGAAGATTATAAAAACTTGGGAGGGAGCAGGGGAACCTTCTTTTCTAGTAGCCCCTTGTAGTCTTACCGCTCTGGGGGACGAACCCTGTTGCAACCTGACCCCCATTTACCTATGTCCCGCATCCAATCCAGGTAAACTACACTATTAAGCCAAACCAGATACAAAAGAGAACCAATCTCAATAACTCTAGCAGTCCTTATGGGGGTAACTGTTGCTGCCGGTATAGGCACAGGGACTGCTGCCATTGTACATAGCAATCAACAAACCAGTCAATTACAGGCTGTGATAGATCAAGACTTAAAAGAAATAGAAAGATCTGTCTCAGCCCTTCAGAACTCTCTAACCTCCCTTTCAGAAGCAGTTCTGCAGAATAGGCGGGGACTTGACTTACTTTTCCTTAAAGAGTGGGAACTATGTGCAGCTTTAAAAGAACAGTGCTGTTTCTATGCGGATCACTCTGGTGTTGTTAAAGAGTCCATGACAAAACTCAGAGAGCGCCTTCGTGAAAGACAAAAAGAGTGAGAGGCGCAACAGGGATTGTTTGAATCTTGGTTTACTAAGTCCCCTTGGTTGACGACGCTATTATCTGTTCTTGCTGGGCCTTTAACTGTGTTACTTTTAATAATAACTATAGGACCATGTATTCTAAATAGAATTATACAGTTTTTACAAAGGCAGATTGGAAATGTCAAATTAATGCTCATCAGACAACAGTACTCAGTGTTAAATAACCCAGAAAATCTCTAAGATTAGAGATATATACAAAAAGGAGTGGGGAATGTAAAAAGGGATTTTATAAAGCTTAACAGTAGCTAATTTTTCCTGCTTAATTTAGCTATTTACATATATTTTAGCTTCTGAATAACAGAAATATCCAGCAAAAGCATTTGTGTCATTTTATATTCATTGCTAGGCATCTGATAAGATTTGTAGAGAAAAAAGTCATGGGCCCCATCAGGCTGAAGAAAAACAACCCAGGACTATCCTGGGGTGGTTATCTGCTTCTTGCAACCCCCATGACTCCTGGCGCCAGAAATACTTATTGTGAAACTGTTCGTTATCTACTTCCTGCATAAAGCAGAACCTGTAACTCATGTTCAACCCTCAACCCCCCCCCCCCCTTATCCTGGCCCTTAAAAGGCTTCCCCAAACCCAGGCTTGGGGCTCTCTGTTTCTGTGTGTTCAGTGAGCCCCACGCATGTGTGGTAAATAAACCCCTTGCATGTTGCATGAGAGAACGTCTCTTGGAGTCCTCCTTTGCATGACAAAACTCTCAAATTCTTACAGTATTGTTTATTCAAGGATGTGCTTTTTGGTGAAGACTAGCAGACTTGCTGGCTTCAGTTTGACTTGCTTTATTACAGCAAGGGCAGGATCTTTATCACCAGAAGGAATCTTTGGCATGTCAGTCTGCCTCAGTTGCCCTACATTTCTTCTTTGTGGTTTCCAGGGTAAAATAGGAGTTCAAGCAAATCAAGATGATTAGGATGATTAGTAAAGTTATTTACTACTCCAACTTCAAGATAGAGAGAGGGAGAGGGAGAGAGAGGGAGGGAGGGAGAGAGAGAAAGAGAGATTCATTTACAGAAAAACTACTTGAAGGAAAATTCAGAGACGAATAATGTTATACAATTACAGTGGTGTAGGGGTCTGGAATAGATTCAAGGGTACTGAGTATTCAGTAAAACTGAACATACATCCCTGTATATATCTTTTCCTTATATTTAGAAACATGTTAATCATGTTTATTCAAAAAATAAAATTAATATCATTATATTAGGAGAAAAAACCAAATATGTAATGAATGGAGAAACAAATGAAACAAACAGTATTTCAAATGAATCATATGTCCACCATACAGAAGGAAAATGAAAAGAACTAACTCAAGTAACTTAATTTACATTGGTTTGGACTATATGACTTTAAGCTAAAGATGAAAAGAATTCTAGCATATTTAGTTACTAGGCTTCATAACAAAATCTATGAATAGGCATTAGAAACTTCATAGTCTATTTTCTCTATGATTCAGTAAATATGTAATATATAGTAATAATGGAAGCCAGGTCTCTCAATGCCAGCGAAAAAAGTTACGAAGCCTCAAAGCAGAGAGACAGATCTGTGTGGATTTGACTTAGAGAGTTCAGTAGGCAGAATGTGTCAATAATTAATGGATAGACAAAGTAAATAGGGAAAGATGTGAACAAATGTGTATCTGTCACATGTCTACCATTTAAAAAGTATTTTCACTGAGAGCACCCAGGAGAACAAACAGCCCAGGAACAATGAACCCTCTCAATCTAGGTTTCCACATTCTATTCTCTATGTATAGAAAACCAGGCTCCTTAGGGAAATGGCTTATTTTAAGGAAAATACAAGGATAACAATGCAAGGATAGTACAAGATAAGGTCTGACTCTCTGGCTGAGCTAGAAAGTAAGGAAGTGCTCAAATGATGCTGTGGAAATGATAAAAAGCAGGGGAACCAGTTTGAATGGGTTCAATCTGACTCAAATTTAAGAAGATACTAGCATGACAATAGACAACAATGGTTAAGGATTGTAAACCACTAGATAAAATGAGAATCAATGAGTCTACCCTTCCATATATACATACATACTCATCTTCAAAGTAGACAGTCAAATAAAAATACAGGAAAAAAGGAAAGAATTTCAGAATTATGTATAGGAATTATGATATATTAATGGACTCTTGTAAGAATCATCAAGTGGATGCTGAAATTAGTGAGTTAATGTTTGAGAAGTTATAGGATTTTAAATATTCTCATTGTGCCTCCACATAAGATTCTTAGGCATTTCAAAGGAAAAAAAAATAATGAATTTACAATGATGAAACCTGGCTGTCCACTTCATAATCAAATGGTCAAAGTTAAGGACAGGATTTGTAATGGCTAAATAAGATTCAAATCACTTCGGTACTTCTAGAGCACTGATAATGACACATTTCTCACTAATATGATTTTGTTGATGACAAGCTATATTCTCTAACCAATATTCACACAACCTACTTTTACCTCTTTCTGCTTCTGAATCCTTATCTTTGTATGGGATTTCAAGTTTCTCAATTTTCCCCCCCATCCATCAGCTTTATTGGGTTGTATGTAGTGGTTCTCACTGTATCTCTTCATGACAGATCAGAGAGTATGTTTTGTGTGAGTTCAGAGCAGGTCTGTTAGGAGGTGCCAGGGTGGCTCATGCGCTCTCGCAAAACAGAATTCCTGCGGAAGGAGGAGCTGGTTTTGGTTCTGAGGGACGTGGTTCTGGTCTGTCGCCTTTCAGCTTGATCGGTGGTGTAGTAAAACCCCCACTTCATAAATGACAACTTCGTGATGTAGTATGCCCCCTACTTCATAACGAATCTCCCCTTCCCCCCCCCCAAAAAAAGTGGAGTCAAGAATGGAGGGTGAGCCGTGGCAGAAAGGGTGGTGATGGGGTAGTTAGGGCCGCACAGTGGGGCGGGGCCATCCAGGAGGCCATCTGTACTGAAATCACTGTAAACATAATTAAAATAAGTGCAAAGTGCTTGCTTCGGCAGCGCATGTATTAAAATTGGAACGATACACAGAAGATTAGCATGGCTCCTGCGCAAGGATGACACACAAATTCTTGAAGCGCTCCATATTTTTTTTAAAGAAAAAAGTAAGCACAAAGTTTTTTCTTACTTTTTATTATTATTATTTTTAATGCCTGCAGAGAACATTTGTATATTATACAAATTGGTGATCCTTTAGGAAATGTTGTTTTGGGATCTCAGTTTCACTGTGATAATTCTTCATTCATATGAGATAGTTTTCTGCAGGGCACAGAAAGCATAACTCTTCCATGGGATCAAGAGATTAGTAATTTTAATACGATACTGTGTGAAATACGTGCAAGAGTGAACAATACTTAAATATGTACACTGTAGGAAAGGGGAAAATTTAATAGACCAGCCTGATATCTGCAACACAGAAGTAAAATATAGTAGTTTCAAAACTTGGATTAAAATAATGATAACTTGTGGAATAGAAGGAAGTGCATGGAAAGAGGAATGGAGAAACAGTGTGCTGGTTTCATAGGCCTGATGAAAGAGTTATGTATTGAAGCACAGATGGTTTTGCCTGAAAAATTTTTCATATATACCTCAATATACCTCATTACAGAAATCTTTCTAGGATATTAAATATATTTGGCTGGTAATTTTATGACTCCAAATTAAAAAGTAATAGTAATTTTAAATGTTAAAGATAGTTTTTCCTGTTACATAGATCTATAATCCCATTTGGTAGTCTTTCTTTTCTTAAGAATTGCAAGATTACTTTTTTCATTCTACCTTTTGCATTTTGGTTTGTTTAAAGAATGAGAGAAGGAAAATACACTTCTACGACAATCTAAAAGTGGAAAGATTTTAATATTTCTTAAGTATCTGATATTCACAATATCTAGCAAAACTAAATATATTTTCATTTTTCTCCCAAGTTCTAGTGGTTTCATAATATATGATGTTGTTGTTTTCCTGTGCAGTTAGTTGGGTGTGTGAGAGTGTTGAAGTTTAGGAATGGTTTGATATAATGAGATATTTATTTAGAAATTTTATCTTTATTAATTCCTATCAATGTCACAATTGAATAATGTGTAAATAAGGAAATATATATATATATATAATAGATTCCTTCAAACTTATCTGAATGTTCTAAAATAGTAACTCAGAAGGTCCATTGTGGGAGGGGGCCATTTCTTTCTTTTTGGTTATGATGTCAACTGACAACAAACATTTCCTATAACTGTTGTGTCAGTCAAGTGTTTTTTATCTTTCTTTTTGGAACATCTGAATTTTACCTGCTGGCAGCCATGTCCTATGATCACTACATTGCCATCTGTAAGCCCCTGCACTACACGACCATCATGAGCAGCAAAGTCTGTGTACAGCTTGTCCTCAGCTGTTGGCTTGCTGGGCTCTTTACCATCTTTCCATCACTAACCTTCTTTCTAAACCTTGACTTCTGCTCCTCCAGAATTGTTGATCAGTTTGTCTGTGACACTACTCCTGTTCTGCAGATCTGCTCCAATAAAAGGCTCTCAAGATGATAGCTTTCATTTCATTTTCAGTAGCACCTTACGGTCACATTGGTAATGGTGATAATATCTTACACCTACATTGCACTGATTCTAAAAATCCCTCCAATTAATCAAAGGAAAAAGGCATTTTCCATGTGTTCTTCCCACACAATTGAGATCTCTCTTCATGTACATTAAATCTTCTGTTCAAAAAAAGAATTTATTTTTCCAAGTGAATTGCATTTTACATAGTTGTCCTACTTTCAAACCCTTTCATCTATGCCCCAAAGAACGAACAAGTGAAAAAAGCTTTTGTGAATATGATTTACAAGATTATCAAAAAATTGAATATTGTATTCAATTCCTCAAAAAGTGAATATTGTATTGTGTTCTATAAAGGAAATAATCAAAGCATACTATATATTTTCAAATAATCCACTAAAAGCCTCTAATAACTTGCTTCACCCTTTATTGCATTTATTTGATTTTTTTTTTTTTTTTTGGCATGGGCAGGCTCCAGCAGTTGAACCTGGGTCTCCAGTATAGCAGGCAAGAATTCTGCTACTAAGCCACAATTGCACTGCCCACATTTGCTTGATTTTACCTTTATTTTTTCAAACTTTAGTTTTTAAAGTTTTATTCGAGTAAAATATATACAACCTTAAATTTGCCCTTTTTAACCACATGCACATGTATAATCATTGCTCTCAGCTATAGTCACAATGTGCTACCATCACCATCATTAAATGTTATTTTTAGATACAAGTTTTCATTGCCTAGATATTAATTTTACTTATGATTCTCCATTAGAAGTTTTTTTCTCATTTCATTTTCTTTGGGATATCTCAATGAAATGGAGTTAAATTTTTCAGTCATGCTATTTTGTGTGTCACAACCCTTTTGGGTCTTTGAATTAAAATCTGTATCACTATCAGAATATTAAACAATGAAATATAACAGAAAATTTTTCACAGAGACTCATAATAATTCATGAAATTTTTCTGAAATATGTGTGTACAAGGCCACAATGTTCTTTTTCCTATCTTTTTTCTAAACTTTGTGTCTTGATTTTAGTAAATATACTTTTTAGAGGAGAAGAATAAAACATAGGCACATAAAAAATAACGTGGACAGGTTGGGAAGCTTCTATAGCATTTGTACCATAAACTGGATCTTGAAAATATGGATAAGAAATACGATTTCAGAAAAGAAAATTGGTTATTTAAATGATTGATTATAGTTTTTCTCAGATCATTTAGGTAAATACCTTGTTTTGGTTGACAAAGTAACTAACTCTCAAATTGTAAGATCACATAATTTAAAAAATTAGAAATATATTTTGAGACAAGTAGAAAAAAAATAAAAGTTAAGGCTCTACTAATATTCCAAGTAGGTAGGTTACTGTGATATTACATACAGGATGAATTTTCTTTAAATATATTGCCCAAGTGAAATTATTAATGTATCATTGAGCTATTCTGAGATGGTTTATTATATATTTCAATTGTCTAGCTCCTGTAAATTGTTTATAAAAGTGGGTATTCTATAATCCTCAAGATGGGTCTAGCCCATTTAAGCTAATACTTTTCCATCCCGACTCAGAGTTAAAGTTGCATCATCTAATCTTTATGAAACTACACTTGGTATAAGACATATCTCAATACACTATACCTATTAGAACCATTGGCACCTGAATCCTGAATCTCTAGGTAGTTTATGATTGCCATATTTTTAAAAATTGGATCTTTGGCAAGTGATGTAACTTCTTAAATATATTTAAGAATTTATTTTTTGAGAGCACTCCCACCTGAAATGCTTTCTGCTCTTCTGTCTATTCTTTATTGACTTGGAGTACATGTTAAAATTTTCAGATAGCAGGGAAACACTAACTCAGATACCCCAAATTTACTCTCTTCAGTTTACTTTTTAAGGTATTGGATGGGCTGAGTTCTCACCATGGGATTCAATTTCGAGTGAATCTGCTTCCAAACTCATTCAATTTGTTGGAAGTATTCATTTCCATGCAGCTCCAAGACAGGGATTTCACTTTGTGCCAGATGTCAGCTCTAGACAACCCGTAAGATCTAAAGGGCCCTTACAGCTCCTAGAAGCTTCCTGAAGTTACTTGCCATGTGAGATTCTCCACCATGAACATTTCCTTCATAGTGAATGTATGCAGAATCTTTCTGAGTTTGCTTAAATGGAGTGGCTTCCCATCACTTTTATAATATTGAGCAACCTAATTATATGGGTGAAAGGGAAAACTAAATTTGTAGAGCCTGTTCAGCTCAACTGATGTGGCCATTACATGAGTTTGATAATAAATTGTTATAGAGTTTGTTATACTCAACCGTGGTTACTATTATGTGACTTTAATAATAAATTGTTGTACAGTTTGTTATACTTAACTAAAGTGGCCATTATCTTACTTTGGTAATAAGTTGTTGAAATGTGCACTCTAGCTGATAGGACTACCTATTCACCCAGAAAGAGACGTAATTTGATAAAAAATTCCCAGATGACCGTCTGGGCCTGATCACATAAGTTAATTGAAATCTGCCCACTGTTGTGTAAAGATATCATATAAATTGCATGCAAGCTGTTAGATGAGAGAATCTCATGAGAGAGAGAGAGAGAAAGACAGAGAGAGAGAGAGAATCTCATCTGGGAAGAGGATGCTCTGCTGTGGATTTTTACCAGTTAGACCCTGAATGCTGTCTCCAAGATTCCCCAGCACTCCTCCTCATGTGTTGATGCTGTCCCATCTGGTGATGTAACTATTTCTCATTTCTAATAATCTTTTAATTACTTTCCTAATAAATTCTGATTTTATATCACTGAAGTCTGTGTTCTCCATGAATTAAAGCCTATAAATTAAGTAGGCACAAATATCACATTGCCTTTCATACAACAGAGGATGATACGACATATTCAAATGACATATGACATTTTGCCATATTCAAATAATTAGAACCAATCCAGATCATGCTTGTATGCAAAGGTGGTCAAAACAATTTTAACACAATTAGGTTAAAAGGGAGGCAAATAAAGCTTGTGGATTACCTTAGGGTCGTTCTTCCTGCCAGAAATTTCTACTGATTCTGTACTTCCTAAATTTAAGTGTATATTCCCAATTGTTGTGCCTGGGTAACTAAGATACATGTGGCAAATGTTGGCAAAAGTGAAGAGAGAAATTGACATCTCTACAAAAATAATTGGATACTTCAGTACACCACTGTCACCAACAGACATCCAGGCAGAGGATCAATAAGTAAACAGAGGTCTTGAATAATATGATAAATGAACTAGACCCTCAAACTTTTGTAGAATATTGTATCCCACAACAACAAGATATACATTTATCTCATGTGCTCGTGGATCATTTTCCAGGATAGAACACATGTTCAGTCACAAAGCAGGTCTCAATAAATTTTCAAAGATTGAAATTATAAAAAGCTCAATCTCTGATCATTATGGAATGAAGATGGAAATCAATAATAGGTGGAGGATCAGAAAATTCACAAATATATGGAGGCTCTACAATACACTCTTAAACAACCAGTGGTTCAAGGAAGATATTAAAAAGAAGTCGGGGTGGGTCATGGTGACTCAGCAGAGTTCTTAGACCTATCATGCCAAAGACCTGGGTTCGATTTCCAGTGCCTGCCTATGTAAAAAACAAAACAAAACAAAATAAGTCAGTAAATATCTCAAAGCAAATGAATATTAGAAAATACATTAGCTCATATGGGATACAATGATGGCAGTGCTGAGAGGGAAGTTTATTACCCTAAATGCCTATATCAGAAAAGAAAAAATAGCAAAAATCAAGAATTTAACTTCTCACCTGGAAGAACTAGAAAAAGAACAGAAAATTTACTACAATGTGTAAAAAAGGAAATAACAAAGAATACAGCAGAAATAAATGAAATTGAGAAAAACAGCAACAACATCAAAAAATACAATAGAATCAACCCAATCAAAGTGGTTCTTTGAGATAATCAGTGAAATTGATGGGTCCTTAGCTAGACTGACACAGGAAAAAGAGAGAATGCAAATAAATACAAGAAGAAATGAGAGAGGAGACATTACTACTGACCCTACAGAAATAAGAGCAATACTAAAAGTATACTATGAGGAACTGTCATAAATGATAAATAAACAAACTAGATAACTTAGATGAAATGGATAACTTCCTGGAAACATATGAGCAACTAACATTGACTCAAGAAGAAATCAAAGACTCACAAACCAATCACAATTAAAGAGATTGAATCAATTATCAAAAACGTCCCAAGAAAGAAGATTCTATTACCAGATGGCTTCACATATTAATTCTTCCATGTAGTCCAGGAAGAAATAGTACCAATTCTGTTCAAACTTTTCCAAAAAACTAAAAATGAGGGAAAGCAAACTAATTGATTCTATGATGCAAAAACTACACTAATACCAAAGCCAAAGTTACTACAAGGAAAGACAATCTCTACAATTAATATAGATGCAAAAATCCTCAACAACCTAATTGCAAATTAAATCTGGCAGCATATTAAGACAATTATAAATCCTGACCAAGTGTGTTTTATTCTAGGTATGCAACAATGTTTCAACACAGGAAAATCAATTAATGTAATATACCACATCAATAAATCAAAGGGAAAAACCATATGATCATCTCAATTAATGCAGAAAAGGCATTTGAAAAAATTCAGCATCCTTTCTTGATGAAAACACTTTAAAGGAAAGGAATAGAAGGAAACTACCACAATAGGATAAACAGCATATATGGAAAGTTCACACAGCTAACATCATGCTCAATGAAAAACTGAAAGCTTTCCCTGTAAGATCTGGAAGGCAACAAGGGTAATCACTGTCACCACTGCTATTTAACATTGTGTTGGAAAAGTTTTAACTAGAGTAATTATGCAAGAAAAAGAAATAAAAGGCATAAAAATTGGAAAGGAAGAATAACATTTTACTGTTTGCAAATGACAGATTCTATATGCAGAAAGTCCAGAAACATTTTAAGCAAAGCTAATAGAGCTATTAAACAAGATCAGCAGTGCAGCACTGTACAAGATCCCAGTGAAAATATTAGTAGCATTCCTAAACACTAGTAACGAACAATCGGAGGAGGAAATCAAGAAAAAAATCCATTTACAATAGCACCAATGAGTTAATTATCTAGGAATATATTTAATCAAGGATGTAAAAGGACCTATAAAAAGAAAATTATAAAACAATGCTAAAAGAAATCAGGGAAGATGCAAATAAATGAAAGGGCATGCAGAATTCATGGACGGGAAGAATAAATATAGTTAATATTTTGGCTGTATCCCAAATGATTTATAGATTCAAAATAATACCAATAAAATCCCAACACCTTATTTTGCAGAAGTAGAAAAACCAATAATATTTATTTGGAAAGGCAGAGTGCCTTGAAGAAGTAAACACTTCTTGAGAAAGAAAAAAAAAGTTGGTGGCCTCACAATTAATTACTTTAAAGCGTATTACAAAGCTATAGTGCTCAAAACAGTATGGCACTGGTATAAAGACAGATGTGCCTACCAACAATATCAAGTTGATATTTCAGAAATAGATCCACTCATCTAACACAATTGATTTTTCTCAAGAAATGGACTTAATGACTTATTTGCAAAAAGTGTTTAGCAGAGACTGCAAAACACACATAAAAAATGTGCAAGTATATTCTTTCTTTCCACAAGTACTTCTTAGAAATGCCATGTGCAAGTTTAACTTGATATATATTTTAGAATGTAAAAACCATCTATAAGAACCTAACAGATCTTTGAATATTTGCAGTTAAACTCAAGACACATACATTTATTATCCTAATATTGGAAACACTCTCTTGACAGTTATTTGTTACTCTTATTAGTAGATGTCCCTTATAAAAATTTTCCTAGGACATATAAGAGTAAAAGGAATAATCTTTTTGAACATTAATAGGAATAATACCATATTAAAATAGCTCTATTTCCAAAAAAAATTGACAAAAATGCAACAGTGTTGCTCTTATTTTCAGTGTCTTGAAAAGGAAATGAGTATAAGAAAAACAATTTTGTCCTTTTATTGACGGGATAACTGAAACAGCTACACTGCTCGTACATGTAAGATAAAAAAGTGTTTACTTTACAAGAGATAAAAATAACTAATGTGTGAAAGGCTAGGAAAGTCATCTTTCAGTAATCTTCATCTGCTAGCTTGTCTGGGCTTGCTGCACACTTGACATCCTGTCAGTCTAAT
This sequence comes from Tamandua tetradactyla, assembly GCF_023851605.1. Classification (NCBI taxonomy): domain Eukaryota; kingdom Metazoa; phylum Chordata; class Mammalia; order Pilosa; family Myrmecophagidae; genus Tamandua; species Tamandua tetradactyla. The sequence continues at coordinate 117,782,831 of NC_135333.1, forward strand.
TTGTAATCCCCTGGTCATCTTTGGACCTTGCCATGGCTTCAAAGGGGTGTATCAGCAGCAAAGTGAGTGGCAGCCAGAGAACTTGGCAATGTCCTACACCTCCATGTTGCCACAAAATGCCCAGGTCCCTTGCTCCCTCCAGGCATCTGTGGTCCCAGTGGCACCCTACACACCAGAGGTTGGGCTGCAAGAACAACAATTGTTTTTTGACAAGGTGGCCAAGTCCACTCAACTGGGACAGTAAAATCTCTTCAACAAATGGTGCTAAGAAAGTTGTATATCCATTTCCAAAAGAATGAAAGGCAGCCCATATGTGCCCATTTGAATCTGTTGTTTACCCCAGAAAAGCCAAGTTCTTTAATCCTCTTTTAACATTGCTGGGTGGGAGCTTTTTATCATTTCCATAGAAATGTGACCCACCAACTGTGGTAGTGACTTCTGATCAATGGTTTTCATGGAGATATGTTTCCACCATTCAGGGTAGGGTTGCTTACTACCCTTTGAGAGGGAACCATTTTGGAAAAAGCTTTAGAGCCACTAGAACTGACAGAGCCAACAGAACAGACAGAGCCCACACAGCCAAAGGCTTTTGGAGAAAAAGAAGGAAAACACACCCAGGCGAGTTTCATGAAACAAAAAAACCTGGAAAGAAAGCTAGCAGATATCACCATGTTTGCCATGTGTTTTTACAGTTGAGAGAGAAACTCTGAATATCATCTAACTTCTTGAACCAAGTATCTTCCCTTGGATGCCTTAGATTGGACATTTTTGTAGCCCTGTTTTAATTTGGACATCTTCACAGCCTTAGAACTGTGAACTTGCAAGTTATGAAATTCCCCCTTTTAAAAGCTGCTCCATTTCTGGTATATCATATTCTGGTAGCTTTCACACTAGAGTACCACGTCTCAAACCTTATGCAAAACTTTAACTCAAAATTGGTCAAAGACTTAAGCATTAGAGTTAAGACCATAAAAATCATAGGAGAAAATGTAGGGAAATATCTTAAACATCTTGTGGTAGGAAGTATTTTCCTAGACCTTACATCTAATGCACAACTAATGAAAGAAGAAATGGATAATGTGATTTCCTCAAAATTAAATAGTTTTGTGCATCAAAAAATTTTCTGAAGAAAGTAAAAAGAGGCAGCCTACATAATGGGAGAAAATATTTGGAAACCACATATCTGATAAGAATTTAGCATCCAGCATATATAAAGAGATCATACAGGAGAGACAGGACAAGATGGTGGCCTATGGACATGTGGAATTTAGTTCCTCTTCTAGATCAGCTAGTAAATAGCCAGGGGCTGCCTGGAACAACTGTTTAGTACACTCCTATGACCAGATACACACTGCATACCAGTCAGGAATGGGTGGAAGGACTGAGATCACAGTTCAAAACTAAAGGTTTCCCAAAATGTTGAGGTTGGTACCCCTCCCTCACTGACATACCCAAGTGTTTAGGAGTTACTTGCCTGTGGGAAAAAAGAAGTAGTCTCTACCAGGAGAAAGAGAAGATAGCTCAAACAAGCTCCAATTGCAGATTAATTAAAAAATTAGGACTGATGAATACAAGTGTTGAGCATATATAAACCTGGAGCAAGTGCAAAAAGAAAATGGAGGTTTCTCCATGTCAGAGAAGAGATGAGGTGAATGGGGAAAAAAAGAACAAAAAACAAAGCAAAACAGGTGTGCCAGTCTGAATCTGTGGTGGACCCCAGAAAAGCCATGCCCTTTGATCCTCATTCAATATTGCTGAGTGGGAGCATTTTGATTGTTTCCATGAAGATGTGACCCACCCAATTGTGGGTGGTAACTTTGATTAGATGATTTCTAATGGAGGTGTGTGTCTACCCACTGAAAGTGGAGTTGCTTTCTGAAATTCTTTAAAAGAGGAAACATTTTGGAGAGAGCCCCTTTTGGTAGAGCCACAAGAAAGCCAGCAGATGCAACCATGTTTGCCATGTGTCCTTCCAGCTGAGAGAGAAACGTTGAATGTCTTCAGCCTTCTTGAACCAAGATATCTTTCTACAGACACCTTTGATTGGACATTTCTATAGACTTGTTGTAATTGGGACATTTTCTCGGCCTTGGAACTATAAACTAGCATCTGATTAAATTCCCCCTTTTAAAAGCCATTCTATTTCTGGTATATTGCATTCTGGCAGCTAACAAACTAGAAGAACAGGCTTTTGGAGTTCTGAACAGGCTGAGTTCAGAATATTGGAAAAGTGCTATGCCCTAAAAAAAGGGACACATAGAGCCAAGTACCAACTCTAGCTCTTGATTAGCAAACTTAGGTAGGCACCTGGGGTGACTCTGAAAATGACTTTTTTCTTTTTTTCTTTTAAGCTGCTCATTAAATAAAGCTGCAGTCATTTTCAGACTGGCAGCCTGCTGGATCTCATCTTTAGGAAAATTTGATAATGATTACACCCTCTTCCTAAGTCCTTGTACTGTCTTTCCTCGGAAAATCTCACTGGGATTGATCCTATTTGGCTGGAAAAAAACAGAAAAGCAGGAACTGAAAAATTCTGATCGGTTGAATAAAAGCTATGCTAGAAGTCTAAAATAAGTTGAATTGAATGTCAAAGAACAGATAGAGAACAAAGACAAACCAACAAGAACACCCTAGGAGAAAAGAGAGAAATGACATCCAGAATAAATTAATCAAGGGAATCAGATGCCTAGAAACCAGCAAAAAATCATAAGCCATACTATGAATAATGAAGACATGGCTCAGTCAAAGGAACAAATTGCCACTTCAAATGAGATATAGGAATTGAAACAACTAAAGATGTTCAAACAGATCTTCTAAATCATTCAATGAGTTGAAGGAAGATATGGCAAAAGTGAAGAAGGGTGTAAAGAAGGCATTGGGCAACAATAAAGAGGAACTCAAAAGCTTGAAAAAACAAATTGCAGAATTTATAGGAATGAAAGGCATGATAGAAGAGATAGAAAACACTATGGGGATATATAAGAACAGGCTGAAGAGGCAGAAGAGAGAAGCAGATAGGGAAAATAATGAAAAGATATGAGCAGGGTCTCAGGGAACTGAATGACCACATGAAGGCACAAATATATGTTATTAGTGTCCAAGAATGAGAATATAAGGGATATGGGGCAGAAAAAAATAATGGAGGAAATAAACACTGAAAATTTCCCAAATCTTAAGAAAAATGTAAAATTACAGAGCCAAGAAGCCTGGCACACCCCAAATTGAACACATCTGAATAGAAGTACTCCAAGACATTTACTAATCAGATAGTCACATGCCAAAGACCAAGAAAGAATTCTCAAAGCAGCAAGAGCAAAGTGATCCATCACAAATAAGGGAAACTTGATAAAACTATGTGGATTTCTTAGCAGAAACCATGGCAGTGAGAAAGCAGTGGTATGATATATTTAAAATTCTGACAGAGAAAAACTGCCAAACAAGAATTCCATATATGGCAAAATATCACTCATAAATGAGGGACAGTTTAAAGTATTTTCAGATAAATGGACATTGAGAGAGTTTGGAGAGAGAAACCTGAACTATATGAAATAATGAAAGGAAGAGCTATAGGCAGATGGGAAAAAAGCTACAGGAGAGATAAGTTTGAAAAAGAGTGTAGAAATGTAGACTATTATGTAAGGGTAAAAAAGAGAGCACAGTATTGTAAGTATAATGAAGAAAGCTGACTGTGAATAGGGTTGAAAGGGAAAGCTAGGGGGTGAGACACCAGAAGGAAAGATTGAGGATAAAAACTGGGACTCTATAAGAGTGAAACCTAGAGTGAACAATGATGTGATTAAATGTACAAATAAAATAAAGTTTTTACAGGAGGGAAAACAAATGAATCTCAACATTGCAAGGTATTGTAAATCAGATGGTATATGGGAAAAATACAGTCAGTGCAAACTAGAATTTATAGTTAGCAGTAACATTGCAATATGCTTCCATTAATTGTAACAAAGACAATATACCACAGCTAAATGTCAATAAGAGAGGTATATAAGAGAGGGGTAAGAGATTCTTGGTGCTCTTACTGTTTCTCCATTTAAACTTTTGTCCTCCATTTTTCCCCTTTTTCTCTTTCTTTGTGGAAGATAAATATTCCCTTTTCAGCTTCTTTAACATTTATGTATGGGGTATTGCTGATGTTCAGAGCTGCAGATCTATGAGAATATACTGGAGTCCATTGAATGTTTACTTAGGATGGATTGCATGGCATGTGAATAAAACTGTTTAAAAAATAAACAGAAATATACGAGTGCTGGAGAAAATGTGGAGAGAGGGATTTACTTATTCACTGCTGGTAAGGAAGTAGAAAGTTGATGTCCCTCTGGAGGGCAGTTTAGTAGTTCCACAGGAAGCTAAGTATACAGTTGCCATATCATCCTGCAACCCCATTATTAGGCATGCACTTGGAAGAACTGAACGTAGGGACTTGAATGGACATTTGAATGCTGGTGTTTATAGTACAATATTCATAATATGCATAGATGAAGGTGGCCCAAGGGTACATTGACTGATGAATGGAAGAATGAATCATGGTATATACATGCAATGGAAGTTTGAGTGGCCGCAAGAAGGAATGAATTTTTGAGGCATGTAACTAGGTGAATGAAACTTGAGAAAATATATTGAATGAAATAAGGCAGAAACAAATGAAAAATATTGTAAGGCCTCACTGATATGGACCAACTATAATGTGCAAACTCTGAGAATTGGATTCAAGCATAGGTTATCAGGTGATAGAACATGAGCAGAGATTGGGAAATCAACAATTAATGAGTACAGAATGTTCAATAAAACTTATTGTAAATATTCCTAGATTGTAAGCTCTTATAGTGGTCAAATTTATTCTTGAGTTTTAACTTATTTCTAAATTTGGAGATGCAGATGTTTTTGTGTATAACCTGGTCAATCCCTAGAACTTTGTATATCTGGGTGGCACCTGAGACTCACAGAGTTAGAGTTCTGCACCTCTGAACATCAACATTACTCTATATAGAAATGCTAAAGAAGCTGAGAAAGAGAACGGACTTCACTTAGAGATTTGAATGAAGCTGATCTGGTTAGGATTAAGGTAAATAAGAATATAGAGTAAAGGATTATATTGACTGTATTTTAAAACATCAGCTTCTGTGTGAAATCAAAGTAAGAGATGTTTATTTGGTGCAAAATTTATATTTTCAGTAGCACACCATCTAATTTAACTTGTTTGGTCAGTTTATTCTAACAACATAGCTACATGAATCCTTACGTAAGTGTGCTGGTTTGAAAGGATGTATGTCCCCTAGAAAAGGTACGTTTTAATATAAATCCCATTTCATAAAGGCAGAATAATCCTTATTAAATACTTTATGTTTGAAACTGTAATCAGATCATCTTTCTGGAAATGTGATTTAATCAAGAGTTAAGCTGGATTAGGTGATGGCATGTCTCCACCCATTTAGGTGGGTCTTGATAAGTTTCTGGAGTCCTATAAAAAAGGAAACATTTTGGAGAATGAAAGAGATTCAGAGAGAGCAGAGAATGCTGCAGCACCATGAAGCAGAGAGTCCATGAGCCAGTGACCTTTGGAGTTGAAGAAGGAAAATGCCTCCTGGGGAGCTTTGTGAAACTGGAAGCCAGGAGAGAAAGTTAGTAAGATGATGCTGTGTTAGCCACATGCCCTTCCAGCTGAGAGAGAAGCCCTGATTGTGTTTGCTATGTGCCTTCTCATGAGAGAGAAACCCTGAACTTCATCAGTCTTCTTGAACCAAGGTATCTTTCCCTGAATGCCTTTGATTGAACATTTCTATAGATTTGTTCTAATTGGGACATTTTTCAGCCTTAGAACCATAAACTAGTAACTTATTAGATTCCCCTTTTTAAAAGTCATTCCATTTCTGGTATATTGCATTCTGGCAGCTAGCAAACTAGAGCAATAAACAATGACACCTTGTTATTTTTCATAGGTTAATACAATACCCCGATATGTTCCAGAATAATTTTGGCAGAAAACAACCACAAAAAAATATTTGCAAAGTTCCCTTGAGGGACTGTGGGAAAATGTAGATGATCTAGTTTGCTAGTTGCTGGAATGCATATATCAGAAATGGAATTGCTTTTATAAAGAGGAATCAATTCAGTTACTAATTTACAGTTGTAAGGCCATGAAAATGTTCCAATTATAGCAAGTCTATGAAAATGGCCAAATTAAGGCACCAATAAGAGGTTACCTTCATTCAAGAAAGGATGATGAAGTTCAGGGTTTCTCCCATCACCTGGCAAAAATGGTGATGCCTATTATCTACTTCTCTCCAGGCCTCTTGTGCCATGAAGCCCCTCTGGGGGCATATTCCTTCTTCATCTCCAAAGGTCTCTGGTGGCATAGGTTCTTTACTTCTTGGCTCTCTCATCATTCTCATGACTCTGCGCTTTCGCTCCTCCATTGTCCCCCAAAATGCTTCTGCTTTTAAAGGATTCCAGTAAACTAAACAAGACCCACCTGGAATGGTGGAGCCATATCTCCCTCTAATGAAAATTTAATAGCCATAGTTGGGTGAGCTACATCTCCATTGAGATAACCTCATCTAGTTTCCAACCTACATTATTGAATAAGGATTAAAAGAAACAGTTGCTACCACAAGACTGATTAGGACTAAAACATGGCTATTCTAGGGTATGTAAATCTTTTCAAACTGGCACAGTAGATATATTAAACTTTGCTGCTTGAGGAATCCTTGATATTCTTGCAAGCATTGGGGCTTAGCAATTTAAAATAGTCAGAGCCCTCAGTCTTGGGACTTGCTCTTATGAAATTTATTCATGCAGACGGGAATTTAAGTCTAGTTATAATTAAGCCCAAGAGTCACCCCCACAGAACCTCTTTTTTGCTCATATGTGACCCCTCTCTCTAATCCAAATCTGAAAATAATCTCCCTCCCCTTCCCCTCTACGTGGGGCATAACTCCCAGGGGTGTATATCTCCCTGGCAACATAAGACGTGACACCTAAGGATGATTCTAGCCCTAGAATCATGGGACTGAGAAAGCATTCTTGACCAAAAGAAGGAAAATAGATTAAATTAAATAAAGTTTCATTGGCTAAGGAATTTCAAATAAAATTGAGAGTTAATTCAGGAGGTTATTATAACGCATTATATAGATATTCTTTTTTAGTTTCTAGTATATTAGAATCACTAGAAGGAAGTACCTGAAACTGTTGAATCGTAATCTAGTAGCCCTGATTCTTGATGATGTTTGTGTAACTATATGGCTTTTATGGTGTGAAAACTTTGTGACTGGCACTCACTTTTTCAGTGTGTGGACAGATGAGTAAGAAAATAAAGACAAAAATAAATAAACAAATATTAGGGAGGGATAAATGGTATGGGATGTTTTGTGTATGGGATTTTTATTTCTGGAGTAATGAAAATGTAAAATTTATTGTGGTGATGAATGCCCAACTATATGATTATATTTTGAGCCATTTATTGTATACTTTGGATGATTATATGGTATGTGAATATATCTCAATAAAATTGCACTAAAAAAGAGGGATCATAAACTCAATAATAAAATGGCAACTCAATTTAAAAAATGGGCAAAATGTGTGAATAAACACCTTCCCAAAGAGAAAATACAAATGGCCAGAAAGCATATGAAAAGATGCTTAATCTCACCAGCTATTAGGGAAATGCAAACAACCACAATGAGATGCCATTTCACACCTACTAGAATGATATATATTGAAAAAGCAGAAAACTATAAGTGCTGGAGGGGACATGCAAAAATAGGTACACTTATTCCCATTGGTGGGAATGCAGAATGGTGCAGCTGATCAGAGAGGCAGTTTTGCTCTTCCTCAGAAAGCTAAGTATAGAACAGGCATATAGTATGACAATCCCATTACTAGGTACATACTCAGAAAAACTTAAAGCAGGGACATGAATAGAAATTTGCACACCAATGTTCACAGTGGTATTATTCATGATTACCTGTGGATGGAGGTGGCCCAAATCAAATGCCCATCACTGATGAATGCAAGGGTGAACTGAGGTGTATATATATATGGTAGAATATTGTGGGACTACAGGAAGGAATGAAGTTGTGATGGATGCAATCATGTTAAGAACCTTGAAGACTGTATGTTGAATAAAATAAGGCAGAAACAAAAGGCCAAATATTATATGGTCTCACTAATATGAATTAACTATAAAAAACAAATTGCAAAAGTTAAAATTCAAGAGCATATGTTATCGGGAGATAAAAAAGAGGGTGGACATGGGACAATTGACATATAAGGAGTACAGAATGCTTTTAAATAAACTAGAACAAATGCGTGTCACTATTCCAAGGTGTTAATAATGGGGTGTGTATTGGTTTGTTAAACTGCCGGAATGTAATATACCAGAAATGGAACAGCTTTTAAAAGGGTAATTTATTAAGTTGCAAGTTTAAAGTTCTAAACCTATAAAAATGTTCAGATTAAGGTATCTAGAAAAAGATACCTTGACTCAAGAAAGGGCCAATGACATTCAGGATTTCTCTGTCAACTATGAAGGTGGCTGGTGACTTTAATGTCACCTGCAATATTGAATCAGGATTAAAAGAAATGGCTGCCCCAACAAGATGGGATCAGGATTAAAACATAGCTTTTATAGGGGTATATAATAGTTTCAAACCAGCATAAGGTAGTATATGGGAAAAATACAATTAATGCAATTTTAAGGCCCATAGTTAACAGTAATATGGGATATTCTTTCATTAATTGTAATAGAGACAATATACCAAAGCTAAAAGTGAAAAACAAGGTGGAGTATAGGGGAGAGGTATGGGATTTTATTTCCTTTCTTTTTGGAAGAAATGGGAGCATGGGCATATAGATTTTGGTCGTGAATGCATAGCTATTTGATTACACCAGACACCATTGTTTGTATACTTAAGATGGATTGTATAGTGTGTGTTCTAGTTTACTAGCTGTCAGAATGCAATATACCAGAAATGGAATGGCTTTTAAAAAGGGGAATTTAATAAGTTACTAGTTTATGGTTCTAAAGCTGTGAAATTGTCCAAATTGAAACAAGTCTATAGATATGTCCAATCTAAGGCATCCAGGGAAAGATACCTTGGTTCAAAAAGGCTGATGATGTTCAGCATTTCTCTTTCAGCTGGAAGGGCACATAGTAAACATGGTGGCATTTGCTAGCTTTCTTTCCAGGCCTTTTGTTTCATGAAGCTCCCCAGGAGGTGTTTTCCTTCTTCATCTCCAGAGGTCACTGGCTGGTCGACTATGTGGTTCTCTTGTCCTTCTGTCATGGTTCCAGAACTCTCCCCTTGTTCTCAGTAAGGGAACTCTCTATGAAATGTCTCCTCTTTTAAAGGATCCCAGTAAATTAATCAAGGCTCACATAGAAAATGGGTGGAGACACATCTCCATTGAATCAAGTTCAACATCCACAACTGATTAAATCATATCCCCATGGAGATAACCTAATCACATCTCCAACCTGTAGTACTGAATAGGAATTAAAAGAAACCATTGCACTCAGAAGATTGATTAGGATTAAAACATGGCTTTTTTTAGGGTACATAAATCCTTTAAACCAGCACATTCCACCCTCTGGACCCTAAAAAAAGACATATTTTCCCATATACAAAACATATTCATTCCAGAACAATGTCAGAGACCCTTAAACCATTCTAGTAACATTTCAAATACAACACAAGATTAAAACCAGTACAAAGGCGCATCAAAGTTAGTTACAGGCAAGGACAGTCTTAAGGCAAAATTTCCTCTACTGGCTCCGGATCTGTAAAACTAAGAACAAGTTGTTTGCTGCCACCATACAGAGGATCAGTTGTAGGGTACATAAAAGGAGGAAGGAACACAGGGGTCACTGGACCCAAGCAGTACCGAAAACCTGCAGGGCAACTCCATTAGACTTCAAAGTCTGAGAGTCATTTATCCTTAGGGCTTTAAAAGGTGTCAGTCCCACACTTTCCAAGGGCCTATGTACTGGCTCACCCCCTCTCTAAATTCAGTCTTGGGGGACATTGGGGAGCCCACCTTTTTCTTGGCTTCACCCTCTCCAAGTATCGAGAGACTTGCAACCATGTGGTGGCAGTCAGGCTCTCCCCAAACCCCAAAGAATGTGTTCCAGCTTCTCCAAGGCCTGAGGAAGCATGACTTATCCATTGCAATGAGATGGAAGGTCCACCCTCTGCCTTCCAGGCAAACTCACCCTCTCCACATTTGTGAGTGGGTCCATTCTTCTGGCCTGAGACTTCTTGACATCAGACCCCTAGCCTCTATGGCTTTGCTTCTAAGGTTATTTTTCCTCCAATGTATCCCTTCTCTGTCACTTCCAGTCTTGACTAGCAGTGGTTCTCTTTATCCAGATCTTACAACACTCTTAGTGGCTTTCTGTGCAGTAGCCTTAGATTGTGCCCATCAGACATAAGGAGTTTCCACAAATCCTTCCTGGATGACTCCATGGTCATTCCTGGCTTTCTGTGAAATGGCTGACTAATTCCACATTTGGCTAAATCTTCATGAGGGGCACAACTTTCTGGGGTTTCCCCTCCTGAAAGCTCAAAATTTTCCAGAACATCAATTTCTGGTATCTTTGAACCCAAGAATTCAGTTCTCAGCTTATCTCTTTCCTGTCCCATCTCACTATAAGCTGTGAGGAGAAAACAGGCTGCACTTTCCACATTTAATTTGGAGATCTCTTCAGATAAATACCCAAGTTCATGGCTGTTAAAATCTGCCTTTCAGCCAAAGTCATTAGTCAGTTTTGCCAAATTATCTGCCATTTTAAAACAAAGCCTGACTTCCTTCCAGTCTATAATAATGAATGTCTCATTTCTGTCTAAGGCCTTATCAGAGGTTTCTTTAGAGTCCACATTTCTACCAACAGTGTCTACTAAGCATTCTAGGTCTTCTCTGTCAAGCTCCTCCCAACTCCTCCAAAATCTTCCCCTTATCCATTTAAAAAAGATTCCAACATGATTGTATTTGCAAACCACTGCAGCACACCACTCCTCTGGTACCAAAATCCATACTAGTTTGCTAGCTGTTGGAACGCGATTTATCAGAAACAGAATGGTTTTTAAAAAGCAGAATTTAATAAATTGTTAGCTTACAGTTCTAAAGTTTTGAAATTGTCCATATTGAAACAAGACTATAGAACTGTTCAATCTAAGGCATCCAGAGAAGATGCCTTGGTTCAAGAAGGCTGATAATCTTCAGCATTTCTCTCTTCACTGGAAGGGCACATGGCATCACTCATTGCAGGAGACACTCCCCTTGGCTGATTACACATCCAACCAACTGTGGATGAAGCTGACATTATCATGATTTAATTCTATGAAATGTCCTCATAGCCAAAGAATGGCCAGCACTTTCCCAACCAGACAAATGGGTACCAGTACCAGGCCAATTTGACACATGAACCTGACCATGACAGTTCACTCCTTGTCAACGTGGCAGCTATATACATTCCCTTAAAGCATACTTAATCTCTAAATAGAAAACAATAAAAAACACATTTTTCCTCACCTAACAATAATAACCTGTCCCATGTACAACTGGAAATGCATTAAATCTCCCAAGAATAGGGTGCAAGTCCTTGGACAATATTCATTCTTAAACTTGATATCTTACAACATAAATGCTATAACATGAAGAAAACAACATTACAGACCTCATTTCTGTAACTGATAACGTGGTCATACTTCATATTTATCATTACCTTCTTCTACTACCCATGCCATGTTCACATTACCCTTAGCAAGCCCTTTAGCTGGTTGTGGTTATTTGCCTGGTGGAGTGACCCAAACCTTTATTTCTGAAGTTTCAGAGCTGGTAATTCTGCCTGGATTGGGTTGTTACAGTTTTCCATTTATTTTAATCACACTACATGGTAGTCTTTTAGCCCTAGGAGATCTCTTATATTCCAGGAAAACTTTTTTTTTATCTCCATTATGTAGTTGCAGTCTTATTTGCTGCTGATAGTCAAGGTCAATCACCCCAGCCAGTAATGTAATCCCCTTCTTGGCTTGTTGATCCAGGTGCCTGCATAGCCCAAAATGATGAGGTAGCAGTCTTAGATTCCAGTTCAATGGAATCATTGATGCATCTCCTGGTGGAAGCACTCTCCTTTTTGGAACTAAAACCCATAGACCAGCAGAGCTCAAGATTGCAGGGATAGGGAGCAAAAATTGTCCTAGTGGATAACTAGGGATAATAGTGAGTGGTGTCACTTCCATTTACACTCCTTGGTTCCTGGATCCATGGATCCTGGTATGGGAGAAATAGCACCATATAGTGAACACTGATTCAGAATATGCAACAGCTACCTGGAGAACATTGCCCCAGCCCTGCAAGGTATTGCAAACTAGTTGGAAGTGTAATTGAGTTTTCAAAAGGCCATTCTGATGTTCTATCAATCCAGCTGTCTCTGGATGGTGGAGAACATGGTAAGACCAGCTTCACTTTCCATGAGCATGTGCCCATTCCTGCACTTCATTTGCTGTGAAGTGGGTACCTTGATCAGAAACAATGCTGTGTAGAATACCATGACCATGGATAAGGCATTCTGTAAGTCCATGGATGGTAGTCTTGGCAGAAGCACTGCATGTAGGAAAGCAAACCCATATCCAGAATATGTATCTATTCCAGCTAGAACAAATTGCTGCCCCTTCCATGAAGGAAGTGGTCCAATGTAATCAACCTGCCACCGTGTAGCCAGCTGGTCACCTCGGGGAATGTTGCCACATCAGGGGCTGAGTGAAGATCTCTTTTGCTGGCAGATTGGGCACTCAGTAGTGGCTGTAGCCAGGTCAGCCTTGGTGAGTGGAAGTTCATGGTTCTGAGCCCATGCATAACCTCCATCCCCACCACCATGACCACTTTGTTCATGAGTCCAATGACAGGAGTTGCTGGGGAAAAAGCATCATTTGTACTCACAAAATGGGTCATCTTATCCACTTGATTATTAAAACCTTCCTCTGCTGAAATCACCCTCTTGTGTGCATCCACATTGAACACAAATATCTTCATGTTTTTAGCCCACTTGGAAAGGTCTATCCACATACCTCTTCCCCAGATCTCTTTGTCACCAATTTTCCAATTATGGCCTTTCCAAGGCCCTGGCCATCCAGCCAAACTGTTATCAACAGCCCACGAGTCAGTACCCAAATGCACCTCTGGCCAGTTCTTCTTCCAAGCAAAATGAAGAACTAGGTGTGCTGCTCAAAGTTCTGCCCACTGGGAGGATTTCTTCTCACCACTGTCCTTCAGGGACACCCCAGAAAGGGGTGGGAGTGCTGCAGCTCTCCATTTTCAGGTGGTACCTGCATATCGTGCTGAACCATCTATAAACCAGGCCTAAGTTTTCTCTTCCTCAGTCAATTCCTGTAAGGAAATCCTCAAAAGGCCATAGCTCTGGTATGGGAAAGAGAAGGTAATGTGGTAGGAATGCAGAACATGGGCATTTGGGCCACCTCCTCATGTAACTTGCTTGTGCCTTCAGGACCTGCTTTGGCCCTATCTCATATATACCATTTCCATTTTATGATGGAGTACTGCTATGCACATCCAACTTTATTGCTTGGTAGGTCAGACAACACCCAGTGTATGCTATGTAACTCAGGTCTCATGGTACCTTCATGGCCCATGGTTAAGTGTTTGGTCTTTACTAAAGCTCAGTAGCAGGCCAAAAGCTGTTTCTCAAAAGAAGAGTAGTAATCTGCAGCAGATGATAAGGCTTTGCTCCAAAATCCTAAAGGTCTGCATTGTGATTCTCTTACAGGGACTGCCAAAGGCTCCAGACAGCATCTCTACTTGTCACCTACACTTCCAGTACCATTGTATCTGCTAGATCATATGGTCCAAGTGGCAGAGCAGCTTGTGCAACAGCCTTAATCTGTCACAGAGCCTCCCCTTTCTCAAGTCCCCACTCAAAATTAACAGCTTTTCTTGTCACTCAATAAATGGGCTAGATTAGCACACACAAATGCACAATATGTTGTTGCCATAATCCAAAGACACCAACTAGATTTTGTGCCTCTTTTTTGGTAGTAAGAAGGGTAAGATACAACAACTCATCCTTCACCTTAGAAGGGATATCTAGACATACCCCACACCACTGGACACCTAGAAATTTCACTGAGGTGGAAGGTCCCTGTATTTTTTTTGGATTTATCTCTGAAACACAAATGCCTGATGAATAAGTCTAGAGTAGTTGCTGCTTCTTACTCACTAGGTCCAATCAATATGATATAATCAATATAATGACCCAGTGTGATGTCTTGTGTGAGGGAGAAATGATCAAGTTCCCTGTGGACAAGATTGTGACATAGGGCTAGAGAGTTTATATACCCCTGAGGTAGGACAGTGAAAGTATATTGCTGACCTTGCCAGCTGAAAGCAAACTGTTTCCAGTGGTCCTTACGAACAGCTATTGAGAAAAAAAAAACATTTGCCAGATCAATAGCTGCATACCAGGTACCAAGGGATGTATTGATTTGCTCAAGCAATGATACCACATCCAGAACAGCAGCTGCAATTGGAGTTACCACTGGTTGAGCTTATGATAATCCACTGTCATCCTCCAAGACCCATCTGTTTTCTGCCGAGGCCAAATAGGAGACTCTAATGTGGATGTGGTGACATCACCACCCCTGTAGTCTTCAAGTCCTTAAGAGTGGCAGTAATCTCTGCAATCCCTCCAGGAATATGATATTGCTTCTGATTTACTATTTTGCTAGGTAGAGGCAGTTCTAGTGGCTTCCATTTGGCCCTTTCCACTGTAATAGCCCTCACTGCATGAGTTAGAGAGCCAATGTGAGGATTCTGCCAGTTGCTCAGTGTGTCTATTTCAATTACACATTCTGGAACTGGAAAAATAATTATAGAATGGGTCTGGGGGCCCACTGGACCCACTGTGAGCTGGACCTGAGCTAAAACTCCATTGATCACCTACCCTCCTTAAGTCCCCACTTTGACTTGTGCCCCAGAGTGATGTTTTGGGTCCCCTGGAATTAAGGTCACTTCTGAATCAGTGTCTAATCACACCCAAAATATCAGATCATTTCCTTTTCCACAGTGCACAGCTACCCTGTTAAAAGGCTGTCAGTCTCCTTGGGGAAGGCTAGGAGAATGATTAATAGTATAAATTTGTTGTAGTATAACAGGGTCCTCCCCTAAAGGGAAATTGTTTCCCCCTCATTCAAGGGGCTCTGGGTCTGTAAACTATATCAAGTCTGGAAATTGATTATGGGGTTGTGACTCTCCATTTTTGTAATTCAAGTTAGACTGCTGTTCACTTGACCTAGAACTCCTTTGTTTATACAGCTCAAATAAAAATTTAGTAGACTGTCCATCTATTGTGCTTCTAGTTATCCCATATTGCTAACCAATTCCATAAGTCTCTATCAGTAGATTATTTTGAGTCCTGATTTGAATCTGCTGTCTATTATGATAGCCACGTCTACCTTGTCTTTGGTGATGAAGTGCTACCAGTTGGCTTCTGTCAACTCGGGATCCAGTCATCCCCATTGTGTTTAAGTATTCCAGCTCAGTGACATCAGTTCCCACAGTAATATCTGACCTACAGAGAAGTACAACCACAGAGCTCTTCAGGGATGATGGCGCTAGTCTCAAATTTATTTCTCAGTTTTTGTGAAAGGTGCATCCTCTGGACACTCCTGGGGTGTCAGAGCAGGCTTTCCATGATAAATCTACTCTAACATTCCAATCTCTCTAAGCCCCTGGATTGTCTCATCTACATTATACCTGGGCAGTTCTGGCATTTCAGTCTCAGATAATGTCAGACCTTTTGATCCATGTTCAGCCAACAAACCAAACAAACTGTTAATGCCATTTCTAACCCCTTGAGTGATAACACTGAATGCAGAATCTCTGCTTAGTGAACACATATCAATGAATTCAGCTTGATCCAGCTTTACATTCCTTTCACCATTATTCTAAACCCTTAAAATCCATTGCCATACATATCCTTTTGATTTCTGTCAGTATGAATTGGAAAAATCATGCAGTTCTTTTGAGTATAACATACTCCCCATGGGTGGTACTTTGTATGTCACCTTTGCAGCCTGTTGGGACTTTAGTTTAATTATAGGTCTGGACAAAATGAGGGGTTGTGGGTGTTAGGTCATGAAAAGAATTAGAAGTATATTTCAGTCCATTTTCTTCAGGCATTCATTTGCAGTTTCATCTGGTGAAACATGATTAATCACCCTAGGGCTAATCCCTTCAGGTGGAGGTTGAGTGACCAACACACCAGTTAGGCTGGAGGTGGGGTGACTATTCTGGGCAGATCATTACAGAGTTATCTAGAGAAGATTCATCATGACCTAGGGTTTCTGCTTCTCCACTGACATCATTATCAATTCATATGTTGCCGTTCCATTTTTCAGGGTCCTGCTCCTTTCCAATCATGTCCCCACTTTAGTGGCAGACACCATGCAAGATCAAGACTACAGTTTACATTGTGAATTTGCTACTCTAAAAATAAGATTCTGAGTCTGATTTTCAGAGATTTCAAATCTATGGCTACAGGAAATAAGAATACTTAAGTCTGTCAGACAGCGTGTAAGATTCTCATTTGAAGCCTTAAGCCCATCCCTTTCACTCATTAATCTATACAGCATGTCTAACAATAACCAGCCAACATCTCTTTTCGTGAAACTATGTAACAGTGTCAAAAACATCATTCCCCAGAACATGACTTCATACAAGCAAAGCATTAGAAGAATCCAATGGTGATATTTTGACTTTCTCTTTTGCCAACTCACCCCATGGATTGGTAGTATCATTCTGGTTATGAGAATCAAAGTCCTTAGTGACATTGAGTCCACTCATAGTAGAAAACCAATGGTAAAAATCTATTTTTAAGATTCTGTTTCTTAAGAACCACCCCACTCCTGGTAACAAGCTGTATTAGCTAGGGTGCTCTAGAGAAACAGAATCAGCAGGAAATACCCATAGATATGAAATTTATAAAAATATCTCACATAACCATGGGAATGTAGAGTTAAAACCTGTAGGGCAGGCTGTGTAAAGCTGATGACTCTGATGAAGGGTCTGGACAAATTCCACAGTGGAGTCTCACCAGCTGAAGCAGGAAGAGAGATTCTCTCTTCTGAATCCTCCTTAAAAGACTTACAGCGACTAGATTAAACATCACTCATTACAGAAGACACTCCCCTTGATCGATTGCAAAAGCAATCAGCTCTGGATGCAGCCAAGATGATCGTGATTTAATTCTATGAGATGTCCTCATAGCAATAGACAAGCCAGCACTTGCCCAACCAGACAAATGGGTACCACCACCTGGCTAAGTTGACACATGAACATGACCATGACAGTAATCATGCCAAACTAATTGTTGCTTATGCTCAAACAGCTTCTTTATTCCAAAACTGATGTTCTTTACCAGCTTTCAAGAATTTGTAGTCATTGTTTACTTAAACGTTTTTGCCTGCTCAATTTTTTTTTTCAGTTTTCTTTCTGGAAGTTCGTATAAATACACTTTAAGTGTTTTCACTCTCATGATTTTCAAATGCTCCATAGGGTTAAAAAAATATATCTTCCTCTGTGATCCGGTGTGAAAATTTTCAGTGAATTTTGTTTTTAATCACTTGTGTTGTCTTCCACTGTGTCTATTTTTTATTAAAACTAGAAAATTAGATATTTTGTTACATTTGTAATTATTTGATAAATGTTTCACATTCACATATATTTTGTTTACCTTTTACTTGTTTATAAGAACGTATTATTCATAATGATTTTAAAGAGCTT
Organism: Tamandua tetradactyla; assembly: GCF_023851605.1. Taxonomy (NCBI): domain Eukaryota; kingdom Metazoa; phylum Chordata; class Mammalia; order Pilosa; family Myrmecophagidae; genus Tamandua; species Tamandua tetradactyla. The sequence continues at coordinate 117,800,639 of NC_135333.1, forward strand.
CCCAGCCTCCTTCATAACTAGGTGGCACTTGGGTCTGTTTGTTGTAGTTTTTAATTGGTTATTGACCACATGGTCCTGTACTTTGTTGTCACTAGAGTTTTTGTGTTGAATGATAGATATTTTAATTGTAAAATTTTAAAGGCTGCATAGAGCATTAAATTTGCTTGGCAAATAGAATGGTGGCTGATTCTTTTACTCCCATCAGAGTATGTGGAGCATCAAGGCTAGGTTGTGATGCTCTTTAAGTTCAAAATATCTTATTCATTAATCTCCAGGTTTTTAAAAAATTTTTGTTGACACAAAATCATACAAGCACACACATTCTTTTTTCTTTAATTTTTTTATTCACAAACATAACAACATACAAACATGAACATTCTTAACATATGAACAATCCATTCTTCATATATAATCAATGACTCACAATATTATCACATAGTTATATATTCATCACCATGATAATTTCTTAGAACATTTGCACCCCTTCAGGAAAAGAAATAAAAAGAAAAAAGAAAAAAAAACTCACACATACCATACCTCTTACCCCTCCCTCTTATTGACCACTTGTATTTCTATCCATCCTATAAGTATATATATATTTTTACAATGTGATCATTCCATTCGTGATACATAATCAATAACTCACAATATCATCACATAGTTGTATATTGATCATCATGACATTTCTTAGAACATTTGCATCAATTCAGAAAAAGAAATAAAAAGAAAACAGGAAAAAATTCTTCCACACCACCACTTACCCCTCCCTTTCGTTGATCACTAGCATTTCAATCTACTAAACTTATTTTAACATTTGTTCCCCCATTATTTATTCACTTTTAATCCATATCATTTACTCATCTGTCGATAAAGTAGATAAAAGGAGCATCAAACACAAGGTTTTCACATTCACACAATCACATTGAGAAAGCTGTATCGTTGTGCAATCATCTTCAAGAAACATGGCTGCTGAAACACAGTTCTACATTTTCAGGCAGTTACACTTTATTTTGTCTCATTTCGCTCTTCCCCCTTTTGGTCGAGAAGGTTTTCTCAATCCCTTGATGCAGAGTCCCAACTCACTCTAGGATTTCTGTCCCATGTTGCCAGGAATGTCTACAATTCTGGGAATCATGTCCCATATACAGCAGGGGAGGGCAGTGGGTTTGCTTGTGGTGTTGGCTGAGAGAGGCCATATCTGAGCAGCAAAAAATGTTCTCTGGTGGTGACTCTTAGGCCTAATTTTAAGTAGACTAAGCCTATCCTTTGTGGGGTTAAGGCTCATATGAGAAAATCCCCAGACAGAGAGCTCCATCTATTGCTTTGGTTGTTTCCACTGCTTGTGAGAATATCAAGAATTCTCCACTTGGGGAAGTTGAGTTCTCCCCCTTTTTCACCATTCCCCCAAGGGGACTTTGCAAATACTTTTTAAATTCACATTTCAAGTCACTCTGGGATTTATTGGGGCATCACTCTGGACAAGCCTACAAAAGCTCATACCCTAGTCAAGGTTCCATGTACTTACAGTATTCAATTAAGCTGTCCACATGAGTTATATTAGGAAATGCACTAGTCAAAATATAAATTTTGTACTAAACAAATATTTCTTTTTGCTTTAGTCTCACACATAAGTTAAAGTTTTAAAATGTTAATTACCATCTATTTTCAATACACTGCAATATTAATATTCATTTATTCTTCCTCACAAAAAGCATTTTTAAATTTGTACATTTAATCACTCTCATTATACACTCTAGGCATTCCTAGATTATACCATCTCAGTCTTTATTGTATATATTTTCTTCTGATTTCATTTGTGCCCCAGTCATTCTCCCTCTATCATTTTCATATCCAGCTTCATTCAGTGTCCTAACGTTATTATGCTGCAATCAGGTAGCATTGTGGTATCCATTTCTGAATTTTTACAAATAATTTTGTCACATAATCTGTATCCTTCAGCTCCAATTACCCAATATCTGCCCTATGTTTATCTCTTGATGACTTCTGTTCTTAACTGAAAAGTTCCAAGTTCATTCACTAATGTTAGTTCATATCAGTGGTACCATATAGTATTTGTCCTTTTGTTTCTGGCTGGTCTCACTAATCATAATGCCCTTAAGGTCCATCCATGTTGTTACATAGTTCATAACTTTATTCTGTTTTGCAGCTGCATAATATTCCATTGTATGTATATACCACAGCTTGTTTAGCCACTCATCTATTGATAGACATTTTAGTTGTTTCCACAGCTTTGCAACTGTAAATAATACTGCTACAAACACTGGTGTATAGAGGTCCATTTGTGTCCTTACCCTCATGTCCTCTGAGTAGACACCTAGCAGTGGAATTGCTAGGTCATATGGCAACTCTATACTTAGCTTCCTAATGTGCTGCCAAACTGCATTCCACAGTGGTTGTAACATTTGACATTCCCACCAACGGTGGATAAGGGTGCCTCTTTCTCTACATCCTCTGCAGCACTTGTCATTTTCTGTTTTATTGATAATGGCCATTCTCATAGGTGTGAGGTTATATCTCATTGTGATTTTGATTTGCTTTTCCCTAATAGCCAGGGAAGTTGAGCATCTCTTCATGTGCCTTTTGCCCATTTGTATTTCCTCTTATGAGAAGTGTCTGTTCATGTCTTTTGCCCATTTTTTAATTGGATTTTCTGTCTTTTTTGTTGTTGAGTTGAACAATCTCTTTATATATTCCGGATACTAGACCTTTATCTGATATATTGTTTTCAAATATTGTCTCCCATTGTGTAGGCTGTCTTTTTACTTTCTTGAAGGAATTCATTGATGCACAAAAGTGTTTAATTTTGAGGAGTTCCCATTTATTTACTTATTTCTTCAATGCTTGTGCTTTGGGTGTAAGGTCTAGGAAAAACGCCTCCTACTATAAGATTGATAAGATATTTCCCTACATTTTCTTCTAAAAGTTTTATGATCTTAACTCTAATGTTTAGATCTTTGATCTATTTTCAGCTAATTTTTGTATAGGATGTGAGATATGAATCCTCTTTCATTCTCTTGCATGTGGATATTCAGTTCTCTAGGCACCATTTGTTGAAGAGACTGTTCTGTCTCAGGTGAGTTGGCTTGACTCCCTTATCAAAGATCAATTGTCCATAGATGAGAGGGTCTATGTTTGAACACTCTATTTGATTCCATTCATCAGTGTATCTATCTTTATGCCAGTACCATGCTGTTTTGACCACTGTAGGTTTGTAATATGCCTTAAAATCAGGTAGCGTGAGACCTCTGACTTCATTTTTCTCTCTCAGGATATTTTTTATCTATTCAGGGCACCTTGACCTTCCAGATAAATTTGGTTATTGGTTTTTCTGTTTCTGAAAGGAAAGTTTTTGGGATTTCAATTGGTATTGTATTGAATCTATAAATCAATTTAGGTAGAATTGACATCTTAAGTACATTTAGTCTTCCAATCCTTGAAGACAGTATGCCTTTCCATTTATTTAGGTTTTCTGTTATTTGTTCTAAAATTTTCTTGTAGTTTTTTGAATATGTCTTTTGTATCTTTTAGTACATTTATTCCTAAATATTTTATTCTCTTGGTTGCAAATGTAAATGGATTTTTTTCTTGGTTTTTCCCCTCAGATTGTTCATTACTAGTGTATAGAAACACTGAAGATTTTTGAGTACTGATCTTGTAACCTGCCACTTTTCTGTACTCATTTATTAGCTCTAGTAGTTTTGCTGTGGATTTTACAGGGTTTTTGACATGTAGGACCATATCATCTGCAACCAGTGAGAGTTTTACTTCCTTCCTTCCAATTTTGATGCCCTGTATTTCTTTTTCTTGTCTTATTGCTCAGGCTAAATCTTCCAACACAGTATTGAATAACAATGGTGACAGTAGACATTCTTGTCTTGTTCTTGATCCCTATTGAGGATGATTTTAGTTTGGGTTTTTGTATATTCCCTTTGTCATGTTGAGAAAGTTCCCTTGTATTCCAATCCTTTGAAGTGTTTTCAACAAGAAAGGATGTTGAATTTTGTCGTATGCCTTTTCTGCATCAATCGAGATGATCATATGGTTTTTCTGCTTTGATTTATTGATATGATGTATCACATTAATTGATTTTTTTATGCTGAATCATCCTTACATACTTGGGATGAATCCTACTTGGTCATGGTGTATAATTCTTTTGGTGTGCCACTGGATTTGATGTGCAAGAATTTTGTTGAGGATTTTTGCATCTAGATTCAAAACAGAGATTGGTCTGTAATTTTCTTTTCTTGTAATATCTTTGTCTGGCTTTGGTATGAGGGTGATGTCGGCTTCATAAAATGAGTTAGGTAGTCTTTCCTCCTCTTCAGTTTTTCTGAGGAGTTTGAGCAGGATTGGTGCTAGTTCTTTCTTGAATGTTTGGTAGAATTCACACGTGAAGCCATCTAGTCCTGGACTTTTCTTCTTGGGGAACTTCTTAATGACTGACTCAATTTCTTGTGATTGGCTTGTTGAGGTCATCTGTTTCTTCTTGAATCAATGTTTGAAGTTCATGCCTTTCTAGGAAATTGCCATTTCATCTACATTGTCTAGTTTATTAGCATAAAATTGTTCATAGCATCCTCTCATTACTTCCTTTATTTCTGTGGGGTCAGTGGTTATGTCTCCTCTTCCATTTCTGATTTTATTTATTTGCATGCTCTCTTTCTTCTTTCTGTCAGCCTTGCTAAGGGGTCATGAATCTTACTGATTTTCTCACATAACTAACTGCTGGTTTTGTTGATTTTCTTGATTGTTTCCATGTTCTTAATTTCACTTCTTTCTGCTCTAATCCTCATTATTTCTTTTCTTTTGCTTGCTTTGGGGTTAATTCGCTGTTGTTTCTCTAATTCTTCCAATGGGCCAGTAATTTCTCAATTTTTTTTCTTCTTTTTTGATATAGGCATTTATGTCAAAATTTTCCTTCTTAGCACTGCCTTTGCTGCATCCCATAAATTTTGATATGTTCTGTTTTCATTTTCATTTGCCTTGTGATATTTACTATTTCTCTTGTGATTTATTCCTTGACCCACTGGTTGTTTAAGTGTGTGTTGTTGAACCTCCATATATTTGTGAATTTTCTGGCACTCTGACTATTATTGATTTCCAACTTCATTCCTTTGTGATATGAGAAAGTGTTCTATATGATCTCAATCTTTGCAAGTTTATTGGAACTTGCTTTATGACCCAGCATATGGTCAGTCCTTGAGAATGATCCATGAGCACTTGAAAAAAAGGTGTATCCTGTTGTTTTGGGATGTAACATTCAAAAAATTTCTGTTAAGTTTAGCTCATTTATTGTATTATTCAAATTCTGTTCTTTATTAATCCTCTGTCTAGATGTTCTGTGCATTGATGAGAGTGGGTAACTGAGGTCTTCAACTGTTATAGTAGATGTGTCTAATTCTCTTTTCAATGTTTTTGGTGTTTGCCTCATGTATTTTGAAGCATTCTGGCTCAGTGGATAAATATTTATGATTGGTATGTCTTCCTGCAGAATTGTTCCTTTTGTTAATACATAGCTTCCTTCTTTGTCTCTTTTAACTGTTTTATATTTGAAGTCTAATTTGTTGGATTTTAGTGTAATAACACCTGCTCTTTCCTGATTGTTATTTGCATGGAATATCTTTTTCCAACCTTTCACTTTCAACCTGTGTTTATCCTTGGGTCTAAGATGTGTTTCCTGTACACAGCATATAGATAGGTCCTGTTTTTGAATCCATTCTGCCAGTCTACATCTTTTGATTGGGGAGTTTAATCCATTCACATTTAGTGTTATTACTCACAGGTAGTACTTTCTTTTACCATTTTGCTTTTTGGATTTTATATGTCATATTAAATTTTCCTTATTTTTACCTTTACTAATAGTCCTCATTTTTATGCTGTTCTCCACACCTCTCTCTCCTGTCTTTTCCTATCTGTCTCTAGTGTTCCCTTTAGTGTTTCTTGCACAGCCAGTCTCTGGGTCACAAATTTTCTCAATGAATTTTTGTCTGAAAATGTCTTAATTTCCCCCTAATTTTTGAAGGACAATTTTGCTGGATATAGAATTCTTGGTTGGCAGTTTTTCTCTTTTAATAATTTAAACATATCATCCCACTGTCTTCTCATCTCCATGGTTTCTGCAGAGAAATCTAAGCATAGTCTTATTGTGCTTCCCTTGTATGTAATGGATTGTTTTTCTATTGCTGCTTTAAAGATTCTCTCTTTCTCTTTGATATCTGATGTTCTCATTGGTAGGTGTTTTGGATTACGTCTATTTGGATCTATTCTGTTTGGAGTATGCTGCACTTCTGAGATCTGTGATTTTAAGTCTTTAATAAGAGTTGGGAAATTTTCAGTGATAATTTCCTCCACTAGTTTTTATCCTCCTTTTACCTTCTCTTCTCCTTCTGGGACACCCACAACATGTATATTCATGTGCTTCATGTTGTTATTCAATTCCCTGAGTCCCTGCTCATATTTTTCCATTTTTTCCCTACATTTTCTTTTGCTTGTTGGATTTCATATGTCCCATCCACCAGTTCACTAATCTTGTACTCTGGCTCTTGAAATCTGACATTGTAGGTTTCCATTGTTTATTTCATCTTTTCTAATGTGACTTTCATTACCATAAGTTCTGTGATTTGTTTTTCCAGACTTTTGATTTCTTCTTTTTGTTCATTTCTTGGCTTTTTTATATCCTCCCTCAAGTCATTGATTTGATTTGTGATGAGGTTTTTCATGTCTTTTCTAACATTCTGAATTAATTGTTTAAACTCCTGTATCTCATTTGAATTGCTGACTTGTTTGTTTGGTTGGGGCATATCTTCAATTTTTGTAGTATGATTCATTATTTTTTGCTGGCATCTAGGCATTTAATTACCTTAATTAGTTTATTCTAGGGATTGTTTTCCCTTTTTTTAATCTAGAATTTTCTTACTGGATGACTTTGTTATCTACCTCTTCTTTGACATCCAGTTCAGCTTATTCTAGATCTTTGGCTTAGGTTTTGTTTAATAGACCAGAATTTTTCAGTTCTTATTTCTTGCTCTGCCTGTATTGTGCCTTCCCCCCACATACACACATTTAGGAGGGTACACTTACATATTATAGGCCACAGTCAGATTTTCCCAGACAAACTGGCCTCCTTTCAGGAAGAGAGAGTCATCTGCATCAGTTTTCCCTGAGGGTGAGACCCAGCAGGTTGAAAGGTTTTCTTATGATATCTCTGGACTCTGTGTTTTTCCTATCCTGCTTAGATGTTGCACTTTTCTGCCTGCTGGTCCCACCAGCATAAAGTGATGAGGTATTTTTAACTTCAGCAGACTGTCCCTACTGGGGGCATGGTTGAGACAGAGTAACGATTGTAAACTGGCTTTGATCACTTCACTTTTCCAGACTCTGGGATCTGAATTCTTTGAGGAAGAGATTCCACCTAAGTTGGGATTTGCATCATTATAAAAGATCCTTAGGATCCACCATCTTAGGATCCAAATTCTCAGCTATCTGCTCTGTGAGTTCTCCTAGATAATCCAGGAACCACCTTTCATTTGTCAACTAGCTTTGCTCTTTATATGTTTATTTTTTGCATGCATTTTGCAGTTTGAATAATAATTTGGTTTGACAGCAACTTGACTTCCATAGAATACACATATTCTTTTCATAATTCACTCTGTCAACTTTCTTGTACTTGTTAGAACTAATATATTTATAGATTGTCCAAAGCCATAGGTTAGCATTACTTTTTATGCATTTATATTTTAGAACCTGCAGTAAGTAAGAAGTGGAGTTACACACCAAACATTATGATACAATAATACTGGCATTTATAATGATGCAAATGGTTACTTTTAGCAGAAGTCTTTATTTCTTCTGTTACCACCAACCACTAGCATGCTTTCTTTTCATTATGATGAACTCCTTTTAGCCTTGCCTGTAAAGCATGTCTAGTATTGACAAACTCCTTCATATTTTTAAAATCAGGAATGTCTTCTTCCTCATTTTTGAAAAAAAATCTCACTGGAAATAAGATGCTTGGTTGGCAGTTGTTTTCTTTCAGCACTTTATTTCAATCTGCTACCTTCCTGCCTCCATCATTTCTGATGAGAAATTGATACTCAAATCTATTTGGGACTCCAATATACAAAACACATTGTTTTTATCATACAGCTTTTAGAACTCTCTCCTTATCCACTCCACTTGACAATGTGATCAAGACATGAAAGAATGTGTATTTCTTCAGGTTTATCCTGTTGTTATTCTCTGGGCTTCTTGGTCATGCACATTCATATCTTTTGCTATGTTTGACCAGATCTCTCATTATTTCTTTGAATAATCCTTTGTTGCTTCCACAGGACCTGAGCGTGAAGGATGTTAAGAGAATGACAAGAAAGAAAGAGACAGATGGGATCAGGGGTCTGAAGACCAGTCATAACACACAACAGACAACTTTATTCTTAACCAGATCCTGCTTATATACTGCAGGGTAACAAAAGGCATGCATGCATTTCCTGAGGGAACAGAGTGCTTATCTTTCTTCCTTCATACTTGACATAACCATTTTGGGTAAACATTCTCTTCCTCCCAGACTGCTTTGCATAACAATCTCCACAGTTTACTGCTGCCACCACCCTGACACCAGCTGCTCCCAACAAACTCTGTGGGTCTTGTTTTTACCCTTGCTCCTACATTTCCCCCTTTTTATTTTATTAGCCAAGGTGACTGTGCCTGTCTTAGGTTGCCCTTAAGCTCTAAAGGAAGGGTCTTACCCATCATTGGCTACCAGCCAAGCTCTCTGACTTTGATTCATGAGTGAGCCAGGGGATTTTGCCAGAATCATACTCTTCGTATGGCTTTGCTTAGTGCCATGGCTTGCTACTTTGAACATTTGTTGTTTGACACAGCTGAGGGGGAAAAGAAAGGGTATAAAGAGCCCAAAACCTAAGTCTATAGTAGTCAAAAAATGATGTGATTTCCACCAGTAAATAGGATTAAGATTTTTTTAGTTCTTGGGTAAGTGATTGTATAACATCACCTCTATAGGCTACATGTAAATTATTCTGAGATAATTCTAATACCCTTTTTTATAATTCTAAGTCATCAGGTCTTAAACTATCTGAATGCCCCAAAAGATGTCTCTTTACCTTTTCCCACTCTATTTCAGATAGGTTATATCTTAAAAGGGGTAATACAAAAACTGCTCTCATTACAGCTACATTTTAAACTCCATAAAAAAGTTAAATTATACATTTGATCTCCAATATGAACCAATGTCATCTCTATATCATTTAGTCTATTATTAATTTGCTCATCAATATGAGATTGACTATGCCACAGTTCACTGGCATTTTTATGCCATTGTCTAATAATGCTGCGTCTGTATCTTTTGATGCAATGCAGGTCCAGTGGCTGCAGCCACTGTGATACTTCCAATGATTCCAATGACAGCTGCAATAATGAATCCAATTAGTCTCTTAGTCCTTTTTAGGTATTCTTTTGCCAAATGGATAAATATTTGTGTTTCTGCAGAGGATTGCAAAGATCTTGACATCTGCACTGGCAGCCAAATACCTCTTCTTCTCTTTGCTGCTATAATCGTCTCATTTTCCTGCAACATAAATGCTTGGACACAAGTGAATAGAGAACAATTCTCACAATTAAAAGTTTGATTTCTTGGGTGGGCCATGGTGGCTCAACAGGCAAGAATGCTTGCCTGCCATGCTCAAGGACCCGGGTTCGATTCCTGGTGCCTGCCCATGTAAAACAAACAAACAAACAAACAAACAAAAAGTTTGATTTCTTATATGCATATGACCTTTAACAAATATACATGGACCTCTAGTATATATTTGCAAATAGTGTTTATGGCTGCTATTTAAAGAGAAATTATAGTTACTAGAATTCACTATAAAATTGGTCCCAGTCCTAGGAAAATTTTCCATAAATTTCTCTGACTAATGTATTTATTGTCCCATGAATTTGGCACAAATCATCCTCTATGTATTAAACTCTGATTTAGCTTGCCTGTCCATATAGTCTAAGTTATCTTTGAGTTAGAGATGGGAGGCCCCACAGGGGCTGCATCTCACAATTCCACAGGAATCATTAATTATGATAACTGCTCAATCCATATGACATAACTGCCATCCATTCCAATGTTCTTTTCCAGCTGGTAGGCAAGTATCATTTGATTCCATAGAGTTGTGCATATGGGTCTTTCTAAAAATGGAAGAGTTAAATTTGATACCAATTTTTTTTTCCTTAAGTAGTTTAGAAGCCTGAATCTATTGGACCTGGGAATCCTAAACTAGTATTCATATATATTGGTAAAGTTAGATTTGCACATGTTAGGGCCTGCAGCAGAGGTGGGTTAGGAATGTAAACCCAATAAGTATAAATATGTCCCTGTCCTTCAGCAATTAAAGTTATATGTCCTATAATGTACATTACCCATTTAGTTATTTTCATCAGGGTCGACATATCTTGGTTTTAATCTCTTTGAGGGAATCCAAACCAAGGTTCCATCATCCGCAATGACAAGAGCAAATCCCCTACCCCACATCTTTATCACGCCTGGTTTCCATAAATAATCTTTAACATATTTCCAACAGATCAGCTGCAGCTGCAGTTCTGTTTGGGTTGTATCATTTTTCTTTTCCAAATTACTAAAATGTTGTTCAGCAGGAGTGTGTGATGAATTATCATAAATATTTTTAAAATTTAAAGTAAACAGTTATTTTGCTAATTGATCTTTAGGTGTACTCATTTTCACAAAATCATCTTCCTGATCATCATCTCCCCCTTTCTGTTTCAAGAGCATAGACTTTAGTGTCCAGTTTGCTCAATCAATAATTCCTTGCCCAGAGGGATTATGTGGAATTCCTGTGATATGAGTAATATGAAAAGTAGCATAAAATTTATGAAATTGCTTTCCTGTATAAACAGGACCATTGTCTGTTTTAATAGATTGAAGGCATCCCATAACAGCAAAAGCATTAAGTAAATGTAATAGAACATGGCAGAAATATTCTCCAGATTGTGTGGTAGTCCAGATAAAATGAGAAAAGGAGTCTATGATAACATGTACATATTGCATTTTACCAAAATGTGAAATATGAGTAACATCCATTTGCCATAATTCATTTGCTTTTTGGCCTTGAGGATTAATCCCTAATTCAAATGGGAGTGCATTTAAAGGTCCACATGTTGGACCAGTCCAAACAATGTCCTGAGCTTGCTGTTTAGATATAGATGGAAATTTCTTTCAGAGTCCGTTGCTATTAATATGAGTCAATTTGTGAAATGTTGTGGGACCCTGAATTACCCTCACAGAGAGTATATGCTTGCTGATTTTAACTGTTTCTTACCAAGGTCATGTGATAACAACATCAGCTGCATGTAATGGCAACATCAGGTGAACAAAACATACTCCACAAGTCTATTTTTCCTTGCATTCAGATTTGATCTGCTCCCAACATAAGCCATGGTTATTTGGGGATAAATTTAATTTATACATATGCAGTTTATATAAACACCGGACAAAGCATTAAAATATTTTGGCTTAACAGAATTTAGGTATTTATATGATTTGAATATTATTTAATGAGTAATAGATTCATTTACAGCAATATTACTTAGGTTAATAGATTAAGCCACCTGGTTTGGGGCAAGAAAAGAAACAATTTTTTGCCAGTATAATGATACCCAGGAGAAAATCAGTATTTTTGTACAGATAATGACATGATAAAAGTTAACATAACTTATTTTGATAAAACACAGACTCTTTGCTTTTTATACTGATTATTTAGAAAAAAAATTATACCTTTTCATTACAACAGGCTAAGAGTCCAAGAAAATGTTGTCATTTTAAACTCATTAAATCTTTCTTGATTTTGACCAGAATTTTCATTTTTACAAACCCTCAGCAATTATTATATTAGTTCAGGCTTTGTCTTACATTTTTCTCATTTTGCAACAGTTATTCATCTCATCTTAGGATAAAACTATTCTCTTTTTACTATTAACAAAAATACATCTTTTATATTTTTCATACTTAAGTCATTATTTTAAACAAATATTTTACCACATATAATTACCATCAAAATTAAATTTGTTAGAATAATGTTAAATACTTAAAATACTTTAGTTACTGCATATTCGAAACATCAATATATAGTTTTTAACAAGAATTTTCAGTTTTAAAGTTCTTAAAATATATTTCTTTTTCAAATATGAATAGGAGCTAAACTCATGGCCAGTTTCCAAATTGCTGTTTGTTGAGGATCTAAGTTAACAAAAGGAGATGGGGCTACCATTCCCATTCCTTGTCACAAAATTTTATTTGTAGCATTGTTATAAATTTCAGTAGAATAATTATTTAGATCAAACCAAGGTAACTTAACAGAACACTTTGAGTCAGAACTACATACCCCTTAGCAGATCAATCTGTTACAATTCTATAGGAACCATTAATGAGTACTGACTTTTGTTTGGCATGGCATTGTTCCCATTGAATATTTTCTGACTCAGGCATATATGAATTTTTGTATAAAGGCAGCTAATTAAGAACAAGCTCAGAAATTAATTTTTCTTTATCTTGCACTGCTAAAGGTATGGTAAAGAAGCAATTTTTTAAATCAATTATAATAATTGAGTAGTTTTTAGGAATTATAACTGGTGTGGGCAAGCTAGATTGTAATGACTCCATGGGTTGAATTACAGCATTAACTTTTATCAAGTCAGTTAACATTCTCCATTTTTCTGATTCCTTTTTTATAATAAATACTGGAGAATTCCAGGGACTATGCGATTCTTCTATATGTCCCACTTTAAACTGTTCTTGAACTAACTGAGTTAGAGCCTCTAACTTTTCTATAGATAAGGGCCATTGCTCAACCCACAAAGGCTCATTTGTTTTCCAAGTTAAAGATATGGGTTGGCATGTTATGTCAGCAGTGGGCTCAATTATGTATTTGGATAGCTGAGAAAAAGTACATACTGGAGTATGTTTAAGATTAAGTGTCTCATATCTGTTTCTTAATTGTTTTCCTACTTTTGCCCAAGTTTGAGGATTAACTGTATTTTCTTCTGAAAACCATGGGCAATAATCCTGTACATGACAAAGAAAAGTTTCTAATTGAACTGAGAAAATTTTGCACCTCTAGTGGACAGCACAGATTTATAGAGGTTCCTTTCTGCTGAACCTGAATACACCATGTTTTACATCTAGCTGAAAATATCTCCAATTCACTCCTTACCCTTTTGCAGCTTTCATTAGCTCTTTGTAGTATTTGTAGTGGATGTCTCTGGAATGTCTCCTCACTTTATGCTTTAAGAGTTCCCCTATCAGATCCTTGTCTGGGCACACCAATTGCCAAGTCCAACTCAAGCAACTGTCCAAAGAGGGTCAGAAGGGGCAATGGGAGATTGAGAAAAAACACAACCCAGAGTTTAAGAGAAAGAAGGAGCTAGATCGTTCATTGCCTGACTGAACATAATGACCAAATAGAAATAGGAATATTGTCCCCATTTTGTTATGCTTGCTGCAAAGCCTTCATAACCAATTTCCATTGCTTAAGATTTAAAGCATTATGGCCTTAAGGCTGAAACCAATAGCTCTCTTCCTTCATACTTAACATTACCATTTGGGGTAAACATTCTCTTCCTTCCAGACTGCTCTGCATGACAATCTCCACAGTTTACTGCTGCCACCACCCTGACACCAGCTGCTCCCAACAAATTCTGCAGGTCTTGTTTTTACTCTTGCTTCTACAATCCTTCTGCCCTTTTCTCTCATTCTTCTTCTTTTTGGACTCTCATAATACATATATTGGTATACCTGATGGTGTTACAGAGATGTACTAGGTTATTTTTAATTTTCATAATCCTTTTATCTTTCTGTTGCTCAGCCTGACTCATTTTGTTATCTTGTCTTCAAGTTCACTGATTCTTTCTTCTATCAGCTCTTAAGTGTTGCAGAAACCCTCCTGGGAGTTTTTCATTTCAGGTTTGTGGATTTCAACTCCAGTAGTTCTGTTTGGTTCTTTTTAAGTTTCTATGACTTTACCCATATTATCATTTTGATCACTCATTGTTTTCCTGATAACCTTCATTCATTTTTCTGTATTTTCCTTTGTTCCCTTGAGAATTTTTAATATAATTTTAATATAACTTTTAAGGGTTTGGTATGACAACATTCTCTTTCTTTTCATTTTTTTTCTGGGTTATCCTTTTCCTTTGAATGAAAATCATTTCCTGTTTCTTTGTTTGTCTTTTCTTTTTTTGTTACTGCACATTTTAGATTTTTTTCTTTGTTTGAAAAGTTGTGGTTTTCACATTTTAATATCTTAAAAGGTTAATTCTGGGGTTTACTCACTGAGATGCTTATTTATTGGTTTGCAATGTAACTAGCTGGTGATGACAGACATTTTCTTGAGCTTCAACTTTCTTATCAGAAAGGTCTTCTGAAGGCATATCAGTATGTATGATCCTCCCTATACTTTGTCATAAGATTGTGATAATTGGTTGTTTTGGAGTTTTTCCTTTTTACAGGAATTTTAATGCCCCCTTTACTTCTCAGAAAACAGAATACCCTCTCCTGGGTGCTTAAGGCTTTGCCCAAGACTGTCTACTGCTATAGTTTCTCATATTCTTTCATTGTCTCAAGCTGCTAAGAGGGTAGATTCTGGGAGGGTAGATTCTGGGAAGTAGGGTGTGCCATAAAGGAGTATCCCATCAACATTTTCCAGCCACAACAGGGCCAGGGGCCCATATAAGGGGTACTAATTGATTTTAATGTGCCCCAGGGAGGGAATCAGGAAGGGTGTCAGGAACTTTTTGTATGGTTCTGTCTTGGTTTGAAAGGATGTACGTACCCTAGAAAAACAATGTTTTAGTCTTAACCCCATTTTGTAAAGGCAGCTCTTTCTTCTAATCCCTATTCAGTACTAAATTTTTGAAAGTATAATTAGGTTATCTCCCTGGAGATGTAATTCAATCTAGAGTGGTTGTTAAGATGGATTAGGTGGAAACATGTCTGCACTCATTTGGGTGGGTCTTGATTAATTTACTGGAATCCTATAAAAGAGGAAATATTTTGGAGAATGTGAGAGACTCTGAGAGAGCAGAGAATAACACAGCCATGAGAAGCAGAGAGTCCACAAGCCAGAGACCTTTGGAGATGAAGAAGAAAAACACCTCCCAGTGAGTTTCATGAAACAGGAATCTAGGAGAGAAAGCTAGCAGATGATCCTGTGTGTTTGCTACATGCTTTTCCAGATGAGAGAAAAACCCTGACTGTGTTCACCATGTGCCTTTCCACTTGAAAGAGAAACCTGAACTTCTTTGGCCTTGTTGAGTCAAGATATATTTCCCTGGACGCCTTAAATTGAACATTTCTATAGACTTGTTTTAACTAGGACATTTCCTTGGCCTTAGAACTGTAAACTTGCAACTTATTAAATTCCCCTTTTTAAAAGCCTTTCCATTTCTGGTATATTACATTTTGGCAACAAGCAAACTAGAATAAATTTTGAAACTGGAGAGTAGGGTGCTGCTGCAGTTTAAACATGTTGGAATGGCTTTTTAAATGGATAAGGAGAAGATTCTGGGTGAGTTGTGAGAAGCTTGATAGAGAAGGCCTAGAATGCTTTGAAGAGACCGTTGGTAGAAATTTGGACTCTAAAGACACTTCTGATAAAGCCTTAGACAGAAATGAGACATGTGCTATTATAGATTGGAAGGAAAGTGAGCCTTGTTTTAAAATTGCAGATAATCTGGCAAAGTTGAGTAGTGGCTTTGCTGGAAGACAGATTTTAAAAGCCATGAACTTGGATACTTAGGAGAAGAGATCTCCAAATTAAATGTGGAAAGTGCAGCCTGGTTTCCCCTCACATCTTATAGTGAAATGTGACAGGATAGAGATAAACTGAAAATTAAACTCTTACATACAAAGAAACCAGAAATTAAAGTTATGGAAAATTCTGGGCCTTCAGAAAAGGAGAACCCAGAGAATAGTGTTTTGTGTGAAGACTTAACCAAATGTGGGAACAGCCAGCCACTTCAGAGAAAGCCAGATTGGACATGGAACTATCCAGGAAGTATTTGTGGAAATGCCTTATGTCTGATGGGCATGACCCAAAGCTACTGCATAGGAAGCCAATAACAGTGTTGTGGGACCTGTATAAACAGAGCTGCTGCCGGTCTGGAATGGGGGACTGAGAGAAAGGACATAGTGGAGGAAAAATAACTTCAGAGAAAAAGCCATGGATGCTGAGGTCCAAAGATAAGAAGCCTCAGACCAGGAGAGCAGACCCACCCAAGCACGTGGAGAAGATGAGTTTTCTCAGAAGGCAGAGGATAGGTCTTCCACCTCATTGCAGTGGAAGTGTCATACCACCTCAGGCCTTGGAGAGGGTGAAGCACATTCCGTGGGATTTGGGGACAGTTTGGTTGCCACCACATGGAGAGGTTGAGTATGTGTCCTGGAGATGGTGGAGAACTCAGGTGCAGCCCCAATGCTTGGAGAGGGTGGAGCCGAGAAAAAGGTGGTCTCCCCAGTGTCCCCCAAGTTTGTCCTCAGAAAGAGGCAGGCCTCTGCATAGGCCCTTGGAAAGGATAGGATTGCTGCTTTCTATAGCCCTGAAGATAAATGACTCTTGGTCTTTGAAATCAAATGGTCTTGGCCCTGCAGGTTTTCAAAACTATATGGGTCCGGTGACCCCTGTGTTCCTTTCTCCCTATGGAAATGTGTATATGTGCCCTATGACTGTTCCTCCTTTGTATGTTGGCAGCAAATAACTTGTTTTGAGTTTTTATAGGTTGAGAGCCAGAGGAGAACTTTGTCTTAGAACAGACCATGCCTGTACCTAACTTTGATAGGAGTTTGTACTGTGTCTAACTTTGTATTTCATTTGTACTGCTAGTGAAATTGTTTAAGGATTTCTGATATTGTGATGGAATGAAAGTATTTTGTATATGGGAAAAACAGGCCTTTTTTAGGGTCCAAAGGGTAGAATGTGCTGGTTTGAAAGGATGTATGTGCCCTAGAAAGGCCATGTTTTAATCTTAATCCCAGTTTGTAAGGGTGACCATTTCTTCTAATCCCTATTCAGTACTGTAGTACTGTATGTTTGAAAGCATAATTAGGTCATCCCCCTGGAGATGTAATTCAATCAAGAGTGGTTGCTAAACTGGATTAGTGGAGCAATGTCTCCACCCATTTGGGTGGGTCTTGATTAGTTTACTGGAATCCTATAAAATAAGAAACATTTGGAGAATGCGAGAGATTCTGAGAGAGCAGAGAATGACATAGCCATGAGAAGTAGAGAGTCCACAAGCCAGCAACCTTTGGAGATGAGAAGGACAACACCTCCAAGGGAGCTTCATGAAACAGGAAGCCAGGAATGAGGGCTACCAGATGAACCTATGTCCAGCAGGCAAGAACTCTGCCACTGAGCCACCACTGCCCACCCAAGCCACAATCGCCCACCCTAAATCCCCCTTTTTAAAAGTCATTCCATTTCTGATATATTGCATTCTGGCAGCTATCAAACTAAAACAGGCTCCCCAAAGATCAGTTTTCTTGACCTGCTAACATATACAGTCCTTCAACTAATTGTCCCCTGCAACCTTGAAGAAGCCAGAGTATTTAAGGTTCTTCTACTCTTATCTTTTTCCATGAAAGTTTGGAGAAATCAATGGCCACCTTTAAAGTTAGTCACAGCTGCAAGGAGAGAGTTTTCTGGCTTTTATCATAATTTATCTGCCCCATCCTTCCACTCTTCCCTTGATTGTTGTGCGCTAAACGACCTCTGGAGTTCCAAAATAATTGTTTCAGTTCTAACTGTTTAATAGTTGTTCTGGTGGAAATATTGAATAAATTCTAGAGCTTCCTACTCTACCATCTGCCCAAATCATCTATATTGGCATTTTTGAAATCCAATCACATAAGCCATAAATGAAACCAAACAGACAAGAATTATGAAAGTTGAATTTTGATTCACTGAGTACAATTGCAAAGGGTTCCAAATTCTACTTATTGCTAAGGTTAGGGTTTGCATGTCTGGATTGTATTTTAAATGATAAAAGCAAACTGATGCACTTTTTTCCCCCAACTTCTTTCTTTTTTTAATTAATTTTTTTAAATACCAAAAGAACACCAAACAAACACAAATATTCGTAAATTTTGATCTTTCCATTCTACATATATAACCAGTAATTCACAATAACAGATGCACTTTTGACATGTGTTATTTTGGAACTAGTTTAAAACCTCTTTAATTGATCTGCAAATGGCATATCATCTTAATACTTGCACATTGTACAGGCAGAAGTTGCATTTTCCAGGATCTATGGACTTTCTAATTAATTTACGTAAAATAACGAACAGTTACTACACTTAAGGATTAGTCCCTTCTTAGTATATGCATAGTTAAGTTTTAATTCTCTGTCCATGTGATTTTTTTTTTGCTGATAGAATCATCTGTAAAATATAAATGAAGAATTAATTATACTATCTGAAGTGTTGCTGTCCTAACTTTAGCTTAAGTATTAATTAGCATTGTTATCTTTCCATAAGGATTTTCTAACAATATCTTATGCTTTAAGATATTGTTTATTTAGTCTTGGCAAAAGTGAGAAAATATTAATGGAAACCATAGAAGAGTGACCATGTTTATCCTAGCAAGTCTGATTGATGTTCCACAATTTAAAGTTGTATTATTTGTCTTCCTGCTTTAACACCTACTTGCCAAGAGTCATTGGTAATCTAATCATCCTCACACTCACCCTGTTGAATACTCACCCCAAGACCTCCATATATTTCTTTCCATCAGAATATTATCCCATAGAAATCCTTTTTATTGCCAAATATGTCCCTGCATTGCTGGTTATATAACAACTGGGGACAAAACCATTTGCTATAACTCGTGCAGCTCAGGTTTTTTTTTGGCTTATTTATTTATTTATTATTATTATTATTATTATTATTATTATTATTATTATTATTATTTGCTTTCCTTCTTCTTTGGTGCATCTGAATTTTACCCCCTGGTAGCCATGTTCTAGGATTGCTACACAGTCCCTGCACTAAACAAGCATCATTTATAGCAAACTATGTATGCATCTTGTCCTCAGTTGTTGGCTCTCTGTTTTTTTGTTATCTTTCATCCACTCACCTTGCACTTAAACCTTGACTTCTGTGCCTCTAACTTAAATTGACCAGTTATGTATTATAAATTAAAACTTTTCAAATAATTTTTTAATTATATAATTCAAACACTGTATTGATCCACAAGTCTACATGTGCAAGCTCATTCATTTCTGTTTCACTATAATTGACCCAGATTAAAACTCCATCCACCTATTTATTAACATTGAAATGTATAAATTATTATTATATTCAAGCAATAAAAAATGCTAAATATTAATATAGAAAATACTGACATAAGCAAGTACATGAACAGACATCGCAGAACCTCTTTATAAGTTAGGGAAAAACAACCAACATTTGTTTGATTTAATTTCATAAATATTCAATATTTGGAAAACTAAACTGAAGGTGAAGGGATTAAATAGTGTTTACATTTGGGAGGCGTCATGTTGGAGACATCTTTGGTTATGATTATAATATTCTGGATCATCATTTGACTTGTGCTATGTATTTGCTTCATGAAATACCATTTAGCTTAAATATTATCACTTATGATCATTACTGTCTGTATGATAAAATTTAATACAAAGTTGAGTTTAAAAAGTTATAATCAGATAATTATTGTGGACAAGGTGGAATAAGGAAGAAGACTGACTAAAGACCTTGTCACTCAAGAATACTTACAGGAAGATGGCAACTGGAGTGGAGTGAATTCACTTCTGCTCCGTGAAACAAGATAGAAGATCAGGAGAAAATGTCTAGGACTGCTGGTGCTGGGGTGTGAACATTCTAGGAGGGTCTTTGGGTAGTTTTTTTTTTCTTTTTTTTGCGGTGGGGAAGACATAGTTGAGCAGGGTAGAGTGAGTGGGTAAGGTGACGGGGATCTGCACTTGGGTGGGCTGTGGTGAACCGGGGAGGTGGGATTGGAGGAAAGTGACCTTCCTCGGTTACAGCCTCCACAGCTGCTGGCTGGGGAAACCTCCTCACAAGGTTGCCGGCAGCACAGGCAGGGAGCCCAGAGGCCAGCGATTGCCCAGTGCAAGGCAGGCCTAGGGATGTGGGTAGTGATCACCCCGGTTGGGTGCAGGAATAGACAGCCAGTAGTCTCTGTGCCTGGAAGGGCCATCAGTGCTGTGGATCAGCTGATCAGCTAATCCCCATGCACTGGTCGGCTACCTTGTCGCTCGGCAGATACCCACAGGCCACTGGCAGAGGAGGCCACTTACTCAGCTTGCCAACCTGGAATCCTCCGGCCTGAAGGGGAAGGGCTGAGGGAGAAGGAGACTCCAGCATGCGGTCTGCCGGCAATATGTGATAAGTACAGGTCAGTGGCACCAGACCCGGAGCAGAGAGCTTGAGGGAGGATTAGCCTCACAGTTGCCCAGCTGGGGAGAAGGGGTAAGCGCTGGCAAGCTAACTCCTATCTGCCAAGGTCTTTGTTTCTATTTTTATTAATATTCTTTTTTATTTCTCCCCCTTTAAAACACATTCTTTCTAAACATTTTTATTAGTAATATAATTGCCCTTTTCATTATTTTTAAAAGTTTTATAGATATTTTATATTATTATATTTTACTCACTTTAAATTTTTTTCACATATTGTTTTTTATTATTCTATTTCATTTATTTTAATTATTTCTACTATTATTTTTCTCTTAATTTTTCTCCTTCTCTGGTGGGCATCAGCCTGATTTCACTCCCAACAAGTCTTGGGATGTCTCCTTTTGATTCTGGTGCTTAATTATGTTGAGGTGTATTTTGTTGTGGTTCTTGTTTTTGTGTTTCATATTTCTATTATATTTGTATTACTTTATTATTACTATATATTTTTGTGTGCATAGGCTAGAAGTTTAGTTTGGGTCTCCTGCATGGTAGTCAGCCATCATGCCGCTAGAGTATCTGTGTACCCTGGTTTATGTTATAATAGAATCTTAAGTTGAATTGTATCCCCTACATGAGATGTGGACTGTGATTTGGCAGAGAATAACCAACAAACAAACTGTAAAAGGAAACATTCAGCACAAACTAAGTAAATACAAAAGTTTAGAAGAGTGAAGAAAACCAACGTGCATAAAAACCATATCAAGATAAACAAATTCCCAGAACACAACAAAAAATCACAAAGCACATGAAGATACAAGCAGAAATGGCCCAGCCAAATGAACAAATCAAAATTCCAGACGGAACACAGAATATGGAATAATTCCTTAATGATATTTATAAAAAAAATTAAGGATATCAGGAAGATGCTAGAAGAGCATAAAGAATAATTCAGGAGGCTAAATAGAAAAATGGAAGATCTCACAGAAATGAAAATTACAGTAGACCAAGTAAAAAATACACTGGAGACACATGATAGCAGATTTGAAGAAGCAGAAGGAAGAATAAGTGAGCTAGTAGATAGAGCAATAGAACTACAGCACACAAAAGAGCAAATGGCAAGAACAATGGAAAAAATGCAACTGGATCTTAGGGAAATGATGGACAAGAAGAGGTGCAAAAATATAAGAATTGTCTGTGTCCCAGAAGGGGAAGAGAAGAGCAAAGGGTTGGGAAAGTTAGCTGGAGATACAATTGGAGAAAACTTCCCAACCATTATAAAAGACACAAATACGCACATCAAAGAGGGCTAAGAAACTTTGAATAGAGTAAATCTGAACAAGACCACTATAAGATACATACTAATCAGACTGTCGGGTATTGAAGAGAAACAGAAAGTCCTGAAACAGCATGAGAAAAGCAATCTACTACATACAAGGGAAAACACATAAGACTGACTTCAGACTGCTGAACAGGTATCATGAAAGCAAGAAAGAAGTGATAAGATATATTTAAGATTCTGAATGAGAAAGGCTTTCAACCAACTATTTTTTATCCAGCCAAGTTATCCTTCAAAATTGAGAGAGAGATTAAATTCTTCAAAGATAAAGAAAGATTGAGAGAACTAGTGAATAAGAGACCAGCCCAACAAGAAATACTAAGGGGAGACCTATCAGCTGATAAAAAAAGACAGGAGAGGGAGGTCTGGAGGAGGACACAGATTTGAAAAATATGAGTAAAGATAATTTAAAAGAAAAAGAAGAGGGAAGAAAAATACACAAATCTGACAAATAAAAACTAAAGGGCAAGATGGTAGAATCAAGAACTGTTCTGAAAGTAATAACTTTGAATATTAATGGACTTTTAAGCTCACCAATTAAAAGATACAGACTGACAGAATGGATCAAAAAATATAATCCATCTATATGCTGTTTACAAGAGACACATTTTATACTCAAGGACAGTTAGATTGAAACTGAAAGGATGGAAAAAGATCTTCTCTGCAATTTGTAACCAAAAGAAAGCAGCAAGAATAGCTGTACTAGTGTCAGACAAAATAAACTTTAAATGTAATGATGTCATAAGAGGGGAAGAAGGACACTGCATGCCAATAAAAGGGACACTTTGCCTGGAAAAAATAATCATAAATGTGTATACTTCCAATTAAGGAGCTCCAAAGTACATGAGGCACATATTGGAAAAATGGATGGGAGCTATAGACATATCAGCAGTAATAGTAGGAGATTTCAACTCACCACTCTCCACTCTAGATAGAATAACCACATAGAAAATTGAAAGAAAAATAGAGAACCTAAACACTAACAGAAATGAATTGAATTAATTGACATATATTGATCATTGCATCCCAAAACACCAGGATACACATTCTTCTCTAGTGTACATTGAATGTTCTTCAGTAGTGATCATATATTGGGACATAAAATGGATCTCTATAAATTTAGCAAGATTGAAATTATACAAAGCACTTTCTCTGATCACATGGGAATGAACTTGGCAATTAATAATCACCAAAGAACCAGAGGTTGCACAAATATATTGAGATTAAACAATATACCCTTAAATAACCACTGGATTAAGGAAGAAATTGCTTGAGAAATCAGTAAATATCTGTAAATAAATGATAATGAGAATGCAACATGTCAAAACTATGGGAAGTGGCAAAAGAAGTGCTGAGAGGGAAATTTATTGCCCTAAATGCTTTTACTACAAAATAAGAATGAGCAAAACTTGAGGATTTAACTGCTCCTTAGAATTTAGAGAAAGAACTGCATACTAACCACAAAGTAAATAAGAGAAGAGAAATAATAAAGACTAAAGCATATATAAATAAAGTGGAGAACAATAAAATAATAGAAACAATCAACAAAGCTAAAATTTGGTTCTTTGAGAAAATTCATAAAATTGATGGTCACCTAGCTAGACCAAGAAAGAAGAAAAGAGAGATGAAACAAATGAAATCAGAAATGAGAGGGTTGTTACCACAGATCATGAAGAAATTTTAAAAAATCATAAGAGAAAATTATGAACAACTATATGCCAACAAACTAGATAACAGATGAAATGGACAAATTCCTAGAAACACATGAATTACCTATACTTACTTGAGAAGAAATAGAGGATCTCAACAAGCCAATTACAAGTAAAGAGTTTCAATCAGTCTTCAAAAGTCTTCCAACAAAAAACGCCCAGGACCTGATGGCTTCACAGGAAAATTTGATCAAACTTTTCAAAAAGAACTGACACAATCCTGCTCAAACTCTTCCAAAGAACTGAAGAAAAAAGAACACTATGTAATTGATTTTATGAAGCTAATATCTCTGTAAAACCAAAATCAGATAACAATGATATAAGAAAAGAAAACTACAGGCTAATTTCCCTAATGGACATAGATGCAAACATTCTTAACAGAATAGCCAATCATATCCGTCGACACATTAAAAGAATTATACATCGTGATTAAGTGGGATTCATACCAGGAATGCAGGGGTGGTTCAACATAAGAAAATCAATCAATGTAATACAGCAATTAACAAATTGAATGGGAAAAATCAAATCATTATATTAATTGGTATTGAAAAAAGCGTTCAATGAAATCCAGCACACTTTTCTGATAAAAACACTTCAAAAGTTAGGCATTGAAGGAAACTTTCTCAATATCATAAAGGGCATATATGAAAAACCCATAACCAGCCACATACTTTATGATGAGAAACTGAAAGCATTCCCCTTGAGATTGGGAATGAAACAAGGGTGCCCATTGTCACCACTATTATTCAACCTTGTATTAGAAATATAATCTGTAGCAGTTAGCAAGAGAAAGAAATAGAGGCATCCAAATAGGAAGGGAAGGAATAAAAGTTTGATTATTTGCAGATGACATGACCCTAAACTCAGAAAACTCAGAAATATACAGCAAAACTACTTGAGGTAATAAACAAATTCAGCAAAGTAGCAGGATACAAGATTAATGTACAAAAATCAGTAATGCTTCTATACACAAGCAATGGCCTATCTGAGGTGGCAACTAAGGAAAACATTCCATTCAAAATAACAACCAGAAGAATCAGGTATCTAGGAGCAAGTTTAACTGGGGATGTCAAGGACTTATACACAGAAAATTACAAAAAATTCCTAAAAAAAATTAAAAATGACCTAAATGGATGGAAAGATACTCCAGGCTTATGGATAGGAAGGTTGAATGTCGTCAAAATATCAGTTCTACCCAAACTGATCTTCAGATTCAATGCAATACCAATGAAAATCCTAATAGTCAACTTTGAATGTCCTGGCCTGAGGGACGATCAACTGAGGCTCCAACTACTGTGAGGGAAGAATGAAATGGGACAGAGAGACGCGAAGAATGGCAGCAAGACAAATATTCTGATCAAGCTGCAAAAGTTTATTGGAAAGGCTGGGTATGTATATACTCTAGGAGAGGGGGTAGCTAGTAGGAATAAGTGATGATCTGATTGGGTGAATAAGGACAAAGGGATGACTTGGGATTGGTGACTGCTGTTGCTAGGGTGGAGGGCAGATGTACAGTTAGTACTTTTGGCGCAACTTTAGGCACGAACTACTATTACTTCCGTGAAGAAGGCTGATTATAGTTTAGGCTGTTCTTTGTTTCAGCCCTGGCGGCCATGTTGCATGTTTCCAGCATCACTGAGGGTGGATTTTATACATGCTACCTTAATTGTCCCCAACATTTGAAGACCTGGAAAAATTTGTTATCAAATTTATATGGAAGGGAAAGAGACCTCGAATAGCCAACAATAGTCTCGAAAAGAAGAGCAAGCTGGGAAGTCTATCACTTCCTGACTTTAAAGCTTACTATAAAGCCACAGTGGTCAAAACAGCATGGTACTGGCACAAAGAGAGAAGGACAAGTGAAATAGAATGAGAGTGCAGAGATTGACCACCACATTTATGGACATTTGATCTTCTATAAGGCCCCCCAATTCACTGAATTGGCATAGAATAGTCTTTTCAGTAAATGGGCATGAGAGAACTGAATTTCAATAGCCAACAGATTGAAAGAGAACCCCTACCTTACACCCTATACAAAATTAATTCAAAATGGGTGAAAGACCTAAGTGTAAGGGCCAGTATCATAAACTTCTTGAAAAAAAGGTAGAGCGACATCTTCAAGATCTAGTAATAGGAGGTAGTTTCTTAAATTTTGCACCTAAAGCACAAACTGTGAGAAAAAACAGTAGACAGATGGAAACTCCTTAAGATCAAGAGCTTCTGTGCTTCTAAGGACTTTGTTAAAAAGGCAAAGAGGCAGCCAAATCAATGGAAGAATATATTTGGAAATCACATATTGGATAAAAGCTTGATATCCTGTGTACATAAATAAATTATACAGCTCACTAACAAAAGAACAAACAAACCAATTAAACAATGGGCAGAGAAAATGAATAGGCACTTTTCTGAAGAGCAAATACAGATGGCTAAAAAGCATATGAAGAACTGCTCATCTTCATTGGCTATAAGAGAAATGCAAATTAAGATGACAACAAGATATCACCTCACACCTATAAAAATGGCTGCTGTTAAACAAACAGGAAACTATAAGTGTTGGAGAGGATGTGGAGAAATTGGAATATTTATTCAATGTTGGTGAGAACATAAAATGGTTCAGCCACTTTGGAAATCAGTTTGCCAATTCCTCAGAAAACTAAATATTGAGTTACTCTATGACCCAGCAATACCAATGCTCATATATACCCAGAAGAGTTGAGGGCAGTGACACAAACTGAAATTTTCACACTGATATTCATAGTGGCACTATTCACAATTGCCAAGAGATGGAAACAACCCATGTGCCCATTAACAGGCAAGTGGATAAACAAAATGTTTTTATGTAATGAAGGAATATTATGCAGCATTTAGACAAAATGATGTCCTGAAACATATGACAACATGGATGAATCTTGAGGACATATTGCTGAGTGAAATAAGTGAGACACAAAAGGACAAATACTGTATGACTCCATTATTATGACTCTGATAAAGCTGCCAGTGTTTTGGAGCAGCTAGAAGGAAAAATCTGAGTTGAGGACATGGAAGCCCATGACAAGGTCTGGGAACTGTTCTGTAGCTGCATGTTGAAGTGTGCCTTGAAAATTATAGCTTTTTTCTTTCTTTACTTTGTATATATAATATATATATATATACTATTCTACAATTAAAATGATTTAAAAAAACTATAGGCAATTGTTGTAATATTAGATAAAATAAATTCCTGAAATCAAAAAATTGAAAATATTTAGTAATAGCTCACTAATATAGCAAAGTTGATATTTGTAATGACTTTTAACTTTATATATACATATATACTTTTTTTGTATGCTGTATGGTGGGGTCACATTTCATTATTTTTCCATGTGAGTTTTCCATCATCGTAGCAGATTTGTTGAATTTTGTTTGTTTGTTTTGCTTGTTTGTTTGTTTTTGGGAAGTATATGGGCCGGGAATTGAACCTGGGTCTCCCACATGGAAGGCAAGAATTGTACCACTGAATTACACTCACACCCTCTTTACTTGATATTTTGAGAATGCACACAGTTTTGATAGATAATCAAATGGTATTCAAGATATTGTTTAATATTTGGAATTCAAGTAACTCTGATATCTGAATTTATAGATTTTTTCCTTTCTTGCTTCAATTTTAAATTGGTTTATGAAATCTATTGTACAAGCAGGTTTTATGTTGATTACTTAGATTTTTTAAAAATATGACTATAGATAAGCTAAGATATCCATTTTAGGTGGTTAAGATTCCCATGTTAATTGAAAAAATATTTGTATCTTCATATTTTCCAGAAATAAGGAAAATGTTTAGTAACATATGTCATTATTATTGCAATGCAGATATTTATAAGAATTTTCTTCTTGATAATTTGAGAACATTCACAGTTTTGACAGCTTATCAAATGTTATCCAAGTTAGTTTTTAATACTTAGAATTTAAGAACTTTGCTATCTGAATATGCAGATTTTCGTCCTTGTTGCCTTTTTTTTTTCCTTTGGCAGGGGCAGGCATTGGGAATCAAACCTGGGTTTCCAGGATGGCAGGCCCTTGTTGCCTTAATTTTAAATTGGCTTATGAAACTTACTACACAAACACAGGCTTTACAATGCTTATATGGATACTTTATTCAAGTATGCTTGTGGTTAAGCTAATTAAGGTATCAAATTTTGGTATTTCTAAGTGTAATGTTTGTTTACTTAAAAATATGTAAAAAAAAAAAAAAGTAAAAGTAAAAGAAGCATACTTGTAGGAATTCCTTATATGTTCTCACCTAACCTCCTATATAATGCAACATGAGAACTAGAGGAGTCCACATCACAGATATGCTGTGTGTGAAGACATATAAAGGCTTAAGAATATCTGGGAGTCTTTAAACAAAAGATTGGGGTGAGAGCAGGGAGATAGTGAGTTATGCAACCTAGCATAAAAGTTTTTAAACATAATTCAAAATGAATTCTATTAAAAACACTCACACCATCCCTCTTATCCTATGTGCATTGAAGTAAGGGTTGTTGGATGGACCCCTGTTTTTTGCTACATTCTCTTGTAATAACATGGTGATTCCTTTCCCCTGCAGAGCCTGTAGGGGGAACTTTAAGCTCCATCACCTCTTCAGTAATGAAAGTGCAACTTTCCCACATGGAGCAGAACTGTGACTTACACCCCTCTTCAGTAAAAGGGAGGTGGCCCTCCCTGGTGTACTTGATGCAGAATGCTGTGTTTTCTTGTCACCTTGAAGTAGCAAAGTAAGATCCTGCCTCTCCCAGCCACTACTGTGGAGGCACAAAGTTGAGTTCTGTCTGGATAATATACACATGGGAGGATAGACGTACTGAACCTAAACATCTTGACTTCTTGCCGAAGTAATTTTAAATGGAACCAGAGTCTGTAACTGAGTATTCAAAGTATATACTATGGAGACCAATATTATTTGCTATAACAAGAATGGAAAAGTCTCAACTTGAATGATAAAGAAAATCAACAAAGATCCACATTAAGAGGATCTGAATCTTGAAAATATGAGACAAGAGTTTTTTTTAATTAATTATTTTTATTTATGATACATAACCATATACAAACACAAATATTCTTATCATATGATCATTCCATTCTTATTATATAATCAATAACTCACACTATCATCACATAGTTGTATATTCATCATCATGATCGTTTCCTAGAACATCTGCATCAATTCAGAAAAAGCAATAAAAGGAAAACAGAAAAAAATTCATACATACCATATCCATTACCCCTCCCCTTCACCAATCACCAGCATTTCAATCTACTAAATTTATTTTAACATTTGTTCCCCCTATTATTTATTTATTTCTAATCCATATATTTTACTTGTCCATTGATATGGTGGACAAAATGAGCATCATACACAAGGTTCTCACAAATGCAGTCACACTGTGACAGCCATATCAACATACAGTTATCTTTAAGAAACATGGCTACCGGAGCACAGCTCCACATGTTCAGGCAGTTCCCTCCAGCCTCTCCAGTACACCTTAACTAAACAGGTGACATCTATTCAATGCGTAAGAATAACCTCCAGGAATAACCTCCCAAGTCTGTTTGGAACCTCTCAGCCATCAACATCTTATTTTGTTTCATTTCACTCTTCCCCCTTTTGGTCAAGAAGATTTTTTCAATCCCTTGATGCTGAGTTCAAGCTCATTCTAGGATTTCTGTACCACATTGCCAGGAAGCTCCACACTCCTGGGAGTCATGTACCACATAGAGAGGGGGAGGGCAGTGAGTTTGCTTGCTGTTTCAGCCAAGAGAAAGAGGCCACATCTGAGCAACAGAAGAGGTTCTCTTGGGGTGACTCTTAGGTCTTATTTTAAGTAGGCTTAGCCTATCCTTTGTGGAATTAAGTTTCTCATGAACAAACACCAAGATTGGAGGCTCAGCCTGCTGCTTTGCCTGTCCTCACTGCCTATGAGAATATCAAAAATTCTTCATTGGGGAAGTTGAATTTTCCCCCTTTCTCACCTTTCCCCCTAGGGGACTCTGCAAATCCTTCCCTATTCACTATTCAAATTGCTCTGGGATTTATCTAGGCATCACTCTGGACAAACTTACAAAATCTCATGCCCTACACAAGGTTCCAAGTACTATGGTGTTTGATTAAGCTGTCCACATACGTTATATTAGGAAATGCACTAGTCAGAATATAAATTTTGTACCAAATAAACATTTTTTGCTTGTCTCACACAGTTAAAATTTTAAAATATTAATTACCATCTGTTTTCAACACCCTGAATTATTGACATTCCTTTGTTCTTCCTCATGCAGAAACATTTTTAAATTTGCACATTTAGTCACTATCATTATACACTCTAGGCATTCCTAGATTATACCATCTCAGTCTTTATTGTCTATCTTTCCTTCTGATTTCATTTGTGCCCCCAGGCCTCCTCCCTCTATCATTCTCACATTCAGCTTCATTCACTGTTCTAACATTATTGTCTTCCAGTTAGGTAGTATTGTGCTATCCATTTCTGAATTTTTACAATCAATCCTGTTGCACAATCTGTATCTCTTCAGCTGCAATTACCCAATATCTACCTTGTTTCTATCTCCTGATGGTCTCTGTTACCAACTGAAATTTTCCAAGTTCATTTGTTAATGTCAGTTCATATCAGTGAGACAACACAGTATTTTTCTTTTTGTTTCTGGTTCCTCTCACTCAGCATAATGTCCTTAAGGTCTATCCATGTTGTGACATGCCTCATAAATTTATTCTGTCTTACAGCTGCATAATATTCCATGGTATGTATATACCACAGCTTGCATAGCCACTCTCTTTTAATGGGCATTTTGGCTGTTTCCATCTCTTGGCAATTGTAAATAATACTGCTATAAACATTGGTGTGCAAATGTCCATTTGTGTTCTTGTCTTCATGTCCTCTGAGTAGATACCTAGCTATGGTATTGCCGGATCATATGGCAATTATATATTTAGCTTCCTGAGGAGCCACCACTCTGCCTTCCACACAGGTTGTACCATTTGACATTCCCACCAACAGTCTATAAGTGTGTCTCTTTCTCCACATCCTCCCCAGCACTTGTTGTTTTCTATTTTATTGATAATAGCCATTCTGGTGGGTGTGAGATGATATCTCATTGTGGTTTCAATTTGCATTTCCCCAATAGTCAGGGAAGTTGAGCATCTTTTCATGTACCTTTTGCCCATTTGTACTTCCTCTTCTGACAAGTGTCCGTTCATGTCTTTTGCCTGTTTTGTAATTGGATTGTCTGTCTTTTTGTTATTGAGTTGGACAATCTCTTTATATATTTTGGATACTATTCTTTTATCTGATATATCATTTCCAAATACTGTCTCCCATTGTGTAGACTGTCTTTTTACTTTCTTGACAAAGATCTTTGATGCACAAAAGTGTTTAATTTTGAGGAGTTCCCATTTCTTTCTTTCTTTCTTCAATGCTTGTGCTTTGGATGTAAGGTCAAGGAAACCACTTTCTATTATAAGATTGATAAGATATTTCCCTGTGTTTTCTTCTAAAATTTTTATGGTCTTAGATCTAATGTTTACATATTTGATCCATTTTGAGTTAATTTTTGTATAGGGTGTGAGATATGAATCCTATTTCTTTCTTTTGCATGTGGATATCCACCTCTCTAGACACCATTTATTGAACAGACTGTTCTGTCCCAGGTGAGTTGGCTTGATTGCCTTATAAAAATCAGTTGTCCATAGATGAGTGGGTCTATATCTGAACACTTTATTTGATCCCATTGGTCAGTTTATCTATCTTTTGCCAGTACCATGCTGTTTTGACCACTGTAGCTTCATAATATGCCTCAAAGTCAGGTAGTGTGAGGCTTTCAACTTCATTTTTCTTTCTCAGGATACTTTTAGCTGTTTGGGGCACTCTGCCCCTCCAGATAAATTTGGTTATTGGTTTTTCTGTTTCTGAAAAATAAGTTTTTGGGATTTTAATTGCTATTGCATTGAATCTATATATCAGTTTAGGAAGAATTGTCATATTAACTATATTTAGTCTGCCAATCCATGAACATGGTATGCCCTCCCATCTATTTAGGTCTTCTGTGATTTCTTTTGACAATTTCTTGTAGTTTTCATTTATAGGTCTTTTGTATCTTTAGTTAAAATTATTCCTAAATATTTTATTCTTTTAGTTGCAATTGTAAATGGAATTTTTTTCTTGGTTTCCCCCTCAGATTGTTCATTACTAGTGTAGAGAAACCCTACAGATTTTTGAGTGTTTGTCTTGTAACCTGCCCCTTTGCTGTACTCATTTATTAGCTCTAGTAGTTTTACTGTGGATTTTTCAGGGTTTTTGGCATATAGTATCATATCATCTGCAAACAGTGAGAGTTTTATCTCCTCTTCCCAATTTTGATGCTTTGTATTTCTTTTTCTTGTCTAATTGCTCTGGCTAGAACTTCCAACACAATGTTGAATAATAATGGTGGTAGTGGACATCCTTGTCTTGGTCCTAAACTTAGGGGGATAGTTTTCACTTTTTCCCCATTGAAGATTATATTAGCTGTGGGTTTTTCATATATTCCCATAATTATGTTGAGGAAGTTCCCTTCTATCCTGATTCTTTGAAGTGTTTTCAACAAGAGAGGATGTTGAATTTTGTCAAATGTCTTTTCTGCATCAATCAAGATTATCATGTGGTTTTTCTGCTTTAATTTGTTGATATGACATATTACATTAATTAATTTTCTTATGTGAACCATCGTTGCATACCTGGGATGAATCCTACTTGATCATGTCATATAATTATTTTAATGTACTGGTGGATTTGCAAGAATTTTGTTGAGGATTTTTGCATCCATGTTCATTAGAAAGATCAGGCTGTGTTTTTCTTTTCTTGTAATATATTTGTCTGGCTTTGATATGAGGGTGATGTTGGCTTTGTAGAATGAGTTAGGTAGCTTTCAATCTTCTTCAATTTTTTTGAAGAGCTTGAGCAGGATTGATATTAATTCTTTCTTGAATGTTTGGTGAAATTCACATGTGAAGCCATCCGATCATAGACTTTACTTTTGGGGGAGCTTCTCAATGACTGATTCAACTCTTTACATGTGATTGGTTCATTGAGGTTGTCTGTTTCTTCTCGAGCCAATGTTAGTCATTCATACCTTTCTAGGAATTTGTCCATTTCATCTATATTGTCTGGTTTATTAGCATAAAGTTATTCATAGTATCCTCTTATTACTTCCTTTATTTCCATGGGGTCAGTGGTTATGTCTCTTCTTTCATTTCTGATTTTATTTATTTACATCCTCTCTCTTCTTTTTGTCAACCTTGCTATGGGTCCATCAATCTTATTGATTTTCTTATAGAACCAGCTTATGGTTTTGTGATTTTCTCAATTTTTTTCTTGTTCTCAATTTTATTTATTTATGCTCTAATCTTCAATGTTTCCTTTGTTTTGCTTGCTTTGGGGTTAATTTGGTGTCCTTTCTCTAGTTCTTCTAAGTGGAGAGTTAATCCCTTGATTTTTGTTTTTTCTTCTTTTTTGAAATAGGCATGTAGGGCAATAAATTTCCCTCTTAGCACCACCTTTGCTGCATCCCATAAATTTTGGTATTTTGTGTTTTCATTTTAATTTGCTTTGAAATATTTACTGATTTCTCTTGTAATTTCTTACTTGACCCACTGGTTGTTTGAGAGTCTGTTGTTCAGCCTTCATATATTTCTGGCACTCTGCCTATTATTGATTTCCAGCTTTATTTCTTTATGATCTGAGAATGTGTTTTTTATGGTTTAAATCTTTTAAAATTTATTGAGACTTGCTTTGTGACCCAGCATATGGTCTATCCTTGAGAATGATCCACTAGCACTTGAAAAAAGGTGTATTCTTCTGTTGTGGGGTGTAATGTTCTATAAATGTCTGTTAAGTCTTGCTCATTTATAGTATCATTCAAATCCTCTGTTTCTTTATTGCTCCTCTGTCTACATGTTCTGTTCATTGTTGAGAGTGGGGAAGTGAAGTCTCCAACTACTATGGTAGATATGTTTATTTCTCTTTTCAGTGTTTTCGGTGTTTGACTCATATTTTGGAGCATTCTGGCTTGGTGCATAAATATTTATGATTGTTATGTCTTCTTGTTGAATTGTTCCTTTTATTAAGAACATGTTTTATTAATGCATAATGCCTTTCTTTTTAACTGTTTTACATTTGAAGTCTAATTTGTTGGATATTAGTATAGCTACTCTTGCTCTTTTCTGATTATTATTTGCATGGAATATAATTTTCCAACCTTTCACTTTTAACCTATGTTTATCCTTATGTCTAAGATGTGTTTCCTGTAGATAGCATATGGATGAGTCCTGTTTTTTAATCCATTATGCCAGTCTATGCCTTTTGATTGGGGAGTTTAATCCATTCACATTTGGTGTTATTACTGTACAGGCAGCAATTTTTTCTACCATTTTGCCTTTTGGATTTTATATGTCATACCTAATTTTTCTTCTTTTTACCTTTACTGCTAGTCTTCATTTCTATACTCTCTCCACACCTCTCTCTCCTGTCTTTTCTTATCTGTCTCTAGTGCTCCCTTTAGCAGTTTTTACAGAGCCAGTCTCTGGATCACTAATTCCCTCAGTGAATTTTTGCTTACAAATGTTTTAATTTCCCCCTCATTTTTGAAAGACAGTTTTGCTGGATATAGAATTCTTGGTTGGCAGTTTTTCTCTTTTAGTATCTTAAATATATCATCCCAGTGTCTTCTCACCTCCATGATTCCTGCTGAGAAATCTACACATAGTCTTATTAGGTTTTTCTCTTGCTGCTTTCATGATTTTCTTTTTCTCTTTGATATTTGTCATTCTGATTAGTTAGTATCTTGAAGTATGTTTATTTGGATCTATTCTATTTGGGGTACACTGTATTTCTTGGATATGTAATTTTAAGTCTTTTGTAAGAGTTGGGAAATTTTCAGTGACAATTTCCTCTATTAGTTTTCCTCCTCTTTTTCCTTTATCTCCTCCTTCTGGGACCCCCACAACACATATATTCATGCACTTCACGTTGTCATTCACTTTCCTGAGCCCCTGCTCATATTTTTTCATTCTTCTCCTTATATTTTCTTTTGCTTCTCAGATTTCAGATGTCCCATCCTCCAATTCATTAATCTTATCTTCTGCCTCTTGAAATCTGGCATTGTACGTTTCCATTGCTTTTTTTTTTTAATCTCTCTACTGTGACTTTCTTTCCCACAAGTTCTGTGATTTGTTTTTTCAGACTTTCAATTTCTTTTTTTTTGTTCCTTCCTTGTCTTCTTTATACCCTTCCTCAATTCATTGATTTGATTTTTGACAAGGTTTTCCATGTCTGTTTGAACATTCTGTATTAATTGCTTCAACTCCTGTATCTCACTTGAATTGTTGGTTTTTTCCTTTGACTGTGCCATTTCTTCAATTTTCCTAGTATGATTTGTTATTTTTGCTGGTGTCTAAGCATTTAATTACCTTAACTAGTTTATTCTGGAGATTGTTTTCACTTTTTTTTTCCCTAAAATTTTCTTGCTGGATAAATTTGTTGTCTATCTGTTCTTTGACATTTAGTTCAGCTTATTCTAGTCCTCTAGCTTAGGTTTTGTTTAATAGATCAGAATTTTTCAGTTCCTGTTTTTTTGTTTCTTGCCCTGCCAGTGTGGTGCCATTCCCCACCCCTTAGGAGGGTCAATTTAGGTATTATAGATCCCAGTCAGATTTTCCCAGGCCAAACTGGTCTCCTCTGAGGAGGAAAGAGGTCACCTGCATCAGTTTTCCCTTAGGGTGAGACCCAGCAGATTAAAAGTCTTTCCTAAGAAGTCCCTGGACTTTGCATTTTTCCTATCCTTCCCAGTATGTGGTGCTTTTCTGCCTGCAGGTCCCAACAACATAAGGTGATGTGGTACCTTTAACTTCAGCAGACTCTGCCAGCTGGAGGCATGGTGGAGACAGAACAGAGGTTATAGGCTGGCTTTAATCACTTCACTTTTCCAAACTCTGGGGTCTGAAATCATTGAGGGAGTGATTACACCTTGAGCTGGGCCCCACCCCTCTCCTGTTGAAGGCACAGGTTTGAGACAAGCTCTTAAACAAGCTCAATTCTGCCTATGCCTGGGTCAGTGGAGCCTGAGAAGCCTTGCAGCTGTATCCCAAGAGTAGTCAAGCCATAGGAACACAGCCAAAAAAGAGAAAAAGAAAAATCTTTTTCAGATCAGGACCCCATTCCTCGAGTTTGACAATCAAGAGCTTAAGTTGATAGTTGCTCTGTGTATCTCCAAGCCTTATGTACCCCCTCCTTTCCTGCAGGGCCCAAACCTTTTCAGACTCTGTTTTTTTTTCTTTTTTTCTTTTTCTTTCAGTCCTGCCCCTCTGCGCTGGGGCAAAAACCAGTGATCTCTGCTTTTATTCGAGGTTCAGCTGAGTTGGGGGCCTATTTTTATTAGTCAGAATTTGTTAATTAATTCCACAATTGAAGTTTTGTTGCACTCAGCCCCTGCTGCTGACAAAGTCCCTTTCTTTTCTCCTCTGGGAAGCAGCCTGTGGGGGAGGGACATTGGCCACCATAGCTTGGGGAACTCATGATTCTGGGGGAGTTCACAGCCAGTCCAGCTGGTCCAGACTGTGGTACCCTGAGTGTCCGGTCACTGACATGTCCCCAACAGTTGTTCTGTACTCTTCCTGGATATATACTAACTGCTCTGGACAATGAACTAACTCCCACACCTTGCTATGCCACCATCTTGGCTCCTTCTCCGAGACAAGAGTTTTAAAGCAAAAATCTAAAATGGAGAAGTGTAAACAGTTTGCAAACAAATAAAAGCATGAAAATCTCAGCAAAGAAAGGGTATAAAGAAGTATCAAATGGAAATGTGAGTTCTGAAAAATACAGCTGAGATTAAGAACATCAGTGGATGTGCTGGATGGCATAATGACATTGACAGAGGAAAAAATGAATGTTCTTAAATTAGATCAATAATTTATCCAAACTGAAAAGGCAGGAAAAATAGATTGGAGGCAGGGGGAGGGGGAATAATGAACTGAGTTCACAGACATGTGAAAATATAAAAGAGTAACTATTATTAATGTCATAAGAGTCCCAAAGAAGAGGGAAAAAAAGCATAGATTTGAAAAAATATTACCTGAAAAACTTCTAAATATAGTGAAAGGCATAGACCAACAGATTGACTAAGATCAGCAAAACCCAAACACTATGACCCATAATAATTAAATTGTTAGAAAATAATGACAGGAAAAGAATTATAAAATTTCTCAGAAAGAAAGGACAAACATTATAAACAAAAATTTAATGAGCTATATTTCTCCTCAAAAACTTGGAGACAGAAGAAAGTGGTACATCATTTTTCATGTACTGAAGAGAAGTACTGTTGACCCAGAAATCTACATATAAATAAAATATTCTCTAACAATGAAGAGCAAATCCAAGAATTCTTTGACAATGGAAAACTAGGACAATTTGTCCCCATTAGATACTGGTTTTAAAAATAGCTAAAGGAAGTTCTGCAAAATGTATGGAATGATGAAAGAAGGAATCTCAAAACATCAGGACTGAAGAAAGAACAATGGGAAGAGTAAAAATATGGGTAAACAATATAGAATTTCCTTCTCCTCTTAAGTTTCTAAAATCATTTTTCAGGCTTGAAGCAAAATGTATAAGATGTCTGAGTATGTGGAGGAAATATTCATGATAATCATATTATAAATTGGGAGAATACAGGTACAGAAGTAGAGGTAAGATCTCCACACTTCACTTGACCTGATAAAATGACAATGAAAATAAGTCTTTTCGAGCATAAGTTCTAACAACATTAAGAAATATAATTTTTATAACAAATTGTGAACCCTTAGAATGAACAAAATCCTACATATTGAAGTATCAGGGACTATGAATTGTCAAATCCGAGGTACTAGAATCCAATTAATAATCACTTCACTAGGAATCTTCACTAGGAATCTTTTGGACACAAGTATTTGTAAGTACAATGAAGCAGGAAAAAGTTCAGGATGGCCTATTCCCCTCTACACTCGTTTCTGGACATGTTAGAATGCAATTTAACCAGACATAGCATATGGATGTGGGCACATCGTTTTCAGAAAATAAAGATTATGAAATATCTTAATTTTATACTCTAAAAATTACATAGATTACATGGCATTTCAGGGAGTATATTCTCATAAATTCATACATTCCAAGTTAGTTTACCAAGAGGAATTCTAGACAAAATTGCTATAGCAAATTTAAATTCTGCTAAAAGTATTCAATAGATAGGGGGTCTCCCCCCAAGTCCCAATAGTGTGTTTGCCAAACAATTTGTCCTTATTATTTTTATTCTTCACAGGATATTCACCAGTAGTGTGAAAGCATGGATTATGAACCTACTGCTAACCCTCTCTTCCCATGTTATCTCTATTCATCCAATATATTGAATCTTTATGAACTCTATTTTCTAGGAGGTTCTATACTTTCTCATGTCTGTATACTTGGTATTTCCTAACCTTCTACCTTCTTCACTTTTCTGATTCTGCTTTGTTGTTCAAGCATTAACTTGCATAACTTCTCCTTTAGAACTTTCCCCTAAACAACCAGAATCTCACATAGATGTTATGTTTTCCCCTGTGTTATCAACTTATTATAATAGTCTTATATCTTTTACAAAATACTGAAATTACTTAATCCTCTGGATTCTATACAGAGTGAGCCCATTCACAGTCACTGAAAATAGTTTTGTTTTGTACATCTAGAATTATAAGAAATCAACGTGTCATTTTAGAGGACCAAATCTCTTTAAATAGGTAAAATACATTCCTAGACATATATAGATGTCTTCAAGATTTATGTTGACTGTTATGTGAAAATTTTATATTTCTGTTTCTATGTTTTTTCAACAGAAATATACATTTCTGTCCCTACAACCCAAATAACATATTTTTAATTAATTAATATGTATGAAACAAACAAAAAAAAGCCAGATCCCTGTGTAATCTGCACAGAAATTCAGGAGCTTTTATAATTTGCTAAGGGTTTGGGGAAGAATGAATATGTTAGAACAGAAAAAGACATAACCCCATATCAGCATTAAAAATCTACATTTGCCACTTAAAACTTTAAATATCCACTGAAACCTTCCAACTCATGTCTCCACTCATCATGAAGGACTTCGTAACTACTCCCTTCAATATCAGAAGTGTGAAAATAATTGGGTCCAGCTGAATCCTTTAGCCTAGCCTTCTGCAGACAGTCATGACATGGCTTATCATGAAATTTTCTCCAGTCAGTGCAATATAAAAGTTTTCCCATTTTTCCAATTGATTTATTACTCTATGTTTGACTTTTTATGCTGTAAATTTCATGCAGATGCCACATTGTATGACATTGTTTCTTGTTTATGTATCTCTGATGAAAATTTCTTTTTTGCATAGCAACTTACATTACCAACTGATCACTATTAACCAAAAACTCTTAACTTCATCTAATCCCCAGTTCATATTATAATTTCCTGATTATATATGTTATAATAAGTACATGTCAGTGTTTGTGTGTGTGTGTGTGTGTGTGTGTGTGTGTGTGTGTGTTTTAAATCAGGTAGCAAAGGAGGTATGCATATTTCATTTAGTTTCTATGTATCCTAGATATTTTACTTTATATAGTCCCTCTTCCTCACTGTTTTGTCATTGCAGCTCTATTAAAGAGATGGAGTTATTTGGCCTTTTGAATATCCCAGTATCAATTTGACTTATTCCTTTCTTTCTAAGGAAATTCTGTTACATCCTATCATGAGACATAACTGTATGCTAAGAGCAATGATTCCTTTCATGCAGTTTCAGAATGCTTCCCCCATCTAAATGGTTTTAGCATTCTTTTATTATATCACCTCAAAATGTTTTCAGTATGTGTTAAAATTGCTAATTTTCTTATTTTATCTCTAATTCTTCATATATTAGCTAGACTTACTATACAAAAATAATTCTTATCTATTTGATTACCCTGAAATTGTTTGTATTAGAAAGAAAAGAAAAATGTGTGGATCCTTTCTTGTATTTGTCTATTTCAATGTAACATGGTAGTGTGCTAGCAACCTCAAATATATTGACAGTAGGTTTCCTTTCTTATGAATTTGTGAATTTCTATGTATTATACAGCTCAACAAATTTTGACCTGCAAGTCAAATCCGATCTGCCATGTGTTTTTGTAAATAAAGTTCTACTGAAACACAGCCTCACCCATTTGTTTTAATATTGTTTGATATGGCTGTTGTCACTCTGCAATAGCAGAGTTAAATAGTTGTAACAAAAATGCGCAAGCTTAAAATACTTCCTATCTGTGGTCTGAAACTGTAGGTACCTCAGGAAAGCATGTTCTTAAATTTAATCCATCCCTGTGAATGTGAACCCATTGTAAATAGGTTCTTTTATAAAGTTACTTCAATTAAGGTATAAACCAACTTACTCAGGATTGGCCTTAAACTTATTACATGAAACTGTTAGAAAAAGAAGTAATTCAGGCCATTAGGGAGAGAAAGCCATAGTTGGAGCAGCCAGAAGCTGAACATCAGCAGAAACAGGAAGCATTGCCATGAGCTTTGTCATGTGTAAGAAACAGGATTACTGGCATCCAGTCCCAGAAGCCACAGTCTTCAGGGAGAAAGCATCTACATAACCCCTTGATTTGGACTTTCTTTTAGTCTCACAACAGGTAAGCTAATAAATTCCAGTTGTTTAAGTCTAACCATTTCCTGGTATTTGCTTGAGCAGCCTAGGAACTTATAAACACTGGTCATTTATTGGAAAAGTTTGAAGACGCTGATATGGGATTTTTTCTTTTTTTTCACATGGGCAGGCATGGGGAATTGAACCCAGGTCTCCAGCATGACAGGTGAGAACTGATATGGGATAAGTTTTAAGCCACTATGACCTCTGTATTTTAGTTGCTCAAGTTTTCTTTTCTTAGGTAATTTGGAACTACTATTGTTTGATTTTTGTGTCCTTTCCCTTAATTTTGGATTGCTTCCATGCTTTCTGGTACAATGATAACTTCCAGGTCCATCATGAACATTCCCATCCCAATATTGGAACTAGTCATTTCTTCTAGAAATTCAGGGTTCATTTCTTGATTTAAATACTGCATTTAAATCTAAATTTAAATACTGTAATATAATTTTAGGGAAAGTCATTACTACTGAGTTATCCTTCATTTTAGATTTTTATTAAGGCAATGCTACAGAAAAATGAATTAAAAAAAGAAATTGCATGTTTATTTAAATTTAAGAATGCAGAAATTTTTTGCAAAATTTCTTTGATGTTATTCTATTAATTTAAT
Source organism: Tamandua tetradactyla (assembly GCF_023851605.1). Taxonomy (NCBI): domain Eukaryota; kingdom Metazoa; phylum Chordata; class Mammalia; order Pilosa; family Myrmecophagidae; genus Tamandua; species Tamandua tetradactyla. The sequence goes on from NC_135333.1 coordinate 117,841,505, forward strand.
ATTTTGATTCCTATCTTGATGCTTGAAATGAACTTTATTTGTATTCTTATAAAATGTGATCATTTCAAAATATCAATACCAATTATTTATTTCTAAAATTAAGTGTACTGATTGCATTTTTAAAAATTTTGTAGATCTTTTTGCTTTTTGGTCTTTATTCCTATAGGAATTAGAAATCAAATATCTTTGTTTTGAAGATCAGTTTGTATCCAGCTAGAATGATGAAGGAAAATTGGGCAGGCATGCATTACTGATTTCAAAATTGAGTAATGTATCATCACTACATATTCCAGTTGTGAAAATAACAGTATGGAAAAATTTTGAACAATATTATACCAGAAAAATGATCATTTAGATGAAAAAGACAAAATCCTTGAAAGACACATGCTGCTACTGGTCATCCAAGTAGAAATATGTAAACCGAACAGCCTTATTTCTGATAAGTAATTGATTCATAGTTAAAAACCTCTCACACACAAAAAAGGCTAGACCAAGAAGACTTCATTGGTGAATCCTACCAAAATATTTTTGTTAAAGATAATACCAGTTATACACAGATTATTGCAAAAAAATTAAAAGGAAGGACTACTTCTCACTTTAATCTATGATGCCAGTATTACCCTGATAATGCCAAAATCAAAGGCATTAAAAAGAAAATAAAAGTGCAGGCCATTCATTTGTAGAATTCTCACCTGCCATGCAGGAGATCAGGGTTCAATTCACAGCCCATGCACTTCCCCAAAACAAAACAAACAAGCACTTTTTTCAAAGAAGAAATACAAATAGTTCAAAAGTATGAAAAGATGCTCAACTTTACTAGCTATTAGGGAAATGGAAATCAAAACTACAATGAGATATCTTTGAAAAAGTTTCTATTCATCTCTTTTTTGCCCATTTTTAAAATTGGGTTGTTTGTCTTTTTGTTGTTGAGTTGTTTGATCTCATTATATATTCTGAATATTCAACCCTTATTAGATATATGGTTTCCAAATCTTGTTTCCCATTGAGTAGGCTGCCTTTTTATTTTCCTGATAAAGTCCTTTAATGCTCAAAAGCATTAAATTTTGATGCGACCCCATTATTACTTCTTCTTTCATTGCACTTTGGGTGTATGTCCAGGAAACCACCTTATCACAAGATCTTTAAAGTATTTCCATACATTTTCTTTTAAGAGTTTTATGGTCTTAACTCAAATGCTTAGGTCTTTGTTCAATTTTGAGTTAATTTTTCTATATGGCATTGTATAGGGGTCTTCCATCATTCTTTTGAATATTGATATCCAGTTTTCCAAGCATCATTTCTTGAAGAGGATGTTCTGTCCAGTTGAGATTACTTGGACATCTTGTTAAAAATCAATTGTCTTTAGATGAAAGGATCTATTTCTGAACTCTCAATTCTATCCTATTGGTCAGTATATCCATTTTTCTGCCAGTACTATCCTATTTTGACCAGTGTAGTTTTGTAGTATGCTTTAATGTCAGGGAATGTGAGACCTTCAACTTCAATTAGCATTGTCATGATGTTTTTAGCTATTTGGTGTACACTGCTCACCAAAATAAATTTTATTATTTGTCTGTTTCTGCAAAGGAAGTTGTTGAGGTTTTAATTGATATCAGGTGGAATTTATAAACCATTTTTGGTATAATTGACATTTTCACTACATTTAGTCTTCAAATCATGAAAATGTAATGTTCTTTCATTTATTTAGCTCTTCCTTGATTTTAGCAATGTTTTGTACATTTCTGTGTCTTTTTTGTTCTTGGTTAAACTTATTCCATATTTTAGCTAAAATCACCCTCATTTTTGTAGGACAGTTTTGTTAGATATAGAATTTTCTTGGCTGGCAGTTTTTGTCTTTCAGTATCTTAAATATATCATTTAACTGTCTTTTCTCCTCTATGGTTTCTGCTGAGAAATCCAAAATTACTCTTGTTGAGCTTCTCCTGTATATGATGGATTGCTTTTCTCTTGCTGCTTTCAGAATTCTCTCTTTGTCTTTGTCTTTGGCAATCTGATTAGTAAGTGTCTTAAAGTAGGTCTATTTAGATGTATTCTGTTTGATTTATTTTGTGCTTCTTGGACTTTTACTTTGATTTCTTTCATAATCGTTGTGAAATTTTCAGTGACTATTTCCTCAATTATTCATTCTGCCTCTTTTAACTTCTCTTCCCCTTCTGGGACACCACTAACACATATATTTATGTGCTTCAAGTGTCATTCAAGTCCCTGAGGCCCTGCTCTAATTTTTCCATTCTTTTCACTGACTACTCATTTTTGCATAAGATTTCAGATGTCCTGTCTTGTAGTTCACTATTCATGTCTTCTGCCTCTTCAAATATGCTGTTTTATGTCTCCATTGTGTTTTTCATATTGGTTTTACTAGTGAAGAAAGTCTTAAATCACTGTCTGTGTACATAATCTGAGTTGTTTTTAGGATTGGGCCTGAGTATCCTTGGGGAACAAATGAATACATGAAATGGCATTGTCATGCTTAAAATAAAATGATCTTATCATTTTAAGCTTTACAGACATAATTCAGGGTTTCATACAATGAAGAGATTTTATAAGGAATGAAGAATAAATACAGATATAAAAAGAAAGATGTTTCAGATTTATTGAAAAATATGAATTTCCTCTACTCTGCAACTTTCTCTCAAACTTTCTACTTTTCTCTCCTCACCCTGTTTATCCAGGCTCATCAGTATCACAAAAATACAATAAAGTTAAAATTTGAAAATAAATTGTTTTTCTACAGGAAATGAAAAAAGTGTCTTAATTCAAAAGCAAATGTAGGCCGCCAATGCAGTGGCAAAGTTCTTGCCTGCTGCACTGGAGACCTGGGTTAATTTTCCAGTGCCTGCCCATGCAAAACAAAACAAGAGAAAAAGAAATTGTCAGATTTGCTACATATTGTGGAATAGCTTTCCTCATGTCAAAGTCATGACTGCTTGGAAATTTCTGCTTTTCCACATGAAAAATATTCTCAAGAGATTCAGTTGAAAATGTACACTAAGAAGAAACTTTCCAGATGCCATGAGGAAATAACTCTCCTACTTAATTTCATTTGAGAATGCTCCATCTTAGGTTACTTGGAGAGTGGAAGTAGGAGGTCCCCAGGCCTGATGAATGAGAATGTTAACACTCATTAAAAACTTTCTAGAGTGAGGATTTCCATCACGTGGGAAAAAAAAAACTTCAAATATAAAAATATCTAGGGAAGAAGGAGCAAGCAGTTCTATTACATTATAATATACTAGCTATCAAATATTCAAGAGCAATAAAGTAGAACATGCAAAAATTTTTATTGCTTATAGCTTATGGATCTATTCCCAAATCTCAGTTAAAAGCAAACGTTTTTTTTTTCCTTTCTTAGACTTTTTGAGGTTGAGTTTGATTACAAGTGAACTGGTGACTAGATACATATATGTATAAATAAGTTGCTTCTGGTGATGACATACATATTCTGTGAAGGAGTGAAAGAATGGAATAGTGAAGAAAGAATATGGTATTATAACATTTCTCAATTTGCTAATGATTTGAAGTAATCTCAAATTCTCTCCACAATCTAAAAGTTTAACAAATTCTTTCATTTCTTCCTTCTAAAATCCCTGACTCTATTTCCCAATTTTAAACCCATGTTTACATTTATAAAACCAAGCTTCAAAATTTATTAGACCTTTAAAGCAATGTCCCCTACATTTGCTCCCCAAACTCAAAGAGAGTCCATATTCAAAATCATTGCTGGAGTAATCTTCCTAAAATATACAAGTTGTACATTAATGTTATTATCTTTAACAAGATTTCAGTGTTTTCTCCTTGTTAGAAATGTCAGGTAATGAGCACTCCTTCAAAACTGAGCTGCATATTGAAGATAAGATTCTTGTCGGTACCCCAGATTTACTGATTCAGAGGCACTAGATGAAAATTTGAAATAATTTTAAAAATTATCAAGGAGATTCTTATAAACAAAAAAGCTGTGGAAATTACTGATATCATGTTTAAGTCCAAAATACTTTTCTGGCATGCAGATTCCTTCATGTTTCAGCCCTACAACACGTCCAGTCTTATTGTGTCTTCCACCTTCACATGAGTATTGTATTAATTTCCCTAGGCTGTGGTCACAAATACCACACACTGGCTTTGGCTTAAACAACAGGAATTTATTTGCTCGTGGTTTCAGAGGCTAGAAGACTTGCTTCTTCCAGGGTCAGTAGTATTCTGATTGGGCAGCAACTTCTGAGTTCCTAGGCATTTCTGTCATATGACAAAATCTTCTCATTTCTTTTCGATTTCCACTAACTTCAGGCTCGCAGCTCATCACCAAGGGTTTCTCCATCTGTTTATCTTCTGCTTCAGAAGGACTTCACCAATCCAGATTAATGTTTAAACAGGAGGAATTTATTCGGTCCTGGTTTCAGAGGCAGTAGTATTCTAACTGGTCACATATTCTTGGGTTCCTTGGCTTTCCTATCACATAGAGAAGTCCCTCCTTTCTCTTTGAGATTCCATTGACTTCTAGCTTCTGTATCACACCATGAGTTTCCGCCTCTATGTCTGAATTTCTCCTACTTTGAGATGGCTCCCCACTTAGTTTGCATTAATGCCCAATCTCATTCAGTTGGGAAATACTTTGATTAAAACAATACCTGCAAGTCATCCTATTTAACATAGGTACATACTCACAGAAAAGGGGATCAAAACAGAGAACATGTTTCAATTCAGGTACAAAGTTCAATCCACCAAGCACATCAAACATTAATTACATCATATTCTTGAACTGATCAAAATAAATGTCTGTCCTTTATGAGTGGTAAACAGTTCTAATAGCATTAAATCAATTGACTAAACTATGAGGTAGAATTACATAAGGAGAACATTTGGCAAAAAAATTTTGAATAATTTGTGCAGTGATGTAGTGTCTTCTTTGATCTGTTGTTTCCTTAGGATGTAAATAAAGGGATTAAGTAAAGGGGCAACTAAAGTATAGAGCAAAGCTACACCTTAGGATGCAGTCACTCTTTCTGTTTCAGATGGTTTAATATATGTGAAGATACAGCTACCATATATCTGGGAGATAACATTCTGTAGGAGGTACAGGTAGAGAAAGCTGTGATTCTTTGCTGTGCAGAGGGGAAGTTGAGAACAGTCTTAATGATGTAAGTGTAAGACAGAATCACTTACACTAATGTGACTGTAAGTGTCATCACAGTGTGCTGGTTTGAAAGGACGTATGTACCTAAGAAAGGCCTTGTTTTAATCCTGATCCCATTTTGTAAAGGCAGCCATTTCTTCTAATCTCTATTCAGTACTGTATGTTTGAATCTGTAATCAGATCATCTCCTTGGAGATGTGACTCAATCAAGAGCGGTGGTTAAACTGGATTAGGTGGAGACATGTCTCCACCCATTCAGGTGGGTCTTGATTTGTTTACTAGAATCCTATAAAAGAGGAAACATCTTGGAGAAAGTGGGAAATTCAGAGAAAGAAGAATGACATAGCTACAAGATGCAGAGAGTCCACCAGCCAGCAACATTTGGAAATGAAGAAAGAAAACACCTCCTGGGGAGCTTTGTGAATGGAAGCCACTAGAGAAAGCTAGCAGAGGATGCTGTGTTCACCACATGCCTTTCCAGATGAGAGAAAAACCTTAACCCTGTTTGCCATGTGCATTTTTGCTTGAAAGAGAAACCCCAAACTTCATTGGCCTTCTTGAACCAAGGTATCTTCCTTTGGATGCCTTTGATTGGACATTTCTATAGACTTGTTGAATTGGGACATTTACTTGGCCTTAAAACTGTAAATTAGAAACTTACTAAATTCCTCTTCTTAAAAGCCATTCCATTTCTGGTATATTGCATTCCAGCACCTAAGAAACTAGAACACAAAGCTAAGATAAAAGGCATCTGTGCAGGAGATCTGCAGGATAGGAGAAATTTCACACATAAAGTGATCAATGACTTTGGAAGCACAGAAATCCAATTTGAGTCCCATGACTGATGGCAGAAAGATGATTAGGAATCCAGTTACCCAGGAGCTGAGTACAAGTTGTTAGCACACTTTGCTGTTATCAATATTGGGTAATGCATCAGTTTGCAGATGGCCACATAGCAGTCATAGGTCATGGCAGTCAGAAGGTAAAATTCTGTAACTCCCAGTAAAAGAAAAAAAATAATTATTGAGCTGCACTACTATTAAACTAAATGGTTTTGTATCTATTTACAGTGGTCATCAGGGACCCGGGAATACACACTGTTGTGAATATGATTTCCCAAAATGAACAATTTCAGCAGAGGAAATGCATCAGGTTCTCCAATAGCATGAGAAGGATAATGAGTAAATTCCCCATCAGGCTCAACATGTACTTGAGGAAGAGTATCAAGAAAATCACAATTTGCAGTTGTGAGTCAGCTCTCAAACCTACCAGAATGAATTATATTTCTTTTGATTGATTCTTCATTTCCCTTTGTGATCCTTAACAAATCTATATAGAAAAATTACTACCAAATTGTAAACATCTACACATGTCACATTTACCTAAAACAAAGAACGATGTATATCCTCAAGCATGCCCATTTTAAAATGGTTTCTCTAGTTTGAAATAGCAGATGGAATAAATAAAATGCCTTTAGTAAATTCAAAATCTCATCTAAATCCTTAGTTCTCTTTATAATGGTCCTCTTAATTTGTTTCCTAGTACTATATGCATTTTAGTCAATATGCATTTTGTCAATATGCATTTTAGTCAATCATTTCCAAATGGATATTACTCTGTGTGTATATTTCAAATAGAAAAAGCTTATTAATTCTTTAAAATGCATTGTCTATTTATGCTTAGAGAAGTCATTTAAATAAATTTTAATTTTATGAATAAACATTTATAGTCTCATTTTTTATACTTTGATAACAATTAATCAATATTGAGTTTTGTCATTCATAATATGTCTTGACTTCTTCTCTTGTATCATTTTCATTGAAACCTACTCCGATAAATTTATTTCTTATGACAAAGTAGTTAATGTATTTTAATTCACATAGTATAAACTTTTTAAAATTTTTCATAGCAATTATTTTTATATATGCATATATACCTATCTATAAATTTGTTTGCTTATTGATATTTACTGTTTACTTCTTTAAAACTTATTATAGTATAAGCTTTTCAAGAAATAATAGAGGATCTTCCAATTCAAAATAATTAAAGAAAATTAACTATGATTAAAATAAAAGCAAATCAGAGAAAAAAATTAATTCCTTGTACCTGTTCCCTTTTTTAAATTGGATTCAGGTTATTTGTAATGCTAAATTCCATTTTTATTGTTATGGCTGTGTAAAGGGCATTAATTTGGGTGGGCCACGGTGGCTCAGCAGGCAGAGATCTCACCTACCATGCCAGAGACCCGGGTTCGATTCCCAGTGCCCATGCAAAAAAAAAAAAAAAGCAAAGCCAAAAGAAAGGACATTAATTTGATTTGTCTTAAAATGATTGCTAGGGTTTTTTCAAAACCCAGGTTTAGATTTGTTTTATATTCTTGTGCTGGCCAATGACTGAGACACTGTTGAGTTTAAATAGCTAAAGATCCTAATTTCAATAGCTTTTACATGACTTCATCACTGAGGGTATACCATTACTATTACCAATTTTCTTGATTGCCATTATGCAAATAGATGGTTGTTTTCCAGAACATAAGATAAATAATACAAAACAAAACATGGCAGAAACAAACAAGTAAAATATTTAAAAATAAAATATGCTTTACCTTACTTTCAATGGACTTTTTAAAAAAAATGTATTCCTATCAGTGTCTTTACAGGTTTGGTACTTTTCACTTCCTCTATATTCTTTATAAAATTATGGCATATCCAAGAAATAATATTAATTTTTATCCTTTCTGTACATAAGAATCATCTTTTCCCCATATTTTCCTATCCCCCTGTTATGGTAGATATGTCAGTCTTATTTCCTGTACGTGTTATCTGTGGAATTTAAAATGAAGTAGTCAATCAAAGACAATCGGATAAAAAAAATCCAATGTTCTTTTATCTTTGATCATTGCATTTTCCCTTGTTACTCTGCTAACCTTTACCTGCATTATTTTTTTCTCATTTAGAAAAAGAAAAAAAAAGAAAAACACTAAAATTTTGTTTGTTTAATGTGATTTCATAAAGCAGATATTAGAGAATTGTTTTAGTATTTTCAATGACTGCTAAAGACTGACAAGAGTCAAATACAGTGCACATAAGCTTTTATTGTGTAAATATATCAACATATATTTCAACACATATTATCTCAAGACTTCCATTTTTGTTCTACTCCTGATTTGAAAAGGAGTTTTCTAGGAGTTAATTAACCAATTTCTGTTACCATGTAGTTCTAACATTCTGTTATAGAGTTATTTTATCTCAATTCTGGAGATATTTTTCCACATCAGTTAGACCAGTGCAGCACCCACTTCATAAAGCAAGTCAGAGAAAATGAAAGATAAATGTGGCAATACTTATAAATAAAATACAAGGTAGCACCTACTATATACATCACTAAAAATTATACTCCATTAAAAAGATTTAAAGAGCATGAAAACTCAGAAACTCAGTAGTCAAATTAGACTCTCTGGATTTGAATTACAGGTCATCTGCCTTAAAATCTGATTTTAAAGTCATGGTAAAATTGTAGCTAACTTATTTTCTTGGTATCTATTTTATTTATTCTTCTCCTTTTTGTACATGGAATAGATGTGTATTAAAATAATTGATGGTGTTATTCACTTTTAATACCAGGTCTTATAACGCAATAGAGGTATTTAGTAGAAATGATTTTTATGGGAAGAGGTGAGGTGTACATATATGGCTTCTGTTTAGATTTTCCACTTCTCTCAAATCTTTACTCACCGTGAAGTTGGGACTTAGGTCAATAATTTTAATGGATAGTCACCTTCCATGCTATATTTGTTTCATTTTGGGAAATTTTCTTAATAATCTCTGTGAAATGAGTTGCAACTGTGATAGTTTTCATTCAAACTAAATGTAGATATGTAAATTTAAAATAAAACAAAATATTGGAAACAAAAGAAATCATCTGATGAGAGGTAAGCAACTTTTCCAAGTAAAGAAATATGGCAATTTCAATTGTACACTTACAAAATGCTTCACATTTATCATTTTCTACTTACTACATACTCAAGGAAATCTATTAAAATAAAACAAGGAAAAAATCTTTTCAGAGAACACTGCTTCAAAAGTACTCATCATTTGCAAAAGATTATATCACTAAAATCCAGTTTAAATAAAAACTGAAATGAAAGTATCTCAGAGGAATAACATAAATGATTTAGAGAAGTCAGAGAATTATGTAGCTGTAACATTAACAGTTTTACTATTCAGGGAGCAACACAAATTTGTACCAACTGGTTTGTACCAACATGAAACATTACTTTGCTTCAAATGAGAAATAGAATCTATTTTAGACTTTATTAAAAACCATTTTAAAGTGAGACTTTGAGTGGTTTATTGGTGAAAACTGTTTCATTCTTCAAGTGCACTGAGTTTTATCTGTTAAATAGAATTTTATATTAATGTCCTCAATTATAAGTCACACCACTGCATTGGTTAGTGAACAGATAAACAAATTTATGGAACATACATATAATGGAAGAGTATTCAACAGTAAAACAGAATAAATTACTGATATAAAAAACACAAATGAATCTCTAAAGCATTATGACCAATGCAAGAATATCGATACAAAAGATCACTAATTGTTTGATTCCACTTATATATTTCTAGAAAAAAACTGAACTACAGTAACTGAAATTTGATTAGCCATTCCAAGGGTTGAAGATGAAGAGAAGGGGTTGACTAAAGAGTGAGGATGAAACCTTTTAGGGTGGTAGAAACTTTTTTAAATATCTCGATTGTTTGCCAAAGCTTATAAATTATATGCCCCTAAAGTGTAAATTTTATTGTATATAAATTATAACTCGATAATCTGTCCATCAAAATTATTTGGACGTGATGTTCCCCTTTACAGCAAGCAGTTGGTAAGATTATATTTGTGTTAGCCATGCATTAGCCACTAGCCACAACTGGCTATATAAAGTTAAACATAATTAAATGTAAATAAAAATAAATAATCGGTTCCTAATTGCACTAGCTTCACTTCAAGTGCTCAAGAACTTCATGTGGAAAATGGCTACTTTTTTGGACCAGACAGCCATTTTTATTTCTACAAAAAGTTCCATTGGCAGCACTGACCTGAGACTTGATTTTACCTTTTGCCATTCCTAATATATACACTTAATTATATAAACCTTCTCTAAACACAGCATTGGCAAGAATTTCATAATTTCAACATCCCACATTTTTATTACCACATAGTTTATTTTTTCTCTAACTTGTTATGCGATTCCTTATTTGGCCAATTGTCTATTTAGAAATATATTGCTGAATTTCTAATCATTTAGTAGCTTTCTACTTATTTGGCTGTTATTACCTCTTGCTTAACTCCATTATGGTTAAAGAACATAGTAAAAATGTTATCCTGTGGAATTTGATTGAACTTAACTTATATTCAATTCATGGTCAATTTTGTAAATATTTCATGTGAACTTGAGACTAATGGCCATTTGGAACTTGGTGGATGCAGTCTTCTACATTTTTTAAGGATTTCAATTTTGTTAAACTTATTTTCAAATCTGTCAATTTGTTCCTCTGCTTGTTTTTTAAATAATTTATTTTTAATTTCATTAAAGTATGTATAAAATAATACATAACATAAAATCATTTTAACCTTTAGTGGGAACTTCTTTTATATTAATGCAGTGAGAATATTGTGTAGCTGTCACCATTATGTTTGTCTAGATTATTTTCATCATCCCAGACCAAAACTGATATTCATTTAGCAATGATTCCCCAGTCCCCCACCACCACTCTGATAACCATCATTCTACTATCTGTATTTAAGAATTTATGTATTCCAAGTATTTCATATAAGAGAAATCATATGATATTTAATCTTTTTTTTTTTTTTTTGCATGGGCAGGCACCAGAAATCGAACCCAGGTCTTCAGTATGGCAGGCAAGAACTCTGCCAGCTGAACCACTGTGGCCCACCCAATATTTAAACTTTTGAGTCTGCGTTAACTTCACTCAGCATGTTGTTTTCAAGGTTCATCCATGCTGTATCATGTGCTAGCACTTCACTTATTTTTGGTGGCTGAATAATATTCTATTGTATGGGTAGATCACATTTTCTTTATCCATTCATCTTTTGATGGACACTTGGGTTGCTTCCTCCTTTGGCTATTGTGGAAAATTTTCCATGAACACAAACATCTGAGCTCCTGCTTGATTATTACTTTGGGGCTATCTATACCTAGGAGTTGGACTGCTGGGTTATATGGTAATTCTATAATTAACTCTTCGAGGAACCACAAACTTTTCCACAGTGACTATAGTATAGTACATTTCCACCTTTAATTTATGAGTGATCCTGTTTTTCTGCAACCTGCCCCAAACTTTTTTTTTCAGTTTTTAAAATAATAATCATCCTAGTAGGTATGGAATAATATCTCATTTTACTTTTAAGTTGCAATTCTCTAATGGCTAATTACATTGAGAAGTTTTTCATATGCTATTGGCCATTTGAGCATCTTCTTTGGAGCAACACATTCAAGCCCTTGGTGCAATTTTTGTTTGGGTAGTTTTTCTTTTTGTACTTGACTTGTAGGTGTTTATATTCTGTATATTAAGCTCTTATCAGATATATAGTTGGAAGTTATTTTCTCTCATACTTTAAGTTTTCTTTTCATTTTAGAAGGAAAGATTTACTTGTGCCATTTAGCTATTTGTTTTATGTATGTCTTTCATGTTTTATGTTCCTCAGTTCCTTGGCCTTTGCTTATTTAGTTGATTTTTTTAACGTGGACTAATTTGATTTCCATTTATCTCTATTTTCTTAGTGGTTTCCTTTGTAATTTTAATTAATATATTAAACTAGTAACAATCTAGTTTGACCAGTACCAATGTAGTTTCAGTGGTATACAAATTCTATTTCTTCATATTTCCATCCCTCCCATTTTATATTATTATTGTCTTAGTTTAAATTAGCTTGCAGGCAAATTAACATGTTTTCAATATTATTCTGTGCATTTCCCTGTCAAGTTGCTTGAGGAGAAATACCTATTACATATCAAGTACGCAATAATGGAAGATTTTCTGTTTACCTATGTAGTTATTTTTACCTATGCAGTTATTTTTACAAATGTTCTTTATGGCTTCTCTTCGTTTCAAGTTACAATCTACTAACTTTTTATTTCTGTCTGAAGTTCTCCTTTTGGATTTCTTCTAGGGAAGTTCTTCTGAAAATGAACTCTTTTAGCTTTTGTTTATCTGTAAGTATCTCAATTTATTCTTCATTTTTGAAAAAAAAAATCAGTTTTCCAGATGCAGAATTGTAGGTTGACAGACATTCTTCTTTAAAGACTTTAAATATTTCATTCTTTAGTCTTATGGACTCCAGGGTTTATGATGAGAAATCTGCTGTTGATCTTATTGGGAATATCTTGCATGTATCTCTCTTCTCTCTTCCTGCTTTCAAAATCCTCTCTTAGTCTTTGGACTTAGACAGTTTCATGATAATGTGTCCTGATGTAGATCTCTTAGAGTCTGTCCTCCTTAGAGTTAGTTGAACTTCCTGATGCATATATTTATGTCTTTCATCAAATTTGGGAAGTTTTCAGCCATTATTTCCTTAAATAGTTTTTCTTCTCTTTTCTGTCTCTCTTTTCCTTCTGGAAGTCCAATGAAGCATATGTTGCTATGCCTGATGATGTCCCATGAATCCTTCAGGCTTTGTTCATTTTTCTTCATTTTTTTTGCTGTATTTCACACTTAATTTCAACTATCTTATTCTCCAGAGAGTCTAATTTGACTACTGATCCTTTTTTCTGTCTCTTCAAATCTGCTGTTGAACCTGAATTATGTGTTTTTCATTTCAATTCCTGTACTCTACAGCTCCAAAATTTTTATTTGGTAACTTTTTATAATTTCTATCTTTTTTATTTTGTTTAGAAAATGTTTTCCTAGTTTTGCTTAATTCCTTTAGCTCATCTGCAGCATATTTAAGGCAATTGATTTAAAGTGTTTGACTTATAGTTCCAATGAATGCATTTCCTCAGGGATAATTTCTGATATATTCATTTTTCCTGTGAGTGGACCATACATCCCTCTGCTTTTGCATGTTTTGTAATTTTTTTGTTAACAACTTGGCATTCTGATTATTATGTTGTTACAATTCTGAATGCTTTGAAGTTGCTAGTTTCTCAATACGTTGAGGTTGCTAGATTTTTGTTGATCTTGTTGAGATCTGGTGTTAATTTTTTAATCTTTCAATCTATTTTTCCTCTCTAATAGGGAATGGAAAGAAAAATATGAAAAGAAGGTACTCTTTTGGGCTCTTCTGCCATTTTTGCATGAGTGGATTGGAACAATATCCACCTTCCAAGCTGGCCTTCTAGTGATCTTAAGCAGCTGCAAAGAAGCAATCATCAGTGATCTGACCAGATTCTCCTGGATTTTGGAGAGAATTGGGTCCTTAAAACCTACTCTGGCACCAGTAAGCCTCAACAAAAACCTGGGCTGTAGTACCCCTTGCTACCTGCATGGAGTTGGGGGATGGAGAATAATATACACTGCAAAAAAGGTGAATTTCACTGACATTTGCTGCAGTTCATTAGCCTCTTTCCCCAGCTTTTCCCTGGATGTTGCACAGTGTTCCAGCAGAATCTAGAACTTCAAAATAGTTTTTTTCTGACAATTCCTGTGAATTCAATAGTTGTTTTCATGGAAGGAATATTTCCCAGGACTTCCAACTTCCCAGAATCCTTCCTTCTTGCTTCTTTTTGTCAGAGTTACAAATATAGATGCTTAAATAGAATCTTTGGAAAGACCAATACAGTTTATAACAAATTAAGAAGAATGATCAAAGAAAAAGAAAATAAAGCTAGTTACTAACAATAGAAAACAAAGTGGAGCAAAACTAGATTTTCCACATATTGAAATAATATTAAGTTATGAAAAAAGAAGTAACATATTTGAAAATAAATTTAAAATTTTCAATGAAACCAATATAGCGAATAGAACAATTTACAAAAACATTGAGTAGAAGAAATGGAAAATTTGAAATGTCCCATATTTATCAAAGAAAATGGAACATACTCAGGTTTGAAATTCCTTATAAATGTTTACATAAATTTTAAATAATATAACCATGTCATTTGGGACCTCCTTTTGTTTCTTTATTTCCATGTTATGTCATTGTAGTTCATTTTGGATACTAGAAAACCTTGGCTCCTTAGTTGTTTTTATGTGAGAGGTAAACACCACATGAATAGAATATTTGACTCGAATGAATTTATATTCAAAATAAACAGGGTCTACATTTTCTAAATTAACCAGTGTATCAGATAATATTTTTATAGCTATCATCAGTTTTATACATAATATATTAAAATTCAAATATACTAAATTTTGAAGTGAATAGCTACCATTCCATGTTTTTCTTTTACCTTTTCCTCTTTGGAAGAAAATCTGCCTCCTTAAGATATCAGTTTGCTTTGCTGAAAAGTAAGCTTTGCCTCGTTAATGTCTAACTATCTAGGTAGCAGATATAACCCAAAATAAATCTCCTATAATTTTTTAGAAGAAATTTTATTCTCTAACTTTTCATAGTCATGGTATTTGTTCAATATCAAAATCAATTAAATATTTGAAAAAATCAGAACTAGTAAATAACATCAAATAATTTACTTCTCAAAAAGAATATTGAACAGCCTTCTTGAGAATCCTATTTCCAATCCCAAATCTGTACTACTTAAAAGTAAGGCTACATCCAGTTTAATTATTCATCTCAGTCTTAATTTTCTAGTTTGCTATAAGGAGATAGTAAGAATATTGTTCTACTCTGGAATTGCTTTTTGTGAGATAATAGTTGTATAGTGCCTAGCATTTAGTAGTAGTTATTACATAGTGCATTTTAATTTTTCAATTTAATTATTACTCAGTTTTCTATGGAATGCAAATATATGGAAATAAACTTGGAGAATTAGGTAAAATAATTTTGACGTTATATATAAGAATACATTGCTTGAAAAAATTGAGATTTCCATCAGCTATGTTATGAGAATTTAAATTTCACATCTGCCCATAATCCTAATCACCAATTAATCAATTCCCTTTTAACACATTAATTACTACAAGTCATGTGAATATTGAGGATAACAGAGTCACTAAAGATAAGCTAGGGATGAGCTACTATATTTGAAATTTGTACTTTCAAATCATCAAGGCAATCATTCCTGATATCAGGACTCTATCCATGTCCTGTAAGTGATACCTTATTTGGAAAAAAAAATGCAGTTGTGATTAAATTAAGAGTTTGACAAGAAATTATTATCCTGGATTATCTAGATGGACCCTAAATGCAATCACAAGTGTCCTTAAAAAAGAGAGACAAAGAGAAATCTGACACAATAGACAAAGGTAATGTGACTATGCCAGAAGAAATCAGATGATGCAACCAAAAGCCAAGGCATGCCAGCATCCACCAGAAGCTAGATGAGTGAAATAATGGACCCTTCTCTAAGGTCTGTGGAAGGAGTGAAGGTGTGCTGACACACCTTGGTTTTGGCCTGGAGAGAGTGATTTCAGACTTCTCACTTCCAGAACTGTAAGATAATTAATTTCTGCCATTTCAAGTCACCCATTTAGTGATAATCTGTTACAATAGGCACAGAAAAAAATAATGCACAGACCAAAGAAAGCAATGGCTTTTTATGTATGTTTATAATATTAGTATTATCTAGCCTTAATAAAATAAGGAAAGAGAAGGGTATATTACTTCCTAAACTATGGTAGTCAAATGTCTGTGTTCATGTACAAAAAGACTAAAAATGTTGAGAGAAATTTAATTTAAAAAATTGGGTGAATGGCTGTGCAGGTGGAAAGCAAGGAGAAATCTGTAATAGCTAGAAAGATACAAACTGTCAATTAGTCCTGACACCGATTACTGCAACAAAGTGACATGAAACAGGTCTTGCTTGTATTTGACTTCACTGGAAATCATAAAATGGCAAAATGAAAAAAAATATTTGGTTCCAAATGAGTGGTTGGATGTGTAACTTGAAGATCTATTAAGCTGGAAGTGGGAAAAATTATATTCCTCAAAAGCATTATAAAGAAATGAAAAACTCCACCAAAGAGAAAAAATTGCGGATGTTGGTTTACTTTTACCTTGGATTGACTGGAAAGAAAATAATTTCTTAGAATTTTTATTGCTGCCTTCATAATTAGACATATTTGGAAGTAGATACTTCCCATACTTTCCATGTAATTTAAATGTCAACAGTTCAAACTTTATTTTACAGGGGCCACAATGATTAGAACTCAATTACTCAGTGATTGCAAATGCCAATCCTCTTATTAGTACTCAAATATACACACACATAAACTTCTGAAGGATGTGATCTCACTCTATCTCATGATACATGGAAGCAAAAATAATAAACTGATGAACAGACTCATTAAAACTGCAAAAGCCATGATGACCAAGATGTTTTCTATGATATTCCGGAGTCCCATTCCCCCACAGTCTTTGAACAATTAGCAAAACCTGGCAATGCATCAACATTAATGTTCTGATATTGATAATTGCATTCTGATTATGTAGTGAATGCTCTGTTGTGACATTACACATTGCTTATATTGGGGAAGATAATGGGCATTATATGGTTCAGGTAAAATTGTCCCTTGATCCCTACATGTAACTTTTCTTCAAGCTATGATTGTTTCAAAATAAAATTAAATAGGCGCCATATAAGTACCGCCTCCGATCGCTTCTCGGCCTTTTGGCTAAGATCAAGTGTAGTATCTGTTCTTATCAGTTTAATATCTGATACGTCCTCTATCCGAGGACAATATATTAAATGGATTATTGGAGTAGGGAGATGAAATAGGAGCTTGCTCTGTCCACTCCACGCATCGACCTAGTATTGCAGTACTTCCAGGAACGGTGCTCCCCTTCCTAAAAAAAAAAAAAGTACCGCCTCCGAGTTTTGTGGGTGGACAACAATCAAATTAATGGAATTCCAATATATTCCCTAATGGAATTAAAAGAAATATTCCTGTTTGGAGTGAATTCCTTTATCAGTGGGATTGCTTGAATATCACTAGGGTCATGACATATCTGAAATTCTTACTAGATCTCAAGTAGCATTTAAATGATTTCTATTTCTCTCTTGGGAGACTATCCCTTCAGAATTGTATTTAAAGTGATTTGCAGTAGCTTTATTCCCCTTGTTTCTTTTGTATATAATTGGATCTTCCAAACACCAGGCTCCATTGGAGATTTTTTTAATCTTTTTCCTTTTTTCCCAATTAATCCCTTGAGTCACTTATGAGCAAAATAATAAAACTGCAGCTTTTGTTATTATACAATTGTAAACACAATAATTCTTACAAAATTTGGGTTCCTTTCATCTGATAACTTTTCCAAAGTGTTCTCAAAAATGTTCATTTCGAATTTTTACAAATGAGAATATTTTTCTAAGTATAAATATTTCAGGACAAAAAGCAAAAGAAGCCACATCTGGCATGAAACGACATTCTAATAGAATTATCTGTAATATCTAGTTCCTGTGATATTTACTGTATATGAGTGAAAATGAGAAATATTAACACTAGCTTAACATAATTGCCAGATTGTCTCTATATTTTTAATTTTTTTTAAGAAAAGCATTAAAATTAAATTTTGCTTTCAAATAATTAAATTTTTTATCGTTTATAAAAGTAATATTTATCATTTATTATTTGATTCTTGTTTTAACAAAATACACTTAAAAGAGGAAAGATATCAATATACCCTGCATATGGTAAGTTATTTATTGTTTATAAATATCTAGATTGTAATGAAGGCAATTCTTTTGGTTCAAGTAAGATAATTACCATTGACATCTGAATTGTCATATATTTTCTATCTTTATAGAGATGCAGTTCTCAACACTTTCTGATTATACTGGATAGAATTTAAAACATATTGTGCCATTGGATGCTATTTTGTACCCCAGAAAAGCCATGTCCTTAATCCTCATTCAATATTGATGGATGACACCTCTCCGATTGTTTCCATGGAGATGTGACCCACCCAAATGTGGGTAGTAATTTTTGATTTGATGGTTTCCATGAAGATGTGTCTCCATACATTCAAAGTGGGGTTGCTTACTGGAGTCTTTTAAGAGGGAACCATTTTGGAAAAAGCTACAGAGCCACCAGAACCAACAGAGTCCAACAGAGAACATTGGAGATGAAGAAAGAAAACATCCCTAGGGAAGCCATTGGAGAAACCTGGAGAGAATGCCAGCAAACTTTTCCCTGTGTCTTTCGAGTTGAGAGAGAGACCCTGAACATCATTGGCCTTCTTTAACCAAGGTATCTTTCCCTGGATGCATCAATTTGGACACACTTATAGTCTTGTCTTAATTTGGGCATTTTCATGGTCTTAGAACTGTAAACTTGCAACTTACTAAATTCTCTTTTTGGAAGCTGTTCCATTTCTGGTATACTGCATTCCAGCAGACTGCAGACTAGCACCCATATCATACATTTTTTGCTATATGCAACTGTACTCCCTAAGGAAAGTTCGAAAATTAAAGGTAGTGAGTATCTATTCTGAAGATTCATGAGAAGCCAACATCTAAAGTTGTCATTTAGATATATGAAGTTAGCAAAAATTGTTTGACACTTAGAGAATTTTTTTCCCATTGGGAATAGAGAAACATTGGTGGATGACTAGATGACAGTGCCAATATACATATTTGACAAATAAATGATTTATATAGTCAAGGAAAAGAACAGAAATATCCTGGCTTCTGATATTGAAATTGATGCTAATCAACATTTCAAATCTGTATCTATGTGTTTTCCAGAGCTAGAGAAATATTAATATATAAAACAATATTATTAGTGTTCATGTGATATGCATATATTAATAACCTGTTGAACAATAAAAAAATGAACAATTAATTTACAGATGTCCTATACTTGAAAATCATATGGGAACTGAAAGTTTTGACATAAACCAATGAATGTCAGTATAGCACTTCAACATGTTCACTTAAAGGAAAGGAAAAGCACTCTCTCCCACCACAGTCATATATATAAGAAAATATTCTAATGTATATATATATATAAGGCATCCAATCAGTAATTTGGTAAAACAAAAACATAATGAACCTGTTCATGTACAGAAAAAATGTCTTACTTACAGATTAAAGAATATTGAATTTGAGTGCAAAAATAATATAATTAGGATCATAAATAACTATTCAATATCACTTCTCTATGAGTTGACTAACAAAAGGATTTCACTAATTTTTTATACTTCTAATTTTCAGATTTACCCAGATATTTAGATTAATAAGACAGAATTATTTCATGTGGTCTGCACAACAGAAAGAAATAATACTTTAGATTTTATAAATCTGAAACCAAAGGTAAGATTAAATTGGAAAAAATTGTACTATGTTTTGTTTTTCCTATAGCTACATTTATTTTTCTGATTCATTTAGACTTGGGACAAAATTAACTGCATTTTGAAGAGATTTTAATGCTAAGATTGAGTGCAACTGATTATGAGACAATTGATTTATTTGAAACCAGGAAAAATGATAATTAATGGAAATATGATAAATCAACGTGAAATACTGCACTGAATTAAAATAATGCCATACCTTAGAGAATAAATATCATTTACATTATTATGAAATGCAACTCAATATTTCTGTATTTTAAATCTTTTAAAAGTCTGTAAATATTTTTAAATAAACATTGTAAATTGGCAGTTGCAAATTGTTCATATGTTAAAAAATTTATTTCACAATTTATTAAACAAACATTGAAAAAAATTTCAAATAATACTTATGTTCCTTCTATTTAGAACATTTAAGCACAATTCATCTTATTTAGATATTATCAGCTATAATTTAAATTACCTTTCAAGTCAAAATGGGGAAAAGAAAGAAAGCACTTAAAATGTTTACAAAGATAACTTTGACTAAAATGGAACAGTGAATCAGCAGATATCTAGGCTGAGCAGGGCTATAATTTAAGGTATCACCTGTTTTGTCAAACTGGATAAACTATTTACACGTTTACATTTCTGGATATGTTCTTTTTTCTATATTTTTAGCATTAAAAGATCCTATTATTTCTGTGCCGTGGTCCAGCCGCAGCAGAGGGAACGGGCTTGAAGGTGTGGAGGGTCATCGGCGCGAGAAGAACACCAAGAGACAGCTTAGAGAATTTTCTTCTGAGAAGAGTTGCTTAGATTTATTTTTGCTTAACTGATTTTATATCCTTATTCTTGGCAAAAAAACAGGTATTACAGAATCATGGTTGGGTCATGGCTTACATTTTAGGTAAAGTTACAGGTTCAGGGAAGCAAAGCGAAAGTACACGTTCTGATTTTCGTAGGAACATTTACACAAGATTTCAATATCAGTAAGATATTGGCTTAAACCGCAGACATTGTGTTTGCAGTTTTCTGAGTTTAGACTTCCTGTTCCTATTATTCTACAGGTGAGGCTATATGTCAAGACCTATTTTAATCTGGCTAAAGGTTAGCTTGTTTTGATTAAAAGGTTATACTGTCTACTTAGATTTTTTATTGTTTCATTAGCATGGACCGGTGCTGTGGTGGGGGAGATTGGGTGGTGATAGGTATCAGTTTTTTCTTATTCTTTTATTTTCTCTTGAAGTTTTTGGACAGGTTCCCTGAACCAGGGGCAGCATGTTAAACTTCATTTTAACTGTGATTTCACTAACTGTTGTAAAAGATCTCGTTTCGTTTTAGGCCCCAAAAGACACCAAGGGGGGCTTGCTCTTCTAAGTTTTTCTATAAATGATAAAGAGTTAAATCTAACGTGCCTACCGTTGACAGTTACAATTCTATGGCCATCTTCATTGTAAACTCCTGTGTATGGTAATGGAGGGTCAGGGAATCTTTTCCCATTAACATTAGCTCCTTTAGGGGGTTCCCACTATCTGTCTCCAATTTTATATTTCACATTAGGTGGTCCTTGCACGGTGGGAAGTAAATTTCTAGGATGGCTCATTGCAGGGTTTTTTAATTGTAATTGTTTACTCTCTATGGGGTACTTTTCTGTGACTTGTTCTAAAAGCACTTCTGCCTGCTGCATCTGCAGCATGACTTGCTTAATGGGGGTATCCCAACCTAATTTTTCCCAAACAGTCATTAATAAAGTTTTGCAATTTGTACAATTTGTATCATTTTTTCCAGTTCTTAATACAAAGTTTTTGCTTTCTGATTCGTTTTGATATAATGCTTGGAGCACAACCAGCAACAAGAAACACACAATTAGTGTCATTAATCCCAGTATTTTTCTATTACACCATTTTATGCCTCGTCCTCTTTTGGGGTGTTGAAGGCCTTGCCACCGCCCTTCCTTCCAGGGAACCTTGTCAAACCGGGGAGGAAAAAAGAGGACGTGGCATTTCTGATTTTGAAGTCATTTTTTATTTAATAGGACCCAAAACTGAAATGCAGAACCAGTCAAGAGAGATAGAATTCATTCTTCTGGGACTGACAGATGACCCAGAATTGCAAATTATAATTTTTATATGTTTCTTTGTCAACTACATGTTAAGCATAATGGGAAATTTATCCATTCTCCTCCTCACCCTGATGGCTCCCCGCCTCAAGACTCCAATGTATTTCTTCCTCCAAAATTTCTCCTTCTTGGAAATCTCATTGACAACAGTTTGTATTCCAAGATTCCTAATAACCATAGTGACTAAAAACAAAACCATTTCCTACAATGCTTGTGCATCTCAATTATTCTTTTTCCTCCTGTTAGGAGTCACAGAATTTTACCTTCTGGCTGCCATGTCTTATGACCGTTATGTAGCCATCTGCAAACCCCTGCATTACCCAACCATCATGAGCAGGAAGATGTGCTACCAACTTGTCCTCAGTTCATGGACTGCTGGCTTTCTGATTACCTTCCCACCATTGGTCATGGGACTACAACTGGAATTCTGTGCTTCCAAAGTAATTGATCATTTCATCTGTGACACTTCACCCATCCTGCAGATTTCTTGCACAGACACTCATTCGCTAGAATTGATTTCATTTGTTTCAGCAGTTGTAACACTTGTGGTCACATTGCTGTTAGTGATTCTTTCCTACACATTTATTATCAAAACCATTCTTAAAATCCCTTCTGCTCAGAAAAGAACAAAGGCTTTTTCCACTTGTTCTTCCCACATGATTGTGGTCTCCCTTACTTATGGTAGCTGTATCTTCATTTACATGAAGCCATCAGCAAAGGAAAGAGTGACTTTATCCAAAGGTGTAGCAGTTATCTATACTTCTGTTGCCCCTTCATTAAACCCCTTCATTTATACACTAAGGAACCAGCAAGTGAAACAAGCCTTCAAGGATATACTCCAAAAGATTTATGCTTTTTACAAAAGATGAGGAATAAATTAAATTTTAAAACCTTGAAGAAATATTTTAAAATGCCACGTTTTTCAAATTTACTTCATCTATCCTTCAATTAGTTAGCTTTTTCATAACACTGTGTATAAATCTCTCCACATATCTCTTGTATACTTCTTTTTATAATTATAACTCCTTGTAGTGTTATGATACATGCACTCCTTTGACACATCAGTAAAAATTTTAAAGTTCATTTACTTTCCAAACTGCAGCAATTCTCTCCCTGCAGAACAGCAAAGAAACAAAAAAATTAATTATATGTCAATAGAAATTTTCAAATTTTGCATAACTAAATGTAATCATTTAATTACTTAATTCAACATCCATTATTATAGGTTTACCCAGGATGTACAGTAGAGATGTTATTTCCACTCATTAAGATTATCAAGCTTATAGTGGATGAGTCAAATAAGGAATTCAACAAAGATTTACCAGTGTAATTCATCTTAGGATAGAGTCACATATACAGAATCTGTGAGCAGATTCTGTGAGCACCGTAATGAGCATTAAATTATTTTGATGAGTCAGGAATGCAGTTCAAAAGACATGACATAATTCTTGTGATGTTTATGATATATAGGAAAGAAGTGGTAAAAAGGGATTATAGATACAAGCAAGAGTATATGCACAAACTCTGGGACATTGGGAAGTGGGTCAACTGTAGCTCACTTTTTTTCTGTCACTCACTTTTATCACTAGTTTCATTATTAAGAATGTAGACTTTTGAGCCAGGCAGACATGCTTTACATCCAGACTTATATGTGAGTCTGGTTAATGTTCTCAAACTCTTTGCTGTGATGTTTCCCATTTATAAAGTAAATATAATAATAGTTCTTAATTGTTGAAGTTTTCAGAGAATGAAATGAAATAGTATGTATGAAGTGATTCTTGGTCAATTAATGGCCCAGAGCACCCAGATCCTCTTAGTTGCTTCAGGATGTGATAACATGTAACTAGGCAAGAAGAACAGGCAAAATAAGACTGCATGTCCTGAAATGCAATCTGGTAGGTTTTATAGTACTGAGAATTTAATATAAGTAAGAATCACCAACTTGTTTAGCTTATTTAAATACAAAGTCCATGAAATCACACTTAAAAAATCATTTCATTTAAGTGTAATGAGGTATAGAGATATTGATTGCTGGTGATGCTGTGGCAAATGGTTCATATGGTCTTTCCTTTTTAAATTTGATTCTGTGATCAGAATTTTATTTTAAAATGATTACACTGTCAAATGTCTTGAGGATAGATTTTTATATGTTTGGAGCCAGAAAACAAGTTAGAGGGCTAATGCTTTCAAATTTCAATATAAAAGATGCAATAGTGGCAGTCAATCTGGAATTCAGGAAGTTTGTTACAAAGACATTTGGGGAACAAACAGGGGAGAACTGTTGAATATTTAGATATCTGAAGATAAGTGATAGGAGGTAATAAGAAGTGACTCTTCTTGGGCCCTTCTTTCTTTCAATCTTGCATATATCCACCCACATATTTAATGCTTTTTAAATGTTTTTATTATTAAAATCATGCACAAAATATACAGTTCTTACAATCAACCTGATTAACACCTTGCAATACTGTGGTAACATTGTTCCAATTCATTAAAGAACATCTTTTCATTGTGCTATAAACTATAGTCCATTATTTACAGTATAATGGTTTGTGTTGTATAGTCCTAGGTTTCTTGCTTTATCTAAAAAAAAAATCACTCTAGTAATGTATATACAACCTAAAATATTTTTGACTAACCACATTCTAATATGAATTTCAGTATTGTTAATTTCCTTCATAACATTGTGCTACCACTACCCATTACTGTCATCTAAACCAAAACTTTTTCGTCAAGCCAAATAGAAATGCTGTACAATTTAAGCATTTACTCCCCATTCCTTACCCTCACTCTGACCCCTGGTGAGTTATGTTCTAGTTTTTGACTCTAAAACTTTATTTATTTTAATTATTTCTTATCAGTGAGATCATACAATATTTGTCCTTTTGTTTCTGGCTTATTTCACTCAGCATGAGATCTTCAAGATTCACCCATTTTGCTGCATATATCAGATATTTACTGCATGTATTTACCTCATTTTATTTATCCATTCATTGCTTGCTGGACACTTGGGTTGCTTCTGTCTTATGGTAAATATGCATATTGCAACATTAAATATTGGAGTGCAGACATCTGCTTGAGCTTCTGTTTTCAATTCTCTGTGTACATGTCTAGAAGTGAGATTGATTGCCTGAGCATATGGTAATTCTCTACTTAGCTTTCTGAGAAACTGCCAACCTATCTTCTACAGCAGCTGTAGCATTTTATATTCCCACTAACATTGAACACGTTCTTATTTATCTGTATACTCTGTAACAATTGTAATTTTCTATATTTTTTTAAAAAAACACTATTGTTTTGATTTGCATTTTCCTAATAGCTAATGATATTGATCATCTTTTCATGTACTTTTTGGCCATTTGTATATGTCTTTGGAGAAACGGCTGTTCAAATCTTTCATCTTTTTCTTGAACTGTAATATTTCTTTATATATTCTGGATATTAAACCCTGAACAAATACATGATTTCCAAATATTTTCTCCCATTGAGCAGTTTGAGTTTTTATTTTTGTGATAAAGTCCTTTACTGCACAACATTTTAAAAATTATGATGAGTTCCCATTTATCTATTTTTTCTTTTATTACTTGTGTTCTGTGTGTAAGGCTTAAAAACCACTGTCTAACACAAACTCCTGAAGAATTATCACAGTTTTTCTCTAAGAATTTTATAGTTCTGGTTCTTATATTTGATTCATTTAAGTTTATTTTTGCATATAGTATGGGGTAGGGATCCACTCTTATTATTTTACATATGGACATCTAGTTTTTGCAGCATCATTTGTTGAAGAGATAATTCATTCCCACCTGAGTAGATTCAGCAATCTTGCCAAAAATTAGTAGGCCATAAATATAGGGGTTGATTTCTGAACTCTTAAATCAATTCCATGGGTTTGTATGTTTGTGCTTGTGACAGTTTAAGGCTGACTTTATTGCTGTGGTTTTGAAATAGGTTTTAATACTGAGAACCCCAATTTCACTCTTTTTTTTACAAGAGGGCATTGGCTAATTGTGTTCCCTTACACTTCCACATAAATTTGACAATTTGTTTTTCCATGTCTACAAAGAAGGCTATTGGATTGGAATATTGATTGGGATTGCCAATATGTAAAGCACTTTGAGAAAAATTGACATCTTAACAATATTTTCTCTTGAGGGCATAAACAGAGAAATATCATTTCATTTGTTTAGGTCTTCCTTGGTTCTTTTAAAAATGTTTTGTAGATTTCTCTGTAGAAGTCCTTAGCATTCTTGGTTAGATTTATTCCCAGGTATGTGATTTTTTTAGTTGCATTATAAATGGAAACTATTTCTTGATTTCTTCTTCTGATTGTGTAGAGTTTAAAAACTACTGATTTTTGTGCCTTGATATTGTATCCCACCACTTTGCTGATTTTATTTATTTGTTCCAGTAGGCTTTTTGTAGGTTTTCAAGGGATTTTCTGCATGTAAGATCATGTCATCTGCAAACAGGGAAAGTTTCACTGTTATTTATTTCTGTTGCCTAATTGCACTAGCTAGAACCTCCAGTACAATTTTGAGTAACAGTAGTGACAGTGGTAATCCTTATCTTGTTCCTACTACAGAAAGGAATCTCTTAGTCTTTCTCAATTGAGTATGATGTAAGATGTGTGTTGTTCATTTATACTGTAGAACATGTTAAAGAAGTTTCCTTATACCACTAATTTTCTAAGTATTTTTATCAAGAAGCAGTATTGTGAAATACTTTTTCTGCATAAATTGAGATAATCGGGTGTGCTTTTTCCCCTTTGTTCTGTTAATGCAAATCATTATTACGTTTATTGATTTTCTTATGGGGGACCACTTGATCATGGTTTATTATTCTTTTGATGTCTTATTAGATTCAGTTTGCTAATTTCTCCTAAGCATATTTGCTTTCATGTTCATAAGTTATATTAGTCTGTAGTTTTCTTTTCTTGTAGCATCTTTATTTAGCTTTAAAATGAGAATGATGTTGGCCTGGCCTCATAGAATTAGTTGAGGATTGTTACCTCTTCAATAATTTTAGAAGAGGTTTAGCAGTATTGGTGTTAATTCTCCTCCCAATGTTTGGTAAATTCACCAGAAAAGTCATCGTTCTCTCTAATTGTTATTAGTGTGCTGAGATCTTCTATTTCTTCTGAGTCAGTGTAGGTAATTTGTAGTTTTCTAGGACTTTGCTCATTTCAGCTAGATTACTTGATTTGTTTGTGTACAATTATTCATATCATTCCCTTAAAAGCCTCTGAGTTTCCGTGGGTTTGATAGAAGTGCTCCCCTTTTTATTTGTGATATAATTATTTAATTTTAGTCTGTTTTGGTTTGCTAAAGCTGATGAAATGCATTGCACCATAAGTGGGATGGGTTTTTATTTGTTTGTTTTTTGTTTGTTTGTTTTTGCATGGGCAGGCACCGGGAATCGAACCCAGGTCTCCGGCATGGCAGGCGAGAACTCTGCCTTTGAGCCACCGTGGTCCGCCGAAGATAGTTTTTAACAATGGGGATTTATTAGCTTACAAGTTGTAATTCTAAGGCCATGAAAATGTCCAAATTAAGGCATCAACAGGATGACACCTTCCTCCTGAAAAAAGTCTTCTGGCAATCTGAGCTCCTTTGTCACATAGCCAGGCACATGGCAATGTCTGTGGGTCCTTCTTTCCTTGGTCTCATTACTTCCAGCTTCTGGATTCTGTTGCTTCCTCTCTCAGATTCTCTAGGTATATCCTTGTCTCTCAGCTTCTCTGGGGTTTCTCTGTAAACTTCTCTCAATTTCATCTCTTATAAAGGTGAAAGGATTAAGACCCACCTAGGGGAAGATCCTCAATTGATACAGCCTGTTTTGGTTTGCTAAAGCTGCCTGAAATGGATCAGTTTTTATAAAGGGAATTCATTTAGTTGCACATTTATAATTCTTTGGAGGAAAGGCAGTTATCTTTCATTTGGGTTCCTCTGTCACATGGAAAAGCACAGGGCAACATGTGTTGGCCTTCTCTCCCAGCTTCTGGTTTCAAACTGCTTTCCCTGGGGAAATACCTCGGTCTATGTAGGCTCTGAGCACTCAGCTGGACTACGCTGGGCTGCACAAGCTGATTCTCTCTCTTCTGAGTTCCTCTTTTAAGTATCCGGTTGATCAAATTGAGATGTCACTCATTGTGGAAGGCATGCCCCTTAGCTGACTGCAGATGTAATTAGCCACAGATGAATTTCACATGCTGATGATTTAAGTCCATAGTAACAGAACAACTGGGCACCATCACCTAGCCAAATTGACATGTGAATCTAATCACTACAGTGTCCACAACTTGTCACTGGGGAGAAAACCTTTTTCTCAGCTTCATCCTCCCAAACATGTGCATGGCACCCAGATTCTCTGCCATCTCCAAGGCACACACTCAATCCCTTCAGGAAATGGGATGGCTGTCAAGCATCCCCTAATCCTTGAAGAACGTTCTCCACCCTTTCTGAGGTCTGGGACATCAGAACTCTTCCTGAACATCAAACAGAAGGCCTGCCCTCTGGTTCTGGGGCAAGCTCATTTCCTCCACATGCATGGATGAATCTGCTATTCTGGCTTGAGGTTTCTTGGCTTCAGGCCTTAACTTCCATGGTTCTGCCTCTGAGGTTACTTTTCCTTCTATCTGTCCCTTTTAGTCCACACTAGCAGTGGTTCTATTTATACACACTCTCACATAAAATTTGTTGACTTATCTTGCTGCATATGGGGATCAAAGCCATCAGACAGTAGGACTTTCCACAAATCCTTTCTGGATAACTCCATCTTCAATCTTGTCTTGTCCTGTAATGTCTGATTGGTTCCATGTTTGGTTAATTCCTCATTTGGATCACTATTCACTAGAGTCTCACTTTCTGGAAGCCTAGAATTTTCAAGACCATCAATTTCTGATTTCTTTGTACACAAAATTTCAGTTTTCATCTTATCCTTTTTGTGTCACATTTTACTCTAAGCTGCAAAGAGAAACCAGGCTACATTTTCATTTAACCTGGAAATCTCCTCGGCAAGTATCCCAGATCATCACATTCAAATTCTCTCTTCCATCCATCATGAGGACTCACTTTTGCCAAATTCTCCATCACCTTAAAGAAGGGTCACTTTCCTTCCATTTTGCAACACCACATACCTTATTTCTGCTTAAGCATTCAGTGGAAGTATCTTTAGAGTCCATATTTATATCTACAGTCTCTTCAAAACATTCTAGACTTTCTCTATCAAGCTCTTCACAATTCTTCCTGAATCCTCCCCTTATCTATTTAAAATGCCGTTCCAACATGTTGGTATCTGCAAACATACCAGCATGTCCCACTTCTTTGTTACTAAAATCTGTTTCAGTTTGCTAAATCTTCTAGAATGCAATATACCAGAAATGGATTAGCTTCCATAAAGGAGATCTTTTTATTAAGTTGTTTTTAGGGAGATGTGGCCCACCCAACTATGGGTGGTACCACAATTAGGTAGTTTCCATAGAGATGTGTCTCCACTCATTCAAGGTGGGGTCGCTGACTAGAGTCCTTTAAGAGGGAGCTATTTTGGAAAAACTTCTGAACTGACACAGACAAGAGACCTTTGGAGATGCAGAAGGAAAATTCCCCTGGTAAAACATTTTAAAAAGAGAAACCTGGAGAGAAACCCAGCATATATCACCATGTGCCTTCCCCAGATGACAGAGAAACCCTGAATGTCATTGGCCCCTTCTTGAGTCAAGGCATCTTTCTTTGGATGCCTTAGTTTGGACATATTTTATGCATAGAACTGTAAACTTGTAACTTAATAAATTCCCTTTTTAAAAGCCATTCCATTTCTGGTATATTGCATTTCTGCAGCATTTATCAAACCAATAAAAACATGTTTGTAAATTTTTCATTTCTCTTTCTATTATTGATTTCTGGGTCCTTTCCAGTGAGGTCAGAGGAGATGCATTGCATGATTTATTTGAATTTTAATTGAGATGTGTTTTTTTTATTTAAGATATGATTTCTCCCATAGAATGATTGATGTGTCCTAAGGAAAAATTACATTCTGCTGCTATTAAGGGAAGTATTCTATATAAGTCTGCAATATGAAACAAAACAAAACAGAATTTGAAGGACAAGATCTTTATGCCCCACTCTGACACCAACAAGCTGCACCAGGAGCCTGAGATCCAGCCCCTATTGCTGTCTGCCATGAGACTCGGGAAAGGAGGATGGTACCTGCTGCAGGAAGAGAGAAACTCGCTGGTATTTATCACAATTTACCAGTCTCTTCTTCCCAGTCCTCCTGCATGCTGCACATTGTTCCCTTAGACTCTATAGTTTCAAAGTAATTAATTCAGAAAGCTCCTGCCATTTCAATAGTTGTGCTGGAGGGATTGTTTCCTGGAGCTTATGACTCCTACATAGGATCATCTGCCCACAATCTTCTTTAATGCCTTTTGTCAAATCAGTTTTGTCAGTCTCTCCCTCCCCCAAAACACCCACAAATAAATTCCTACCAGATCTGTGTTCTGATACATTTTACAATTTTCAGGCCAACATTTGTTAGCATCTGCTTCTCTTTGGCCAGGAAAACTGTGTTATTCCCAAGTTGTTTATTCAAGGCCCTGAAAGCCTCCATCCACACCACCTGCTTTTCCAAAATGTTTTTTTTAAAGAAACCCTTAAAACATATGATTTGCAATTGTTTTTGCCATTGCCATGGGTTGTCTTTTCATTTTTCTGAAAGTGTTTTTTTCTTTTCTTTTCCTTTTTTTTTTGCATGGGCAGGCTCCAGGAATTGAACCCAGGTCTCTGGCTTGGCAGGCAAGAATTCTGCCACTGAACCACTGTTGCCCACCCCTGACAGTGTACTTTGATGTAACAAGGTTTTAATTTTTAAAAGCACAATTTATCTATCTTTTCTTTTGTTTTTGTGCTCTTGGTATCATATTTAAGAAACTATTGCTTTATCCAGTTATGAAGATTTGTACCTCTATTTCCTTCTGTGAGTTTTATAGTTTTAATTCTTTCATTTAAGATTTTGATGCATTTGAATTAGCTTTTATAGAGTGTCAGGTAGGGCTCCAAATTCATAATTTTGTATGGCTATTATACTTTTCCCAGCAACATTTGTTGAAAAGACCATTATTTCCCAGTAAGTGGTTTTGAGAACTTTGCTGAGAATCAACTGACTCTAAACGTATGGATTTATCTCTGGACTCTCAGTTATGTTACACTGATCTCTATGTCTCTCCTTATGCCTTTTTTTGATTATTGTCACTTTGTAGTAAGTTTTCAAATTGGAGAATGTGAGTCCCCCAAATTTGTTGTTCTTTTCTTTATTTAGGGTATTCAGGATCCCTTGAAATTCCATGTGAAGTTTAAGATTAGCTTTTCTATTTCTCCAAAAAAGGCAGTTGAAATTTTATTAGGGACTGTATTGAATCTCTACACCAGTTTGGGAGAACAGCCAACTTAATAAAAATAAATATGCCAGTCCATTCACACAGGACCTGATTATTTATTTAAATCTTTTCAACCTCTTTCAATGATGTTTGTAATTTTTAATACATGAATTTCAAATTTACTTAGTTAAATATATAAAGAATTATTTCAACTCAACAATGACAAAAAAATAAACAACCTACATTAAGCATGGACAAAAGATCTGAAAAAACACTTCATCAAAGAAGATATACAGAGATAAAATATTCAATATCAAATGTGATTAGAGAATTTCAAATCAAAACTACTGTGAGATACCACTTCATACCCACTAAAATGGTTAATTATTATTATTATTATTATCTTAGGTGCACGGTCCAGGAATTGAACCCAGGTCTCTTGCATG
This sequence comes from Tamandua tetradactyla, assembly GCF_023851605.1. Taxonomy (NCBI): domain Eukaryota; kingdom Metazoa; phylum Chordata; class Mammalia; order Pilosa; family Myrmecophagidae; genus Tamandua; species Tamandua tetradactyla. The sequence continues at coordinate 117,873,001 of NC_135333.1, forward strand.
TACCACTGAATCACCCGTGGACCTGGTTATTATTTTTTAAAAGGAAAATAGTAAGTGTTGGCAAGGAAGTGCAGTTTTTGGAACCCTCACACATTGCTACTGGGAATAAAAATGATACAGCCACTATGGAAATAGTTTGGCAGTTCCTCAGAAAGCTGAGTATTAAATTATCATATAACCCAGTCATAACACTTCTACATATATGTCAAAGAGAGTTGCAACATATGTTAATGCAAAAACTTGTATAAAGTGTTCATAGCAACATTATTTATAACAGATAAAAAGTTGAGACAACCCCAATGTTCATGAATTGATGAATGCATAAACAATACTTAATATATCCATTCAATAGAATATTATTCAGTCACAAAAAGAATGAATTACTGACACATGCTGCAACATGGATGGAAAACAATATTCTGAGTCAAAAGCCAAATACAAAAGGTCACGTATCAGATGACTTAATGTAAATGAAATTTCAGAAAATGCAGATCCGTAGAGAAAGGAAGTAGATTATTGGTTACTAGAGACTGAGAGGAAAGGCAAATGGAGGGTGATTGTTAAATGGTATGGAGATTCTTTCTGGAGATATGGAAATGGTCTGAAATTAGACATCAGTAATGTTTGGAAACTTTGTAATAAATAATAGAAATGACTCATTTTTATATTTTTAAATGGTTACAATGATGAAGTTTGTGTCACATGAATTTTATCTAAATTAATAAAAATTGTCAAAAGGATACTAAATGCTTTATTTCTTCTTGTCTTCAGAAACTTTCTCTTTATTATACTTTTTTTGATGCAAATATCTCAGGATTTTGACATGAGAGGAAGATAGAAAGATACGTATGAAGCAATTTCATAAATTGCTCTTGCCTAGTTCAGGATGCCTGTTGAGCCATAAATAAATTGTCAATATAAATCTTTTTTGTTTCTAGCAGTCCACAACATTCACCTCAGTTCTCTTTCTTTTAGTAGTAGCCATTGATCATTTTAACATTGCAGTTCATATTCTCACTTAGTATAGCTGTTGAATTAGCCTGTGATCTTCTCAGCTATTTCCTTCAGTGATGACTCAAAAGAAATTATCTTTCTTCATTTTATTTTACTGTATAATAACTACCAGAACTAAATGATGAGGAATTATACAGTTTAGACATTGGTTAAGAGTATTATCTGTGGAGTACCTGTACTTTGCTAGTTAAAACCCTTGGTAATTATGAGATGTTATATAAAATTTTTGCCTCAGTATCTATCTTTGTAAGATGAATTATTAATAAAATTACCTGGTTCCAAAGTTATAGAAAATTTTTGTAAGTGAATTTTGTTGCTAGTCATTGCTGACTACAAGCCCTGAATGAATATGGAAAGTTATAGAAAGTTTGTGGAAGCCAATTTTGTTTACTGTAGTCAATACTGACTAAAATTTGATAAGCTTGTCTTTCGTCTTAAAATAAATGACTAATTTTAAAATGTAAGGCAAGAACTGAATGAATATATTTTCTTTCTGTTAAAATAATGTGGATTGTTTGTCTGCTCTCAATGCATGATTATATTCTATTGATGTTTATATTGACCTTATAATCCTTTATCCTAGAAGAGACATCTTCTCACTCTTAAAGGAAAGCTGTACAAAGCATTTATTTCACCTTGCAAAAGTGAAGTGCTAAAATAGTTTAACATATTATGTAAGAGGTGTTTCAGAAGTATTACAATAGTTAAAAAGAATGTTCTATCCTTCTGTTAAGCTAAATTTGTATACGTGAAAAGTTATTCATATATTTAAAGATTATACAAAGTTCCTAAAGACTTGACAATGTTTTCACTGTCCATGTTATATCCTGTTACTTATCTGTATGATGTTAAATTACAGTATTATATTCTTAGCAACAGTTTTAGTTATTTTCAGAGAAAAGTTACAGATCATAGAAACAACCAAATTTACTTGTCAGTTACACTACTTTGCTCTAATTCTCCTGTAAAAGTCAACTATAAGTCAGGACCTCATCTTCAACCAAAAAGGGTTTAAAAGAGAAGCTTGTCAAATACATATCTGTTAATTAACATTATTGTAGTAAATGTATAAAAGTGAAACAGGAAAAAAAAACAAGAAAACTAGGACTCAGATTGTAAGCTCTTATCACAGTCACATTTACTCCCGAGCTTTAGCTGTCATTTCTAAATTCTGAGATGCTTCCTCTTTGTGTGTAACCTAGAAGTTCCCTGAAACTTTAAGTAATTGTGTTTCACCTGAGACTCAGAGTTAAAGTTTTCCAGCTATGAAAGTCAGCATTACTCCATTTAGAAACCATTTTAAAAAAACAGTAAAACAGATCAGACTTTGATTACAGATGTAAATAAAGCTGATACAGTCAAGACAAAAGTAAATTAGAATACAGAGTAAAATATATCTGCATTTTGGAACTTTAACTTTCATTCTGGAAGTTATTCTTATGCAAATTTCAGCCAGATACTGGAAACTGCCACAGTATGCCAAGCCCAGCCAACAGTGTTCTTGAAAACCATAGTGTGCCATGATTTCTATCTTGCTTCTGTGTACACTAAAATTATTACCCAGTTTGTTTCTTCCAGATTAGATGCTTTTCATAACAATCTCCTCCTCATCAAAAGCTACACTGCTGTTTCTCATGCTCAACCAGCCACCCTCAATAGCATAGCCAGAGATCCTATGCCCCCCCCAAATAGGACCTAAGACCCACTGACAGCTTGAAGCAGCTACAGAACACAGACCATTAGCCCAAATTCCCTTAAGAGTAAATGGAGCTAAAACTCTCTGAGGGGGAATTTGAGGCAGGCTTAGAATTAGGGAAGTTGCTAGAATTTGAGGCAGGTTTACAATTAGGAGAGTAGCTGGGATTTGAAGCAGGCTTAGACTGAGCATTTGAGGCAACCTTAGACTGAGCAAAGAGCAAATTTTAAAAGGAAATCAGGCTGCAAGGAGAAAGATATCTCTGAGAAGAACAGCAATAAACAGCACCTGGGGCCAACTGACCCTGACTGAATGAGTTATTTATGATCAAGCATCAACATAAAGGAGGAATAAGGGAGATTAGTAAAATAGTTATGAAAATTACAAAAGTAACAAAAAATCTATTTTAAAAACCCTTTCCCACAGTGTCATATGCCTTTCATCTCTCTCCCCTATGACAGTGCCCTCATGCTCCTCTTACATGTATACTTAATAAACTTTCTGCCTACTTGCTGAGAAAAAAATTATGTAGTTCATGTGGTTTCATTCATGTGACACCGAAGAGTGCCTGGCACATATAAATATTAAGAAACTGTATATGGAATATAAATGCTGTTATTAAAAATGCCTGGCATTGTTTGAGTGGGCACTAAATGTTAGCAATTCATGTTTCTATTTATCTTTATCAAAATAGATGTTGTTCACAATCTCTTTTCTCATGAAAAAAATAGAAATTTAAATTTTGTTTTGCATCCTTATCTTTTTCCCCAAGAGTCAATCATTGTCTATAATTAATTGTGTATTTGGAAAAATACAAGCAATGTATTTCTGCTTTTATTGAAAATAACATGTAAAGATTTTTTTTTAACCAGGAATACAACTTTGTAGATTCCTACTCTGTTAAACACATTCTTGTTTCAAGACACAAAGTCAAAAACCATTTTTTATAATCAAGCCTCCTATGAAACCCTCAGACAGTGAATACATCCTTCCCTGATATATTCAGTCAATAAATTGTATTTATGTTTATTCATTTGTATATAAAAGTTAAATTCTAATTGTTTATATATTATGTTTCTATAAAACTAGGAAATCTCTAAAATATTGAAGTCAAGGATTATAGTTTCTTGCAATTACCCAACTTACATTCTGGCACCTAGAAGAATATGTCTATTACTTATAATTTATAAATAAGCATAATTAATTTCCAAATTAAAAATCAATAAGAAACAGAACAAAAACCCAAGTCAAAACAGTATAATTCTTCTGAGGTCTTATGAGTCCTTTACAATAAAGTGAAAGTCAAAGAGGATATGATAGTGAAATTGAAGTCACAAAAAGAGTGTGTGAGGTGTCATTTTGTATTATAATTAATTATAAACATAGGGATATTTTTCCACATAATTCCATCGTGGATAAAACTCTGTTTTGAGCTATATAAATAATTGTGTACACCCTATAATTCTATCAAAGTGTTTGATTATAATATCTAGAATTCTGAATGGCCAGTCAATAAACTGAGGTTAAAACTTTATTCTGTCTGATGGCAGAGATGGTGAAAAATCTCTTATTTTCATATCCAATTCTTATTTTATAAGTTATATGAATTTATAATAGCCTACCCTTTTCCTCTTTTATATGGATTATTGATATATTTGTAGAATCATTAAAAATTCTTCCAGACTGAGGTTTTAGATGGCAAACAGTGCTTTTGTTGTTGTTTCTCTCTGTCTTTATATCTAGCTCACTTTAGTCAATCAATACTTCCAAAGGGCAATAATAAAATAATTAAAAAACTTAAAGGATATAAATCATATAATATGTATTCTCACATTATAATGGATTTAAACTAGACAACAATGACAGAAATGTATTTAGAAAATCTACAAATATTCGGGAATTAAACAGCCTAGTTCCTAATAATATTCCATTAGAAATTATGACTGGCCATGGGTCAAAAAGGAAGTTTCAAGGGGAATTTTAAAATATCTTGAATTAACTAAAAATTAACATTTTTAGTTAAAATGTCAAAATCAAAGCAAATTAAATGTGAAGCAAGCAGAGGGAAGGAAATAAATATTATAGCAGAAATCAATGAAAAGGAAAACAATAAAACAATGGAGAATACCAGTGAAACCAAAAGCTGGCTCTTTTAAAAAGATCAATAAAATCACTAAATATTTAGCCAGACTTACCAAGAGAAAACAAAATCACAATAACTTCCAATATCAGGAATGGGGGAGGAGGTATAACTATATCCCACATTCCCATAGAGAACATTAGGGGAACACTTAAGAACAATTTCATAATTTAGGTGAAATGCAGAAAATGTGCCACTCCATACAACTTAAGGATCTGCTGGTTAGATGTTCCTGTTCTAAGAGAAAGGATTCCCCTAGTAGAAATAAGAAAATTTCATTGATCTTGAAGCTGTAACTGTCACTTTGGGATCACTTTTGCTAGGACGAGAGGGGAAAAATAATTTACTGTACTACTGTTGATATTTCATTCACTATTATCTTCATGAACCAGAATATTTGCTGCAAAATAAGGGAGCAAAAAGTATATATGAAACCTTTCAGATTTGCTGAAGCATCTGTGCCCAATGATGATGGTAAACAATTTCAGTAAAAAACACCCTGTTAAAGGCAAAATACCTAAGTAACAAATCCCTTGAAAATGAAAGATCTGGATTCCCCTGTGGGCAAGGACTCTCCACCGACTATATTACTGGTTCAGAGTGAGGGCAATCTAGCTGCTTGCTGATGCAAGTTGATAATGAATTTCAAGTATTGTCTTGGGACCAATGGAAGCAGCATTCTAACAAAAATAGGAGATAATGAAATGTGACGTCAATGTCCTCTTGCTTTATGTCTTTTCATAGTTTACAACTGACCATTAAATTGAAGGTGACTCTATGACTGTTTAGATTTTGTATATTTTCTCTTTAGGACAATGTGGCTTCATCTTGTTTTCAAACAAATGAAGGCCTTATGCTACAATAAGGGAGCTGATTATAATGAAAAATCTTCAGCCAACTGAGCTCTGCAATGCATATACTGTTGCAGAAAACTAGCTTTACCTTCTATCTAAAACACAACTTTGTTGACAAACTGTGCTGGTTTGAAAGATGTATGTACCCTAGAAAAGCCATATTTTAATCCTAATTCTATTTTTTAGAGGCAACCATTTCTTCTAATTCCTATTCAGTACTGTATGTTTGAAACAGTAATTAGATCATCTCCCTGGAGATGTAACTTAGGGAGTCACATCTTAATGTGATCTTGATGTGATCTTGAGTGATCAATAGTGGTTAAAATGGATTAGGTGGAGATTTGCCTCCACCCATTCAGGCAGGTCTTGATTAGTTTACTGGAATCCTATGAAAGAGAATGACAAGAGAGAAAGCCAGAGATTCAGAGAGAGCAGAGAATGCTGCAGCATCATGAAGCAGAGAGTCCATCAGCAGCAATCTTTGGAAATGAAGAAGGAAAATGCCTCTCAGGGAGCTTCATGAAGCAGGAAGGCAGGAGACAAAGCTAGCAAATAATGTGCTCACTATGTGCCCTTCCAGCTGAGAGAGAAGCCCTGACTATGTTCACTGTGTCCCTTCTCACTTGAGAGACAAACCCTGAACTTCATCGGCCTTCTTGAGTCATCCTTCTACCCTGTGAACCTAAAATAGACTTTAAGAGAACATCCCTTTCTTCATTTGGACATTAAAAAAATTGCCACTACATAGTTTATGCAGAATGTCATTGTTAATATTTATTTAATGGTAAGGATTTTTAAGGGCAAGATATATAAATGATTTGAGAATAAAATGCCTGAATATTCTTTCTGGCCATCCTACTTAATAATGTTCAGTATTATTGTTAATTTTCATTTTGAATAGACCACAACCTGTCTCAGAAATCCTTAGAAGGCAAGGAAAAATTCATTTTGATGAAGGGATGTAAGAAAATATAAGGCTTCGTAACAGTAGCCATGTTAAGCCAGGAAAAAACATGGATGTACACTCAAATAAAGCACTGAAATGATTACATAAAGGCTCAGAAACATGCTTTGATTTGTTGATATGGTGCATGACATTAATTGATTTTCTTATGCTGAACTAACCTTGCACACCTGGATTAAATCCCTTTTGGTCATGGTGCGTAATTCTTTTAAAGGGCTGTGGATTCTATTTGCAAGTATTTTATTGAGGATTTTTGCATCTATATTCATTAAAGAGATTGATTCGTAATTTTTTTTCTTTGTCTTCTAGTATCTTTGTCTTCAGTATTGTTGGTTTCATAGAATGAATTAGGCAGCTTTCTCTCCTCTTCAATTTTTTTGAAGAGTTTGAACAGGGTTGGTACAGATACTTTCTTGAATGCTTGATAGAATTCAAATGTGAAGCCATTGGGTCCTGGACTTTTCTTTTTTGGGAACTTCTTTTTGACTGGTTCAATCTCTTTTCTTGTTATTTGTTTGTTGAAGTCATCTATTTCTTCTCAAGTCAATGTTGGTGGTTCATGCCTTTCTAGGAAATATCCATGTTGTCTTGTTTATTAGCATATAGTTGTTTATAGTATCCTCTCATTACGTTCTTTATTTCTGTAGGGTCAGTGGCTATGTCTTTTCCATTTCTAATTTAATTTATTTGCATCTTCTCTCTCATTTTGTTTTCTTCTCAACTTGACTAAGGGTCCATCGGTTTTATTGGTTTTCTGAAAGAACCAACTTCTGCTTTAGCGGATTTTCTCAATTGTTTTCAATTTATTTCTCAATATCCTCAATTTCATTTATTTCTGCTCTAACCTTCATTATTTCTTTCTTTTTGTTTGCTTTGGGCTTAGTTTGCTGTTCTTTTTCTAGTTCTTCCAAGGAACAGTCAATTCTTCAATTCTTGCTCTTTCTTCTTTTCTTAATATAGGCATTTAAGGCAATAAGTTTCCCTCTCAGTGTTTCCTTTGTTGCATCCCATAAAGTTTGATATGCTGTGTTTTCACTTTAATTTGCCTAAAAATACTTGCTGATTTCTCTGGAAATATCTTCCTTGACTCACTGGTATTTTAAAAATGTACTGTTTAGCCTCCATATATTTGTGAATTGTCTGGCCCTTTGCAGGTTATTGATTTCTAACTTCATTCCATTATGATCGAAGAAACTGTTTTGTATGATTTTGATCTTTGTGAGTTTATTGAGACTTTCTGTGTGACCCAGCATATGGTCTATCCTTGAGAATGATCCATGAGTGCATGAGAAAAAAGTGCATCTTCCCGTTGTGGAGTGTAATATTACAAAAAATGTCTGTTAAATCTAGTTAATTTATTGTATTATTCAAAATGCTTGTTTCCTTATTGGTCCTCTTGTCTAGAAGTTCTACCCAGAGATGAGTGTGGGGAATTGAAGTCTCCAACTATTGTCATAGAAATGTCTACTTCTCCCTTCAATGTTGTCAGTGTTTGCCCTACGTATTTTGGAGCATTCTGGATCAGTGCATAAATATTTATGATAGTTATGTCTTCTTGTTTAATTTTTCCTTTTATTAATACATGCTGTCCTTCTTTGTCTCTTTTAATTGTTTTACACTTAAAGTCTAATTTGTCATATATTAGCATAGTTACTTCTGCTTTTTTCTGATTGCTGTTGGCATGAAATATCTTTTCTGAACCTCTCAATTTCAGTCTATTTTTGTCCTTGGTTCTAAAGTGATTTCCCTATAGACAGCATATAGATGAGTCCTGTTTTTAATCCATTCTGCAAGTCTATGTCTTTTGATTGGGGAATTTAATCCATTACCATTTTTTGTTATTATTGTAAAGGTAGTATTTTCTTTTAGCATTTTGTCTTTTGGATTTCGTATGTCACATCTAATTTTTTTCTCTTTTTACCTTGTTTGGGGTATGCTGCATTTCTTGGATCTGTAATTTTGTCTTTTAAAAGAGATGGTAAATTTTCATTGATTATTTCCTCCATTAGCCTTCCTCCTCCTTTTCCCTTCTCTTCCCTTTTTGAGACACCCACATCACATATATTCATGTGCTTCATGTTGTCATTCAATCCTCTGAGAAATTGCTCATATTTTTATCTTATTTTCCTGATATTTTCTTTTCTGTGTCACATTTCAGATCTCCAGTTCTCAAGTTCACTAATCCTTTCTTCTGCCTTTTCAATTCATTGTTGTAGGTTTCCATTGCTTTTTTTTTCCATCTCTTCTATTGTGCTTTCATTCCAATAAGTTCTGCAATTTGTTTTTTCAAGCTTTTACATTCTTCTTTTTATTTGCCCATTGTCTTATTTATATTCTCCCTCAACTTGTTGATTTGATTTTTTAATGAAATTTTCCATGTCTGTTTGAACATCCTGAATTAGTTATTTCAACTCCTGTATCTCATTTGAATTCTTTGGGCCCATATATTTTTGCTGGCATCTAGGAATTTAATGTCCTTAATTAGTTTTGTCTGGAGGTTGTTTTCACTCTTTTACCTAGGGTTTTCTTACTGGATAATTTTGTTCTGTATCTGTTCTTTGACATTCCGTTCAACTTATTCTATACCTCTAGCATAGGTTTTTTTTAACTGATCAAAAATTTTAAGTTTTTGTTTTTCTGTTTCTTGCCCTGCCTATATGTAGCCTTCTTTTTTGAGGAGGGTCTCCTCAGATAATATAGACCCTTGTTAGATTTTCCTAGTCCAGGCAGGCCCATATATCAGGAGGAAAGAATAGCCAGCATTAGTTTTCCCTGAGGGTAAGATTTAGCACTTGTCAGGCCTTCTTATGAGGCCTCTAGACTCTGCATTTTCTATCTTACCAAGCATGTGGCACTTGCCTGCTCTTGGCTTCTGCCCCCCTTAAAGTGATGTGGTGCCTTTAATTTTAGTAGACTCTCTCTGCCAGGGGTGTGACTGAAATAAGTGAGGTAGTTGGATGGCTTTGATTGATTCTCTTTTCCAGTCCCTGAGGCCTGAATTTCTTGAAGGAGGGTTCCACTTGACTTAGGCCCCATCCACGTTTTCTTGGGGAAGATATGCATTTTAAGGAATTAACCCCTTTCACCTTAGTAGCTACATTGTCTCTCATACAATCTTTAGTTCCACCCTTGCCTTGGGTAGTGCTTGAACCTCTGAGTACTTGTAGTTCTACCTAATGAACTATTTTATTATGCTTTTGTTTTTCTTTTTTTGCATGTGTAGGCTTCAGGAATTGAACCTGGGTCTCTGGCATGACAGGCAAGTATTCTGCCACTCAGCCACCATTGCACTGCCATAATGAGCTGTTTAAGAAGTAAAAAAGAAAATAGCAAAAACTCTTTTCAGAGCTTGATCATTGCTCCTCAGGTTTGTCAATCAACAGCTTGATTTGGTACATACATCTGTGTAATGCCAGGCTCTCTGTGCCCCCATTTCTTGGGGTCCAGCCCCTTTCAGTATTTTGTGCTGTCCAACTCAAAAAAACAAATTTTTACTAGCAGGACATCCCTTCTCTGCTGGGGCAAAAAACCCTAGTTCCTTTAGTAGTTATTCCAGGTTTATCTGTGTTGAGGGCCTATTTTTTCAGTAGTCAAAATAAGTTAATTAATTCCTTAATTGGAGCTTGGTTGAGCTAAGTCCTTGCTACTAGAAAATTTGTTTCATTTTCTTTCAGTAAACCAGTCTCCCATGCCCATGGGGTAGTTGTGCCAAGCCCCCACGGCTTGGCACAGATAAACCTGGAATAACTAATAAAGGAACTAGGGTTTTTTGCCCCAGCAAAATATATGGGGGCTTGGGGGAATTACAGTTCTATTTGGATCTCAGCTGTTCCATCTGGTCCAGATTGATGTAAACTGTGCCTTCAGTCACTGATGTTCCCCCAGCAGTTGTTCCACACCATCCCCAGTGAGTGGGGAACCAAAAGAAGATTTCTGAAGATAAGAGGTTGAATCAGAGACAGTCAATGTTTTATTTATTTTTTTCTCATGAGAAAGGGCACCCACCAGATAAACAGAAGCAGGTGAGTGCCTCATCTCTGCACAATAACAAAGATTATATAGGTCCCCTGACACAATTGCCCCCTCCCCTGCTCACCCATCCCCAATTGGTTGGGAGTTATGGTCTTACAATCTTGATCATGAAAGCTAATACAATTAGTAAGAGGCATGACCCTCCCTTAGAAAGGTCTGAAGTTACAACTACCAGCCCTGTTGTTGACAAGGATTTGGGGAAATGGGCTGGCCTAGAGGAATGTGAAAGTCAGCCTGTGCTTTTCAGGACTTGAATAAAGAAGTAGGGTGTGGGAAATTTAGCAAACAGGACTGCAGGATGGTTAGGCAAGAAGATCTGAGCCATTTTATTTCCTGAGAAGAGGCCATTTTCCCTATTTCTCTCAGTCCCCTTTCTGGTCTTGACCATTTATTGGGCTCTTCTCACATCACTTATCATAGGTGTCTTCAGCTATCTTTTGTAGTTATAGGTAATCCTCCTTTTGACCTTTGTTAGGCTTGGTGGATTCTCATTTGAGCAACATATTGATTTAGGCTTTCCTCCTCTACCTATGGGAACCACATACATATTTTGTGCAGTTCACTGAATTAGAGAGATAAAGCAAGGAATTAAGCAAGGCATGCCAAAAACTCCAACTAGCATAGTTATAATTTTAGTCCAGGGTCTGGAGAAGAAAGAATCAAATCAACTGCTCCAAGAGGTAGTATCCACACCAGAGTTTTTAGCTATTTCTTCAAAGTGCTGTTAGTTCCTGTAATGCTCTGGTGACAGATCAATCAGGCACTGTGTTATTTGGAATGAAATACAACAGCTTCCTCCTATCATGACACAGACTCCTCCCTTTTCTGTTAGCATCATGCTTAACACTAGTCTATTTTCCCAAGCTATTTGACTTGAATCCAATTGTTGAGAAAGAAACCATATAGCATCTCTTATATAATTTGTGAAACTTTGTTGGTTATAGTAAATTTAGTAAAATGTAGTAATCTAATTTACATTTTTATTTATAGTGACCAAGCAAAACAGGAAAGACTCAAATCCTGAAGCAATTTGGTTGGGGGCCTTATATCTATCAGGAATGCCTCTTGGAACTCCTATTGCATTTATATAAACATTTGTATCAAAAGAGCCTCCAGGGACCTCTCATTTACAGCAAGTTCCCAAAGTTGGTTCTTGAATAGTGGTTTGGTTCAGATATGCCATGGTATAGGGGATAGCAAGTTGTATTAGGGCACACATCCCATGCCACTTGACAAGAATCTGTCTAAGTGTGGCTTCTCTGCACATCTGTAAGAGTTCTGCCCTTGACACCATTAAGTTGTGGTAGTGGGGATCCTCAGTGACATTCCATATCTGGGCACAGGTGAGGCAAGGGTTTATACTTTCAGCCATATACTGTGAGATGCATGTGGTATGATTCCAGTGGCCCCCTTTGGCCAGAGGAATTCCCTTACTCTCACTCCTCTTGGTTGGAGGAAATAAGATTGACAGGGTGCTGCAGTTGGTCTGGTTTACAGAACTAGAGAAGAAGGAGATCATATAATGAAACTCTGTATGGTGTTGATCCATTCCCAAGGGAAAGGGGGCCACCTGAGTGCCAGGATGGCCAGTTTTGCAAACATAACAATTGCTTTTTCCCAGGCTTCCCATGGCATATTTTACCATTTCCACAAAGCATTTGTTTCACTGCTTCTTGTTTCTATTTCTAGACTATTCCTTGCAGTTCTGATAGTTATGATTTTGATTTTGATGCTTGGAGCTTTTGTGGGGAACGGGGGTTCTAGTTCAGTGGGAGATTCTGTGGGGTTTAGGGTAGAGGTAGAAGTGTTAGCCTGAGGTGGAACCACTAGAATTTTAAATTGAGTTATTGGGTCTGTGCCAGTTACATCTATTCCAAATCCAAAGGTATGGTTATACCTTTGGTTTACTGGCCCTGGAAAGATGATAGTGAAGGGATTGCATTGGTTTATGTGACATTCGTCATTCACATGCCCCCTAGAGAATGTGAGGGATCTTAATGAGCTACAATTTTCATGTTTGCCTTGAAGGCTTCTCCTAGTTATGCCCTGGCTACTGACATACTTTAACATTAGTGCCCTGGGGCACAATTGTTGAAGGGGGAGGTCTGCTCCCTGAACTGTGTAGTCTGCCAAATATCTTGCTAGGACCAGCAGGGGCTTCTCATCAACCCCACCCCCTGGCTTGGGGACATCAGTATTTTCGATAAGGGCTCAGTGCTCTTTGATTTTCCACCCCTCCACAATTGATTTCCAGTAGGGGAAATTTTTCCTTCATTAACTGTTATAGTGGTATAGGAAAGAGAAGCTTTGTATAGTAAGCCAATTTGGAGAAGACTTGAGAGGAAATTAGGGGAAGAGGTCATGTTGAGAAGGGGCACCACTTATTTTTGAGAACGCTTTTGTTTTTTTACATGGGCAGTCACCGGGAATCAAACCCGGGTCCTCTGGCATGGCAGGTGAGCATTCTTGCCTGCTGAGCCACCGTGGCCTGCCCTTGAGAATGCTTTTTTGAAGGTAAAATGCAGTTTTTATTTTTCTTACTTGTGGTTATAGCCCAGGAGGGAAAAGTTTCAGGTCCAGGAGTGGAAATGGAGATGGATCCCTTAACATGAGTGTGAATTCCAGCCCTTCTCTGCCATTCTTACTGTAGTGTCTGTGGTTAGCAGGACTTGGAACACACCTTCCCAGGCAGGGATTAACTTGCCATCTCTCCAGCTGCAGATGAGGACCCAGTCTTCAGGCTGGAACTTGTGGACTAGGAAACGCAGGGGAGGAGTTTGGGTACAATCACCCTCTTTCTGTTATGAAGAGAAAGAATGTTGAGGCAAGAAAGTGCACATATTTTCTTAAAAATTTGTCTTTACTTTCCTATTATAAAGGGGACCCCATTTTTGGCTGGATAAAGGTATTCAAATAAAGTTTCATATGGGAACAAGCCAAGATCTCTTCTAGGCTTTACCCTAACTCTCAGTAACACTAGCAGCAGGCATTTGGTGTATGGCAAGCCAGTTTCTAACATTAATTTGGTGAGTTGCTTTTTGAATTCCTGGTTCATTCTTTCTATTCTTCCTGAGGAAGAAGGGAGCCAAGGAATGTGAAAGTCCCACTCAATCTCCAATGCGCTCATTAATCCTTGCAGGACTTGAGCTGTGATCTGAGTCAATGATTTCAATAAGCCCATATCTTGTAATAACATGCTCTAACAGTATTTTAACTACAGTTTGCATAGTGACCTGTGGAACAGGATAGGTCTCCACCCAGGAAGTGAAGTGATTGACAATTACCAGAAGGAATTCTAATTTCCCATTGGTGTTATCTCAATGAAGTCCACCTGAATACTTTGAGAATGGCTGAGTTCCAGAAGTCATGTCCCCCTTGCAAGAGTCTTATTTCTTAGACTTTGTTTGTTTAATTTTTTACAGATTATACATATATCCACAACTTGCCAGGCCATGGAGTACAACCTCATGCAAAAATGAGTTAGGACAGTGTCATATAAATTCTGAATGTCCCAGTGGCTGCCTTGGTGGAGGTGGTTTAGAATTCCCCAGGTGAAGACCTGATTTATAATTTCTCTTCCAGCCTTTAAAACCCATTTCCTATCCTTAGTGTTGGTTACCCCCATTGCTTTTATTCCCTCTAGTTCCTTGTTATTAAAGCTGCATTTACCAATTTCTATGGGCAGACTGGGTATTAAAGCCATTATCGGAGTTTCAATTTGTTCCTCTACTCCTGTTAGTTTTGCTTCTTCTTCTTTGGCTGACCAGACATATTGTCCTGACTCAGGAAGCCAGAGGGCAGTGTAGGAACATTCTTCTTCACATTTGAGTTGTTATTCATTCATGTATAAATTTAGAGCCTGGCAAAGCCAGTCCTCTGCAGAGCTGAACTTTGGCCATGAACTGCTCCACCCTTAAGGGGAATTCCAGCCCAAATTAAACATTATTTTATCATGGTGTTTTTACTTTTGCCCCTATATTTTGGAAGATCATCCCAATTTTTCAATTTTGTCCCTAACAGACTAATGTCTGGTACCTCTGGCAAAGTTTCTTGCTGGCTATTTTTAGAATTGACTTTTCCCAGTTTTACTCCTGAGACTTCCTTGGGGCTACTGGCCCTTGACTCCTACTTCCTACCCTGTATCTTGTCTGCAGTGTGCCAACCGTGCAGACTCAATAGGATCTTTTGGAATCAAGTCCCCCCTTTTGCACCCGAGTCACCCAGGTCCTGTGTGGGTCTGTGCACAGACTTATGTGACTCCTCTTGTAAGAATTTGAGAGTTTTGCCACGCAAAGGAGGACTCCAAGAGACGTTCTCTTATGCAACACACAAGGGGTTTATTTACCACACATGCGTGGGGCTCACTGAACACGCAGGAACAGAGAGCCCAGAGCCTGGGTTTGGGGAAGCTTTTAAGGGGTAGGAGGAGGGGGGTGAGGGTCGAGCATGGGTCACAGGTGCTGCTTCATGCAAGAAGCAGATAACAAACATTTTGCAAGAAGCAGATAACAAACATTTTTCAAGAAGCAGATAACAAACATTTTGCAAGAAGCAGATAACAAACATTTTTCACGCATGAGTCATGGGAGCTGCTTCATGCAAGAAGCAGCTGTCTCATTGTGCAAAACTCCCTTACTCAACCTTCTCAGTTGCATTCTTAGATAAACTTCCTCCGACAGTTACAACCTTGCATAACCAAGGCAGCAGATAACCTTGTATAACCAAAGAAGCAGATAACCGCCCCTGGGAAGTTCCGGGTTGTTTTTCTTAGCCTGATGGGGCCCATAACTCTTTTATTTACAATTCTTAACTCACACGAAATGCATAGCAGTGAATATAAAATGACACAAATGCTTTTGCTGGATATTTCTATCATTCAGAAGCTAAAATATATGTAAATAACTAAATTAAGCAAGAAAAATTAGCTACTGTTAAGCTTTATAAAATCCTTCTTTACACTCTCATCTCAGTCTTTCTCAAATTTTATGGTCTGGACCTTTTCTGCATCTGTTTCAACCTCTGCTTCCTTCAGGTTTGATAGCCGGGATTGGTCTCCGAGTGTTCCCACACTGAAAGCCACCATAAAACTTTGGTGGAACATCCTGCTGATCAAAGAGAGAGTTTGAGGAACTCTCCCTGGCCCCCCAGATCTCAGATAATCCTCCAACTGAGTGGGGCAACAGTTGCCTACCCAAAAGAATATTTCTGAAGACAAGAGGTAAATCAGAGACAACCACTGTTTTATTTTTCTCATGAGAAAGGGCACCCACCAGATAAGCAGAAGCAGGTGAGTGCACCATCTCTGCACTGTAACAAAGATTATATAGGTCCCTTGATGTAATTGCCCCCCCCTGCTCACCCATCCCCCAGTGACTGGGAGTTGTGAGCTTACCGTCCTGAATGTGAAAGCTAATCTAATTAGGAAGAGACACAATCCTCCCTTAGGAATGTCTGAGGTTATGATTACAGCTCCCTTTTTGACATGGATTTGGGGAAATAGACCAGCCTAGAGGAATGCAGAACTTAACTTGCACTTGTCAAGACTTAAACAAGAAACCAAGATGTGGGGGGTTTAGCAAACAGGACTGCAGGGAGATTGAGCAAGCAGATATGAGCCATTTTGTTTCCTGTAAAGGTGCCATTTCTCCTGTTTCTCTCACTTGCTATTTACCAGCTGCTCTGTAGGATGAAATAAATTCCACATCTCACTTATGCTGCCATCTCTAATGGTGGACACCTCTTTTTGAAAGTTAAAGCTTGTGTCAAATTTACAATATTGAAACACTTATATATTTGTTTTATTTTAGCCTGCTGTGCTAGTTTGAATTTATGTACCCCAGAAAAGACCATGGTTTTTTAATCCATCCTTGTGAGTATAGACCTATTGTAAGTGGAAACTTTGGATTTGATTATTTCACTTGAGGAGTTGCCCTAAGGTGGGTCTTCATCATTTTACTGGAGTCCTTTATAAGAGATGAAGTTAAGGGAAGTTTATAGAGAAAAGCACCAGAGAAGCTAAAAGAGGACCCACAGAAGCTCAGAGAAGAAGCCACTGGAGTTAGAAGCTGAAAGCAATGAAACCCTGGAGCAAAGTACCAGCAGCAGTGACCATGTGACAAATTTGTCCCAGATGCCAGCAGCCCATCTTCAGAGTGCACATGTAATCATTTTGATATCTTGATTTGGACATTTTCACTGCCTAAGAACTTTAAATTGTAAGTTAAGAAATCCCTATTGTAAAAGCCAACAAAATTATGGTATATTGCATTTGGCAGTTTATCAGAATGAAACACCTGCCTTAGCCCAAGAGCTTTTACCTTCAAAAACGAGGAAACTATAAGATCTTTGCTATTAACAGAATGCTTTAAATTCAGATATTTTGTGAATCCACCCATCTTGTCAAGGCTATTTTGTGCTTTCTTCTATTGGCCCAGAAAAGTAACACAAATAAACAACTGAATAATGAGAAACTACACAGAAGTAACAAAGTTTATTCTCCTGGGATTGTGAGATGACCCAAATCTTGAGGTAATGATTTTTGTCTTTCTGTACATCACCTACAATTTTAATTAATTTATTTTTTGCCTGGATTCTCTGGATGTATTCTACTGCAATACTGAATACTACTGGAGAATGTGGGCATCTTCTTTTGCTCCTGATGCTTAAGTGGAAGTTTTCTGTCTTTCATCAATGAGTATGATGTTAGCTATCTGTTTGTCATAAATGGCCTTTAGTATGTCTCCTTAGGAAATAATCGATATAATCACTAAGGATAAATACAAAATTTTAAAGAATAGGACATAGAGGTTGATATTCCAGCATATGCCTTTGTATTTGTCTTTCATTGTATATCATGATTCAGCTTTTAGATTCTTATGGTTATAATCCTGTCTTGCCTACAATAAAGAGACTGGCTTTCATTTGTCAGGTACTTCCTGAGAAAAGTTAGAGATAGTGAAATCATAATCCATATGACAAATATTCATTTACAGTGTTGTAGATATGATCCCAGATGTAGCCATTACAGAGGCCTCTATCTTATTATCAAGCTAACGGTTTAAAGTAATTCAAGTATATTCACTTTCTCTGGAAATCTTACATGATTATAAATCAACAATATAAATATAATTAATCCTTCTAGATAACCTTGTGTTGCAAATGCTTATAAACTCTTACATTTTAGGTCATATTCTATAGAGAAGTCCAGGAGGTGACTTACTCAGTATTTACAATGAGGTGTTGAAGGGTTACAAGTACTTTCAGACAAGTTGGAGAATTTCCAAGGCCAAGTGTTCCAGTTAGCTGCCAGAATTCAATATACCAGAAATGGAATAGTTTTTAAAAAGGGGGAATTTACTAAATTGCAAGTTAAGTTATTTTTTTTGCATGGGCAGGCTCTAGGAGTCAAACCCGGTCTCTGGCATGGCAGGAAAGAAATCTGTCACCATTGCACCATCCACTTCCGCTTTTTTTTTTTACCTCTGGGCTCCCGTCTTCAGTCCTAATCATCTTCTGATTACTACTGGCCTCAAGTTAACCTCAAGATCAGTCTGGGTGGCCTGAGTATGAGTATGCCTAGTTCCAGAATGAGAAGAAATATAAGAAGCCATGAGTGAGGTGGGTATATGCAGGACAGTGGGAGCCCCAACCTCATTTATCTCAATGTGGAACTGCTTATCTTACTTTATAGCATTCATGTTGTAATACTAAAAGTCTCATTTATTGCAGCCCTTTCTCCAGAGAAAGAAAAAAAAACACACCCTAGGCCCTTCAGCCAGAAGTCAGTACCTCTACCCAGGCTGGTTGGGCATAAATGACCCCTCACTTTAGTCTGAGAGATCCATGAATTCTGTGTTGCCTAAGGTGCCTCTGTGACAAAAGGAAAACAAAAGCAATAAAAAGAATGGCCAAAAATTCAACCCACTCCTGATTTCCCTGTGTATGCTGTTTGTTGATCCATAGTCTGTGGAGTGACTTGCTACATGGTTCTTCATGGTAAAACAGGCTCAGAAGCAACAAAAATTTTCAACAAATGACTGAATTATTACTTCCACAGCACTAAGGCTGCAAAAGAATAGAGGAATAGGAATTGTGGCTATTCTCCTGGAGAGGCCAATTGCTCATCAAAGTGGTTGGATGGCAGCTCCACAAAGCTTACACTGCACTGAAGAGGAGAGACCCTGTGAGTATTTATGCATCCCAGGGGTGGGGGCCCTTTCATTGAGAATTTTTCTCTGATAAGTGGTTGGGCTTTCTTGTTCTTTGTTTCTGGGTTTAAGTCATGGTCAGGATTTTTCATTAGACCTACTACCTCACTCAGGTTAATGGTGGAGAGGGGAGCTATCTAACCACCTGCACACAAGAGAAAGGGAGTTTGTGGTAGGAGAAGGAAGAAAAATAGCTACTAGATGTGTCCCTTACTTCCTCATCAATGTGTAAAGAAAATAGAAATTATAAACCATACTCTGGAAGAAAAGCATAAGACACAACTATGACAGCTGTTACCTGTCAGCGGAAAAATATTTCAAAGTAGTTGTTATGATATGTTGACAGAATTGTAATTAAAGCTTGATCGAAGGAGTAAAGAAATATATCATACTAATGCCAACAAAATAGAGACTATCAACAAAGAAATATAAATATTTATTAGAAAAGAATTCTTGATTTGAAAAGTCACTAAAAAATACTAAAGAATTAGCAGTGTATTTTAATTAATATAAGAAATAATTAGCAAACTTTTATACAGATTGATAGAGATTATGTAAGACAAAGAATAGAAAGAAATAAGAATGAAGAAAAATGAAGAGAGCCTGAGAGAAATGTGGAACATCATTAAGTTCACTAACACATATGTAATTAGAGTACCAGATGGAAAAGAGAAACAAGATGAGAAAAAAACATTTGAGAAAATAAAAGCTGAAAACTTCACAAATTTATTGATAAACAGTAACCTACACATCAAGAATCTCATGAATTCTAAGTAGAAAAAATGAAAAAAATGACCAGAGACATCATAGTAAAAATGTTAAAAGTAAAAGAGGATGAGAAAATCTTGAAAAAGTAGAAATTGTCAGTCTGGTTTAAGAAACGACAACATCAACAAAATGCATTATGCAACTATGGCTGTCTACAGGAGGAACATTTTAGATTCAAAGGATCTAAAAGATTGAAAGGAAATGGACAGAGAGATATATCACATAAACAGCAATCACAGGAAAACTGAAGTGAATATACTAATACCAGACAAATTCTTTGAAACAAAAAGTGTTACTAGAGCAAAAGATAGACACCTTAAAATGAGAAAGATATAACATCAGAAAGGTATAACATCAGAAAGATATAACATCAGAAAGATATAATACTTATAAACACCTATGCATGCAACAACAGAGCACCAAAATACATGAACCAAAAGCTGATAAATGAAGGAAACAATTTGGAAATAATAGTTGTAGACTTCAATTTTCCTTTCAAAAATGAAAAGAACAACTGGAAAAAAAGAGCCATTAGTTAATAGAAGATGTAACAACCCTTTAAAACAATTATCCCAAGCAGATGTCTACAAAACATTCCACCCAACATGAACAGAATATGCATTTTTCTCAGGTGCACGTGGAACATTCTCCCAGATATACCACATCCTAAGGCCAAATTCAAAACCCTATCAATTTAAAGGATAGAAACAACACAAAGTATGTTCTCCACCTACAATGGAATGAAATTAGGGATAATAACAATAAATAATTTGGACTATATAGAACACAAACG
This sequence comes from Tamandua tetradactyla, assembly GCF_023851605.1. Classification (NCBI taxonomy): domain Eukaryota; kingdom Metazoa; phylum Chordata; class Mammalia; order Pilosa; family Myrmecophagidae; genus Tamandua; species Tamandua tetradactyla. The sequence goes on from NC_135333.1 coordinate 117,893,469, forward strand.
ACGTATTCTTTAGTATTCTAGTTGGTCAAAACAGGATGTCATGGTCAGGTTCATGTGTCAAATTGCCCAAGTGGTGGTACCTGTTTGTCTGGTTGGGCAAGTGCAGGCTTGTTTGTTCCGATGAGGACATTTCATAGAATTAAATCATGATCATGTCAGCTGCATCCACAGCTGATTCAATTTGTAATCAGCCAAAGGGAAGTGTCTTCTGCAATGAGTGATGCTTAATTTAATCACTGAAAGCCTTTTAAGGAGGATTCAGAAGAGACAGGCTCTCTTCCTGTTTCAGTTGGCGAGTCTCTCCTGTGGAGTTGGTCTAGACCCTCCATTGGGATCATCAGCTTCACAGCCTGCCCTGCAGATTCTGGACACTGTGTTCCCACAGTCATGTGAGACACTTTTATAAATTTTATATTTATGAGTGTTCCCTGTTGATTCTGTTTCTCTAGAGAACCGTAACTAATACATCTTGGTACCAGAAGTGGTTCTTAAGAAACAGAATCTTAAAAATGTTTTTTTTTAATCAATGGTTTCCAACTCTGACTGGACTCAAAGGTGCTAAGAATTCTGATTCCTATAATCAAAATGACATTCCCAATCCATGGGGTGAGTTGGCAAAAGAGATAGTCAAAATATCACCATTCAATTCTTCTAATGCTTTGCTTGTACAAAGCCAAGCTCTAGGGGATAATATTTTTGACACCTTTACAGAGTTTTGTGGAAATAAGAGGTATAGAGATGTTGGCTGTCTGTTATTAGGTACACTGGCTGCATTAAGGAGTGAAAGGGATGGGATTAAGACTTCAAATGAGAAGCTTGAGTGCTGTCTGACAAATGTGGATGTTTCTATAAGTATCCTGAAGGAAAATCTTATTTCCTATAGCCATAGACTTGACATCTCTGACAATCAGATTAGAATCTTATTGTTAAAGTAGCAACTTTACAACAAAAACTGAAATCTCAATGTTACATGGTGTCTGCTGTTAAAGTGAAGACATTGATTGGAAAGGAGTGGGACCCAGAAAAATGGGATGGTGACATATGGATTAATAATGATGTTAGGGGTGAGGTTGAAACTCTAAGTCATGCTGAGTCTTCTCTAGATAACCTTGAAATAGTTTACCCTGAGGACATAATTGCCCCACCTCCAGCTTACCTTGAGGAATTGGCCACCCAACCTCTTCCTGAAGGGATTAGGACTAGAGTGATTAGTCCTGTCTCACCAGATGAAACTGTAGATAAAGGCCCTGAAGCAAATGGCTTGGAAGATACTTCTAATTCTTTTAATGACCCACCCCCATCAGCCCTCATTTCTTCCAGACCTATAACTAGACTAAAGTCCCACCAGGCCCCTAAAGGTGAGATTCAAAGTATCACACATGAGGGGGTACGTTATACTCCAAAAGACTGGGTGAGTTTCCCAATTTATATAGACAGAAATCAGGGGAATATGTGTGACAATGGATTTTAAGGGTGTGGGATAATGGTGGGAGGAATATAAGGCTGGATCATGCTGAATTTATTTTATGGGCCCACTAAGCAGAGATTCTGTATTCAATGTTATAGCTCAAGGGGTTAGAAAAGGTATTAACCGTTTGTTTGGGTGATTGGTTGAAACACGGATCAAAAGGTGGCCGACATTAACTGAGGTTGAAATGCCAGAACTGCCCTGGTGTAATGTAGATGAGGGGATCCAGAGGTTTAGAGAGATTGGAATCTTAGAGTGGATTTTTCATGCAAAGTCTGCTCTTACACCCCAGGAATGTCCGGAGGACACACCTTTTACCAGAACAGTGAGAAATAAGCTTGTGAGACTAACACCATCATCCCTGAAGAGCTCTGTGGTTGCACTTCTCTGTGGGTCAGATATTACTGTAGGAACTGCTGTCACTGAGATTGAATCCTTAAACACAATGGGGATGATGGGATCCCAAGTTGGTAGAAGTAAGGTGGCAGCAGTTAATCACCAAAGACAGGGTAGATGTGTCTATTATAATAGACAGCAATCTCAAAGCTGGAGTCAGAATTGTATGACTCACAGAGATTTATGGCATTGGCTAGTAAATTAAGGGATACATAGCAATACCATAGAATGGCAGTTTACTAAATTCTTGTTCGAGCTGTATAAACAAAAGAGTTCTAGGTCAAGTGAACAGAAGCGTAACCTGATTTACAAAAACACAGAGTCACGGCCCCTTAATCAATTTCCAGACTTGAGAGATTTTACAGACTCAGAGCCCCTTGAATGAAGGGGAGGCCAGGTCCCTTTTGGGGAGAACCCTTTTACACTGCCACAAATTTATACTGTTAATCTTCCTCCAAGACTTCCCCAGGGAGACTGATGGCCTTTTACCAGGGTAACCGTGCATTGGGGAAAAGGAAATGATCAGATATTTGGGGGATTATTAGACACTGGTTCAGAAGTGACATTAATTCCAGGGAACCCAAAAAGTCACTCTGGTCCACCAGTCAGAGTAGGGGCTTATGGAGGCCAGTTGATCAATGGAGTTTTAGCTCAGGTCCATCTCACAGTGGGTCCAGTATATACTTATTTCTCCAGTTCCAGAATGTATAATTGATATAGACATACTGAGCAACTTGCAGAATCATCACATTGGCTCCCTAACTCAGTCAGTGAGGGTTATTATGGTGGGAAAGGCCAAGTGGAAGCCACTAGAGTTTCCTCTACCTAGTAAAATAGTAAATCAGAACCAATACTGGATTCCTGGAGGGATTACAGAGATTACTGCCACTCTTAAGGTCTTAAAGGATGCAGGGGTGGTGATTCCCATGACATCCCCATTCAACTCTCCTATTTGGCCTGTGTGGAAAACAGATTGGTCTCGGAGGATGACAGTGGATTATCATAAACTGAACCAGGTGGTAACTGCAATTGCAGCTGCTGCTCCCGATGTGGTATCATTGCTTGAGTAAATCAATGCATCCCCTGGTACCTGGTATGCAGCTATTGATCTGACAAATGCTTTTTTTTCTCAATAGCTATACTAAGGACCACCAGAAACAGTTTGCTTTCAGATGGCAAGGCCAGCAATATACTTTCACTGTCCTACCTCAGGGTATATCAACTCTCTGACCCTCTGTCATAATCTTGTCTGCAAGGACCTTGATTGTTTCTCCATCTCACAAGACATCACATTGGTCCATTATATTGATGATATCATGTTGATTGGACCTAGTGAGCAAGAAGTAGCAACTACTCTAGATTTACTGGTAGGGCATGCGTGTCAGAGGATGGGAGATAAATCCAACAAAAATACAGGGGCCTTCCACTTCAGTGAAATTTCTAGGTGTCCAGTCGTGTGGGGCATGTTGAGATATCCCTTCTAAGGTGAAGGAGATGTTGCTGCTTCTGGCCCCTCCTACAACCAAAAAAGAGGCACAATACCTTTTAGGTCTCTTTGGATTTTGACAACAATCTCTTCCTCATTTGGGTGTGGTACTCCAGCCCATTTATCAATTGACCAGAAAAGTTGCTAATTTTCAGTGGGGACCTCAAAGGTCCAGGCTTCTGTACAAGCTGCTCTGCCACTTGGGCCATATGATCCAGCAGAACGAATGGTGCTGGAAGTGTCAGTGGCAAATAGAGATGCTGTTAGAGCCTTTGGCAGGCCCCTATAGAAGAATCACAATGCAGGGCCTTAGGATTTTGGAGCAAAGCCTTACCATCTGCTTCAGATAACTCCTTTTGAGAAACAGCTTTTGGCCTGCTACTGGGCCTTAGTAGAGACTGAACACTTAACCATGGGCCACCAAGTTACCATGAGATCTGAGTTACCTATCATGAGCTGGGTATGGTCTGACCCACCAAGCCATAAAGTTGGGTGTGCATAGCAGCACTCTATTGTAAAATGGAAATGGTATATACAACATAGGGCCAGAGCAGGTCCTGAAGGCACAAGTAAGTTACATGAAGAAGTGGCCTAAATGCCCATGTTCTACACTCCTGCCACATTACATTTTCTTTCCCAGGCCAAAGCTATGGCCTCCTGGGGAATTCCTTACAGTGAATTGACTTAGGAAGAGAAAACTCAAGCCTGGTTTACAGATAGTTCAGCATGACAAGCAGTTACCACCTGAAAGCAGACAACTGCAGCACTTCAACCCCTTTTTGCAGTCTACTTGAAGGACAGTGATGAGAGGAAATCCTCGGAGTGGACAGAACTTCAAGCAGTGTACCTGGTTGTTCATTTTGCTTGGAAGAAAAACTGGCCATAGGTGCATTTGCATGCTGACTCGTGGGCTGTTGCTAATAGTTTAGCTGGATGATTAGGGACTTGGAAAGTCCATAATTGGAAAATTGGTGACAAAGTGGCCTGGGAAAGAAGTATGTGGATAGACCTTTCTGAGTGGGCTAAATATATGAACATATTTATGTCCCATGTGAATGCACATCGGAGGCTGACTTCAGCACGGGAAGCTTTTAATAATCAAATGGATGAGATGACCCTTTCTGTGGATACCAGTCAGCCTCCTTCCCCAGCAACTTCCATCATTGCCTGACGGGCTCATGAGGAAAGTGATCATGGTGGTAGGGATGGAGGTTATGCATGGGCTCAGCAACATGAACTTCCACTCACCAAGGTTGACTTGGCTACAGCCACTGCTGAGTGCCCAATCTGCCAGCAGCAGAGACCCACACTCAGCCCCCAATATGGCATCATTCCCCAAGTGATCAGCCAGCTACATGGTGGCAGGCTGATTACATTGGAACACTCCCTTCATGGAAGGGACAGCAATTTGTTCTAACTGGAATAAACACATATTCTGGATATTGGTTCGCTTTCCCTGCATGCAATGCTTCTGCCAAAACTACTGTCCATGGGCTTACAGAATGCCTTATCTGTCATCATGGTATTTCACATAGTGTTGCTTCTGATCAAGGAATATACTTCACAGCAAATGAAGTGCGGGAATGGGCACATGCTCATGGAATTCTCTGGTCTTACCATGTACCCCATCATCCAGAAGCAGCCAGATTGATAGAACATTGAAATGGCCTTTTGAAAACACAGTTATGGTTCCAACTAGGTGGCAATACCTTGAAAGGCTGGGGTAATGTTCTCCAGGAAGCTGTATGTGCTCTGAATCAGTGTCTGCTGTATGGTGCTGTTTCCCCCATAGCCAGGATCCATGGGCCCAGGAAACAAGGGGTGGGAATGGGAGTGGCAGCACTCATTATTACCCCTAGTGATCCACTAGGAAAATTTTTGCAACCTGTCCCTCTGACCCTGAGCTCTGTTGGCCTACAGTTTTTAGTTCCAAAATGGGGAGTGCTTCCACCAGGAGAAACAACAATGATTCCATTGAGCTGGAATCTAAAACTGCCACCTGGTCACTTTGGGTTACTTATGCCACTCAATCAACAAGCCAAGAAGGGAATGACATTATTGTCTGGGGTGACTGACCCTGACTATCATGGGTAAGTAGGACTGCAACTATATAAAGGAGGTAAAGAAGAGTTTTCTTGGAATATAGAAGATCCCCTAGGGCGTCTTTTAGTACTACCATGTCCTGTGATTAAAATCAATGGAAAACTGCAACAACCCAATCCAGACAGAACTACCAATTGCTCTGAAACTTTAGGAATGAAGGTTTGGGTCGCCCCACCAGGCAAAAAACCATGGCCAGCTGAAGTGCTTCTGAGGGTAAAGGGAACATGGAATGGGTAGCAGAAGAAGGTAGTTATAAATATGAACTTCAACCACATGATCAGTTACAGAAATGAGAACTGTAATGCTATTCTGTTCATGTTATGCTATTTAAGTTGTAAGATATCAAGTTTAAGAATGAATATTACCCAGCTATTTACACCAGTTTCTGGAGAGATTTAATGTGTTTCCAGTTAAATGCAAGACAGTTGAATATTGTTAGGTGAAAGAAAAAATGTTTTATTATTTTTTTATTTAGAAACTAAGTATGGTTTAAGGTGGTATGTATAGCTGTGGAGGGCCAGGAGCTATCAATCAGGCCCAAGCAGGAGCAATTAATCAGGCCCAAGTAGGGAAAGTCCCCACAACATTGGGGCGGGATGTCCCCAAGAGTTAAACAATAACCAATGTTAGGAAACTGAGAGAACGGGATGTGTTTTGGCAACAGCAAACAACATTTTTCTGCTTCTATGATGAACTTGCTTGCTAGCAACTGCAAAACCACAACATGATTTTAGCCCTTATAAGCACACCTTGAAAACCTCTAGGGACTGCTCTCTGAATCTTCCATCTTGGAAGTTTCTGAGACAGTTGCCAGCTGACTAATAAAGACTCCAAATTGGTTTGCAGTTTTAAATTATGTGGTCTGTCTTTTGGTGTGCCCCACAACATTTCGAGGCCCCAGTGAGATAGTTCCTAATGGGACATCTGGTGAGCACAGGTCCTGGGAACCGTCCCCAGAACTGAGGTCCAGCCTAGGGGAAGATCTCAGGGAGACGTTCCTCCACCCCAGGCAAGGACCAGGAACTGGGCCAGTTCTACAGGACCCTTTGAAATTATACAAAATCTGGTGGAGCCATATGTTTCTGGGAACCTCACCGGCGAGTACATATCTGTTACTGGATCCAGGTCAGGGACCTCTGGAAGACTGGACACAGCATTACTTCCAAGGTTATGTCCCAGAGCAAGATATTACCCAGGGCTTCTGGTTAGGAATCAAGGAAGGGTAAGGTTTTTGTGGTCCTTTCTCTCATCTGTTGATCTCATTGCATTCTACGTTATTCTGACACATTCTGTGTTGTTCTTGTCATAATTGCCATTGGTCAGTCAACCTTATCTGTCTATACTTCCCTTCAATGTTTTTTGAAAAAGTTCCAGGAATTTCAGTGGAAGGGTAGAGAATACAGAGCCCCTTTCAATGTCTTCAGCTTGAAAAGATTCTGCTCATGGGAGTGGCCAATTTTTGGTTCTGGGTGGCCTCCTGAGGGAACCACAGATCTATCTGTGGTTTATAAACTCCAAAGAACAATTTTTTCTTATTGATTAAAGAAAAAAAAGAAATTAACACAACATTTAAAATCATTCCATTCTACATATGCAATCTGTAATTCTTAACATCATCACATAGATGCATGATCATCATTTCTTAGTACATTTGCATCGATTTAGGAAAAGAACTAGTAAAACAACAGAAAAATATATAGAATGTTAATATAGAGAAAAAAATAAAAAAAATAATAATAGTAAAAAAAAAAAAGAAAAAGAAAAAGAAAAAAAAAAGACAAACAAACAGACAGACAAAAAAAATAACCTATAGCTCAGATGCAGCTTCATTCAGTGTTTTAACATGATTACTTTACAATTAGGTATTATTGTGCTGTCCATTTTTGAGTTTTTGTATCTGGTCCTGTTGTTCAGTCTCTATCCCTTCAGTTTCAATTACCCATTATCTTACCCTGTTTCTAACTCCTGCTGGACTCTGTTACCAATGACATATTCCAAGTTTATTCTCGAATATCGGTTCACATCAGTGGGACCATACAGTATTCGTCCTTTAGTTTTGGCTAGACTCACTCAGCATAATGTTCTCTAGATTCAGTCTTAAACCTGCATAATATTCCATCGCATGTATATACCAGTTTGTTTAGCCACTCGTCTGTTGATGTACATTTTCGCTGTTTCCATCTCTTTGCAATTGTAAATAACGCTGCTATAAACATTGGTGTGCAAATGTCCGTTTGTGTCTTTGCCCTTAAGTCCTTTGAGTAGATACCTAGCAATGATATTGTGGGTCGTATGGCAATTCTATATTCAGCTTTTTGAGGAACCACCAAACTGCCTTCCACAGTGGTTGCATCATTTGACATTCCCACCAACAGTGGATAAGTGTGCCTCTTTCTCTGCATCCTCTCCAGCACTTGTCATTTTCTGTTTTGTTGATAATGGCCATTTTGGTGGGTGTGAGATGATATCTCATTGTGGTTTTGATTTGCATTTCTCTAATGACCAGGGACATTGAGCATCTCTTCATGTGCCTTTTGGCCATTTGTATTTCCTCTTCTGAGAGGTGTCTGTTCAAGTCTTTTTCCCATTTTGTAATTGGGTTGGCTGTCTTTTTGTTGTTGAGTTGGACAATCTCTTTATAAATTCTGGATACTAGACCTTTATCTGATATGTCATTTCCAAATATTGTCTCCCATTGTGTAGGCTGTCTTTCTACTTTCTTGATGAAGTTCTTTGATGCACAAAAGTGTTTAATTTTGAGGAGTTCCCATTTATTTATTTCCTTCTTCAGTGCTCTTGCTTTATGTTTAAGGTCCATAAAACTGCCTCCAATTGTAAGTTTCATAAGATATCTCCCTACATTTTTCTCTAACTGTTTTATGGTTTTAGACCTAATGTTTAGATATTTGATCGATTTTGAGTTAACTTTTGTATAGGGGGTGAGATACGGGTCTTCTTACATTCTTTTGCATATGGTTATCCAGTTCTCCAGGCATCATTTATTGAAGAGACTGTTTTGTCCCAGGTGAGTTGGCTTGACTGCCTTATCAAAGATCAAATGTCCATAAATGAGAGGGTCTATATCTGAGCACTCTATTCTATTCCATTGGTCGATATATCTATCTTTATGCCAATACCATGCTGTTTTGACCACTGTGGCTTCATAATATGCCTTAAAGTCAAGCAGCGCAAGACCACCAGCTTCGTTTCTTATCCTCAAGGTGTTTTTAGCAATTTGGAGCACCCTGCCCTTCCAGATAAATTTGCTTATTGGTTTTTCTATTTCTGAAAAATAAGTTGTTGGGATTTTGATTGGTATTGCATTGAATCTGTAAATCAATTTAGGTAGGATTGACATCTTAACTATATTTAGTCTTCCAATCCATGAACACGGTATGCCTTTCCATCTATTTAGGTCTTCTGTGATTTCTTTTAGGAGTTTTTGGTAGTTTTCTTTATATAGGTTTTTTTTTGTCTCTTTAGTTAAATTTATTCCTAGGTATTTTATTCTTTTAGTTGCAATTGTAAATGGAATTCATTTCTTGATTTCCCCCTCAGCTTGTTCATTACTAGTGTATAGAAATGTTACAGATTTTTGAATGTTGATCTTGTAACCTGCTACTTTGCTGTACTCATTTATTAGCTCTAGTAGTTTTGTTGTGGATTTTTCTGGGTTTTCGATGTATAGTATCATATCGTCTGCAAACAGTGATAGTTTTACTTCTTCCTTTCCAATTTTGATGCCTTGTATTTCTTTTTCTTGTCTAATTGCTCTGGCTAGAACCTCCAACACAATGTTGAATAATAGTGGTGATAGTGGACATCCTTGTCTTGTTCCTGATCTTAGGGGGAAAGTTTTCAATTTTTCCCCATTGAGGATGATATTAGCTGTGGGTTTTTCATATATTCCCTCTATCATTTTAAGGAAGTTCCCTTGTATTCCTATCTTTTGAAGTGTTTTCAACAGGAAAGGATGTTGAATCTTGTCAAATGCCTTCTCTGCATCAATTGAGATGATCATGTGATTTTTCTGCTTTGATTTGTTGATATGGTGTATTACATTAATTGATTTTCATATGTTGAACCATCCTTGCATACCTGGAATGAATCCTACTTGGTCATGATGCATAATTCTTTTAATTTGTTTTTGGAAACGATTTGCTAGAATTTTATTGAGAATTTTTGCATCTATATTCATTAGAGAGATTGGTCTGTAGTTTTCTTTTTTTGTAATATCTTTGCCTGGTTTTGGTATGAGGGTGATGTTGGCTTCATAGAATGAATTAGGTAACTTTCCCTCCACTTCAATTTCTTTGAAAAGTTTGAGCAGGGTTGGTACTAATTCTTTCTGGAATGTTTGATAGAATTCACATGTGAAGCCATCTGGTCCTGGACTTTTCTTTTTAGGAAGCTTTTGAATGACTAATTCAGTTTCTTTACTTGTGATTGGTTTGTTGAGGTCATCTATTTCTTCTTGAGTCAAAGTTGGTTGTTCATGTCTTCCCAGGAACCTGTCCATTTCTTCTAAATTGTTGTATTTATTAGCGTAAAGTTGTTCATAGTATCCTGTTATTACCTCCTTTATTTCTGTGAGGTCAGTAGTTATGTCTCCTCTTCCATTTCTGGTCTTATTTATTTGCATCCTCTCTCTTCTTCTTTTTGTCAATCTTGCTAAGGGCCCATCAATCTTGTTGATTTTCTCATAGAACCAACTTCTGGTCTTATTGATTTTCTCTATTGTTTTCATGTTTTCAATTTCATTTAATTCTGCTCTAATATTTGTTATTTCTTTCCTTTTGCTTGCTTTGGGATTAGTTTGCTGTTCTTTCTCCAGTTTTTCCAAGTGAACAGTTAATTCCTGAATTTTTGCCTTTTCTTCTTTTCTGATATAGGCATTTAGGGCAATAAATTTCCCTCTTAGCACTGCCTTTACTGCATCCCATAAGTTTTGTTATGTTGTGTTTTCATTTTCATTCGCCTCGAGGTATTTACTAATTTCTCTTGCAATTTCTTCTTTGACCCACTTGTTGTTTAAGAGTGTGTTGTTGAGCCTCCACATATTTGTGAATTTTCTGGCACTCGGCCTATTATTGATTTCCAACTTCATTCCTTTATGATCCGAGAAAGTGTTGTGTATGATTTCAATCTTCTTAAATTTGTTAAGACTTGCTTTGTGACCCAGCATATGGTCTATCTTTGAGAATGATCCATGAGCACTTGAGAAAAAGGTGTATCCTGCTGTTGTGGGATGTAATGTCCTATAAATGTCTGTTGAGTCTAGCTCATTTATAGTAATATTCAGATTCTCTATTTTTTTATTGATCCTCTGTCTAGATGTTCTGTCCATTGATGAGAGTTGTGAATTGAAGTTTCCAACTATTATTGTAAGTGTGTCTATTTCCCTTTTCAGTGTTTGCAGTGTATTCCTCATGTATTTAGGGGCATTCTGGTTCACTGCATAAATATTTATGATTGTTATGTCTTCTTGCTTAGTTGTTCCTTTATTAGTAGATAGTGTCCTTCTTTGTTTCTTTTAACTGTTTTACATTTGAAGTCTAATTTGTTGGATATTAGTATAGCTATTCCTGCTATTTTCTGGTTGTTATTTGCATGAAATATCTTTTCCCAACCTTTCACTTTCAACCTATGTTTATCTTTGGGTCTAAGATGTGTTTCCTGTTGACAGCATATAGAAGGATCCTGTTTTTTAATCCATTCTGCCAGTCTATGTCTTTTGATTGGGGAATTCAGTCCATTAACATTTAGTGTTATTTCTGTTTGGATAATATTTTCCTCTACCATTTTGCCTTTTGTTATGTACATCATATCTGATTTTCCTTCTTTCTACACTCTTCTCCACACCTCTCTATTCTGTCTTTTCATATCTGACTCTAGTGTTCCCTTTAGTATTTCTTGCAGAGCTGGTCTCTTGGTCACAAATTCTCTCAGTGACTTTTGGTCTGAAAATGTTTTAATTTCTCCCTCCTTTTTGAAGGACAATTTTACTGGATATAGAAGTCTTCGTTGGCAGTTTTTCTCTTTTAGTAATTTAAATATATCATCCCACTGTCTTCTAGCTTCCATGGTTTCTGCTGAGAAATCTACACATAGTCTTATTGGGTTTCCCTTGTATGTGATGGATTGTTTTTCTCTTGCTGCTTTCAAGATCCTCTCTTTCTCTTTGACCTCTGACATTCTAACTAGTAATGTCTTGGAGATCGCCTATTTGGGTCTAATCTTCCTTCTTGGAAGTTTCTGAGACAGTCGCCAGTCAGCTAATAAAGACTCCAAACTGGCCTGCAGTTTTGAATTATGTGGTCTCTCTTTTGATGCGCCCCACAACATAGCTATCAAGTTGGCAAAGGGTGGATTGTCATGGTCAGGTTCATGTGTCAACTTGGCCAAGTGGTGGTACCTGTTTGTTTGGTTGGGCAAGTACAGACTTGTCAGTTGTGATGAGGACATTTCATAGAATTAAATCATGATCATGTCAGTTTCATCCACAGCTGATTTCATTTGTAATCAGCCAGAAGGGATGTCTTCTGCAATGAACGATGCTTAATCTAATCACTGAAAGCCTTTTAAGGAGGATTCAGAAGAGACAGGTTCTCTTCCTGCTTCGGTTGGTGAGCCTGTCCTGTGGAGTCAGTCCAGACCCTCCATTGAAATCATTGGCTTCACAGCCTGCCTTGCAGATTTTGGAACCTGCATTCCTGCAGTCATGTACTTTTATAAATTTTATATTTTATATTTGTGAGTGTTCCCTGTTGATTCTGTTCCTCTAGAGATTCCTAACTAATTCAAGGTACAAAAAGGAAATCAGAAAATACATTTAGGTGAATGCAAACAAAGACACAACATATCAAAACATATGGGATGAAGCTAAAGCTGTATGTGATGGAAATTTATATCTATAAATATTTTTATTAACAAAGAAGAAATATCTCAAATCAGTAACCCAATTTACTATCTAAAATATCTGAAAAGAAGAGCAAGCTAAGTAGAGCAAGAAGAAAACAGGAAATAATTAACATTACAATTGAAATTAATATAAAATAGAAAAACAGTGGATGAAATTAATGAAACCAATTTCATTATTTCTTTGAAAAGATCAACAAAATTTTCAATTTTTTTCTTTTAAATAGCGCATGATTTGAAAATTTTAGAAAAAAAACAGAAAAGACTCTAATTATCAGAAACAGAAATGAAAGAAGTGACATGACTATTGACCTTACTGAAGCAAAAGAATTGTAAAGGAATACTATGACATCACAAGTTTACAAAATTTAGGAGAAATGAACTAATTTCCATGATGCAAACTCTTGAAACTTACTCAAGAAGAAATAGTTTGAAAAGAACCAATAAAAAGTGAAGAGATTGAATCAGTAATTTAAAAAAAAACACTATTTCCATGTAAAGCCAAACCAGAGATCTTTATCACTGAATTCTACTAAATATTCATAGCAGAATTCATATCAATTCTTCACAAAACCTTCTAAATAATAGAAGGGGGTATATTCTATGAGGCCAGTATTACCATTATACCAAAACCAGACAAAAAATCACACAAAAAAATACACCCAGAGACCAAAATCTCTTTGATTTTAAGTATGGATACCAATATACTCAGCAAAATACCAGCAAACTAAGTCCAGCAACACCTAGAAAGAGTTATACACCATGAAAAATTGGGATTTATCCCAAGGATGGGAGGTTGGTTTAAAATCAGCTAATGCAATACATAGATCAACAGAATAAAAAATATCACCTCAAAGAAAGCAGAAAACCATTTTGACAAAATCCAATACTCTTTCATGATAAATACATTCAGGAAATTAGGAATAGAAAGGAACATCCTCAACTTAATAAGGGATATCTACCAAAAAAACACAGCTAACATTCCAAAACCGTTCAATGAGGAAATAATGTCTTCAACAATATAACTGAAATAACTGGATAGCCATAGGCCAAAAAATGAAGTTGGACCCTTATATAAAACCATATACAAAAAATAACTAAAAATGGACCAAAGACCTAAATTAAGAAAAGAAAAAATCCACAGTAAAACTCATAGAAGAAACCACAAGGGTCATTCTTCATAACTTTGGATTTGGAATAAGATTTTTTTCTCCATTGTTTTTATTAGAGCTGTTGTAGGTTTACAGAAAAATCATGCAAAAAGTAGAGTCCCCATATAGTGCTCTTCACGTGAAGTTTCCCTATTATTTAGCATAGTAACTTTACTAAAATTGATGGCATATTATTTCAATTATACTATTTATTCTATAATTTACATTAGAGTAACTATTTATGTTAAATTCAATAGTGAATCTAGCCAAATATATGGCTGCATATTTAAATTGTTATTCTGTTATATATATAACTTAAAATTTCTCATTTTAACTGCTTTAAAATATGCAATTTAGTGGGGTTAACAAAACTGTGATACTATCACCAAATTTTCTATCACCCAAAACAGAAACTCTATATCAATTAAGCATAAACTCCCATTCCCTATCCTGACCCTGTCGTGGTATTGTATTCTAGTTTCTGACTATGAATTTGCATATTCTAATTATTTCATATAAATGATATAACACAATAGTTGTTGTCCCAGAGGAAATGAATATACACTTTTCTGAAAAACAAATGCAGATGGCTACAAAGTAGATGAAGGGTTGCTCATCTTCGTTGGCTATAAGGGAAATGCAAATTAAGACAACAATGAGATATCACTGTTACTTCCCAGGAGACAGGAGCGTGAAGGATATTATGGAATGATGAGAAAGACAGACGGGATCAGGGGTCTGAAGTTTAGTGACAACAGACTACTGACAACTTTATTCTTAGTTAGTTCCTGCTTATATACTGCAGGGTTTATGTGACAAAAAGCATGCATGCATTTTGTGAGAAAGCAGAGTGCTTACTTTTCAGTGTTCACTCCCTACATACTAAAGATAGCCATAAAGAACTTGGGATTAAGAAAAACCAAAAATTCTCTCCCACCCAGACTGTTCTCTATTAAGCAGAACACAGTTTACTGCCAATGCCACTCTGAGGCCAATTGCACCCAATAAATTCCACAGGTCTTCCATTAACCCTTGCTCCTACATATCACCTCACTCTATACGAATGGCTGTTATTAAATAGTAAACTATAAATGTTGGAGAGGATGCAGAGAAATTGGAACACTTATTCACTGTTGGTGGGGATGTAAAATGGTTCAGCCACTGTTGAAGTCAGTTTGGCAATTCTTCAGAAAACTCAATAATGACTTGCCCTATGACCTGGCAAAACCAATACTCAGTAAATACCTAGAAGAGTTTAGGGCAGTGACATGACCAGACATTTGCACACCGATGTTCATAACAGCACTATACACAATTGCCAAGAGATAGAAGCAGTCTAGGTGCTCATCAACAGATGAGTGGGTAAACAAAATGTGATAAATACCTATGAAGGTTATTATGCAGCATTTAGACAAAATGATGTCCTGAAACATGACAATGTGGATGAACATTGAGTACATAATCCTGAGTGAAATAAGTCTGACACAAAAGACAGATACTGTATGATTCCATTATTATGACTCTGGTAAATCCTCCAGAGCTCCTTTGGAGCAGCTAGAAGGAAAAATCTGAGAGGAGAACATGGTAGCCTATAACAAACTTTGGAACCTGTCCTGTAGCTGCTTGTTGAAGGATGCTTGAAAATTATTGATTTTTTAATTTCTTTTCTTTATATATATATAAAAGAATATATATATTTATATATATTTCTGTATTTATATATTTCTTTATGTATATTTCTTTTATATAAATATATAAATATATATATTTCTTTTATATAAATATATATATTTCTTCATATATATTTCTTTTTCTTTATATATATAATATGTTAGCATTTCTTTCTAATATATTATAATCTATATATTATAATATATAATATTTTACAGTTCATATATTGTAATATATATAATATTTTATAGCAAAAATGGTAAAAAAAACTATAGGCAGCAATGATAATATTAGATAAAATAAATTCCTGAAATCAGGAATTTGAAAATATTTAGTAACATAGCTTACTAGCTTAGCAAGGTTGATGCTTATAATAACTTTTTTACTTGATGTTTTGAGAATGCACAGTTTTAATAGTTAATCAAATGGTATTTAAGATAGTGTTCAATATTTATAATTTAAGAAACTCTGATATCTATATCTTTAGATTTTTTTCTTTCTTGCTTTAATTTTAAATTGGTTTATGAAACGTATTTATATAAACAGGATTTATGATATTTTTTTAATATGCCTATGGATAAGCTAAATAAGATATACATTTTAGATGTTAGGATTTTCCTATGCTATTGTAAAAATATTTGTATCTTCATATTTTCCTGAAATCAGGAAAACATTTAGTACATAGGTCATTACTATAGCGATGCAGATATTTGTAAGAACTTCTTATTGATATTTTGAGAACATTCAGTTTTGACAGCTGACCAAGTGCTATTTAAGCTACTATTTGATTTTAGAATTTTAAACTTTGCTATCTGTATTTGTAGGTTTTTTCCTTGTTGCCTTAATTTTAAATTGGTTTATGAAACTTACTGTGCAAACACAGGTTTTACAATGATTATATGGGTACTTTATTTAAATAAGCCTGTGGTTAAACTAACTAGGATATTCATTTTTGGTTTTTCTAAGAAAACAAATGAAGGAAAAATTAGTGAAAACATTTTATACATTAAAATACCATTTTCTGATTATAAAATTAATAAGTACATATTCATATGATTTGGAATTGCAGAAAAAATATTATGGAGAAAACAATACTCAGAACTCCACAATCTAGGAGTCAGATAAAGATAACATCTAAAAATATTTAATTCCATATTTGTGGAAATATATTTAATTTATATAGTATTACAAATATGGAATACAGCCAAAAGAATATGTATAGCTAACTTTTAATTTATAGGGCATAATGATAAAAAAAATCAGTCCATCATGACAGGTTAAAAGTTACCTTTTCCAATAATTTCAAAGAATGCTACTAGATTACATCTATAAAACTGGCTATTGAAAGACTTTAATGTAGAGCATTGCAAAACACAATTGAAAAGGTTTAAAGAGCATTTAATTTAAAAAGAGATATCAATTTCAGATATCAATTTCAGTCAGGGTTCTCTAGAGAAACAGAACCAACAGAGGAGATCTGTAAATATGAGATTTACAAATGGTCTCATATTTGTAACCATTTACAATAAGTGTGTAATAACCATGGGAATTAAAGAGTCCAAAACCCATAGGGCAGTCTGTGAAGCTATGGCTCCACTGAAAGGTCTAGTTGGATTTCACAGGGGAGACTTGCTACTGAAGAAACACTGAAGAGTTTTTCTCCTTTAAATACCTTCCAATGATTGTATTATCTAATTGTGAGAGACATGCCTGAATTGATTGCAGATGTAATAAGCTACAGATGTAATCAACAGACTGATGATTTAATCAATGAGCCCATGATATATCCTTGCAGCAATGGTCAGGCCAGTGCTTGCTTGACAAGAAAATTTAGCATAATCATTTGGCCAAGCTGACACCAGAACCTAACCATCACAGGGATATTCAGAATGACAATTGTGAATTATTCTTCATAATCTTTAATTTTAATGCATCCATAATCAAATTTCATGTTGGAGATTGTCATTTTGGAGTCTTCTCTTTTGGACTCCAGCTGAGATGCCAGAAGTCCCAACTACCCTCTGGAAAGAGGGGTCATGAAGCAAAGTTCTGAAAGATTAAAAAAGGCCTGATTAGAAAGGCCAAGTGGAAAAGAACCAAGGCACCCCCACTTAGCCTCAGGTGAATGTAGTTGCAAAGAGGAGTACAGTTGAACTCAGTCCATGTACAGTATTAGGAGAAATATTTTATTGTTGTTTTAAACCATTTATTTTGGGAGTCTTTTATTACAGAACAATAGGTAACAAATTGAGGTGCACTTCGAAGTGGGCTGTTGCCATAAAAAGAATCCTAAAACAAAAAAATCTAAAAGCAAAAACACCTGCTTTGGAAATAGGCAGAAAATGGTGGCTGAAAGGGCATCCAGGAGACTGTTAGTGTAGGAGATTAGCTATTAGAAGCTGGAGGAAGAAAGATCTACTTTATGTATTAGGCAAAAATGTGGTGAGATTGTCACCTGCAGTAACATGGAAGATAAAAAAATGTGCCTAACAAAACTGTGATTCTGGCAAAGAAGATTTGAGCCAGAACATTGAAGGTGCCCATTGTTTTCTTTTAAGAGCATATAATAAAGTAAAAATGATTATGGTTAAAACCATAAACTGAAGAGGAAATTGCCCAATTTGGAAGAAGATTTTTAGAGGAAGTATTTTCAACAGTACTGACATATTTACTGAGTTTGAAAATAAAACTGTTTCTCAATTCCAGTCTCACCTGATGACACCTGATGACAAAAAATCTTCCCCAAAAAGTGAGTCATCTCAGGAGAAATATCAAATTCTGGACAGTCAGCAAAATGTAGCATAAATGTAAAGAGCAGTATAAGAATTCATCTGTAAAACCTTATGTTAAGGCTCCAGAAAGATTTTTAAAAGTAACTCATAGATACTTTGAATGAAATAAAGGCTTCCCAAGAATTTTAGATGAATTATTTTACAGCACCCTGACTGACTACAGCCTGAGGTATAGAAAGACCTATGGTGAACAGATTTGTGAATGTTGCTTTTGTAAATTGAGTGGATTATAAAATGATGTTCATGTACAATAATTTGATATTAAGAAGATAGAGTTCAAAATAAAAAGAAGGTATGAATTTCTACAGTCAGGAAACTGAGAAAATACTCAGTTGTTAAAAAAGGGGAGGGGTGTTCTTTCCTATGGCAAAAGAAGAAAGACTCAGAAGGTAGTCAGTCATCCAGAAAGTGGATCCAAGAGCCTTTACATGGAATGGTTTAGGAACCATTACCAAAAAGCAAACTATTACCAAATATCGGAACATTCCCTACGTTCAAAACATGGGAAGGTAGCAAAATGTGCCTGGCTGGATTTCATAATTGCTATGATCAGTTACTGCTGTGTGTCTATGCCCCATTTCCCTTTTCTTGAATGGGAAATGCATTATGAGTATACTGTTCATGTCACTCCATTATATTGGGAGTTGTTGGTTACATTGGGAGGAAGAAAACTTGTACTTTTAGTTTAAAAATTTTCACTGGAAGAACTCACTTATAAAATTTGATCTACATACAAATGGACCTGATTTTGATGAGATTGGGCTTGATTCCGTAATGTAATACAACACGAGTGGTCTTCAGGAGGAGGGGTTGTAAGTCACATGTGGGAAGAAAGTTGAATATCAGAACTGAGAAAACTGTGATGCTCTCCAATGGACCACACATCTCATATTTATTCATTTTCTTGTTTAGTTCCCATTCTAATTAACATTGAGCTTGACCATGTGATTTATTTGGGCAAAGTGTCATAAGCTGATGTCATACAAGCAGAAACTTGATAAGTATATGGTTATTTAGGCTTAATTATTTGGAACTACTCCTTTTGTAATGCTGCCCACCCCCACCACCCCAGCTATAAGATTGTCTATACAAACTACCTGGAGAAGAGGCCATTGTGTGGAGTCACTGGAAAATGAGAAATCATTTGCAAAGAGAAGCTAGGTGAAGGATAACCAAGACTTTCCAGATGTACTCTCAATCAAACCCCCAAAATCAAGAGAAACAATAAATCACTGTTGTTTTAAGCCATTAAGCTTTGGATTTGTTATTCAGCCACAGGTAGCTAAAACAATAAGCAAGATGATGCATGGTTTTAATTTGAGAACTTTTACAGTTAGTGAGGCACTACTGCACATTTACCTTCCATGAATAATGATGTAGTTTTGTTGCTCATTAATTGGGATTTTGTGGTAAAGAAAAATATTAATTTTCACTACTGCTACAAAAATTATCTTCCAAAATCAAGTACACAAAGGTATAGTAATGATATACCCTATGATATAACACCACATCTGCCAAATATTCCTTTACTGGGTGTTAAATAGGCATCGTAAATACAATGTCACAGATTTGAATTATGCCTATCTTTTTATTTGAGTTCCTCCACTTTCTTCTCATTCTTCTCTTTCATTTGGTAATTCCCCAAAAACCTTACATCCCAGCCATGATTTATTTGCATGATAAGTTCATGATATAACTTTATATATGAAATACTCATCTGTATATGATTAACAATATAATACCTTATTCACATTAAGCAATTTATTGATTATGTGTTAGTTTATATATACTATTCGCTGTTATCATCTGATTGTATATTATATCCATGCTTATTACTCAACTATTTGAAAATGGAAACAACAATCTCTCTAAGCAGAATTTCAAGTAAGTATATGCTTAATGTTTGGTGGTAATTCTCATTGGAATTTCAAAAGAGATGAATAAATTAAAAGGCAAAGATAAAGGGCAAAACTTTGGAAAATTGATACTGCAATTAAATATTATTAATTATAAAGAGTATTAAATACATTAACTTATGTAATAGAATTTTCTTAAATGGCGGACCACAGTGGCTCGGCAGGCAGACTTCTTGCCTGCCATGCGGAGACTTGGTTTCAATTCCCAGTGCCTGCTCATGACAAAAAAAAAGTAAAAAAAAAAAAAATTGTGAGAGCAATATGTTCATTATAATAATTGTGATTTAGCTTAGATTATGAAGTAACTTCTTATCTTTTGATGGCACAGCACCCAACAAAGCATAAGAATCATCAAACAACAAAAAAGGCCTATGTAGAAAAATGTTTATATTTCTAATAAAGATAATTAAATATAAATTAAATGATGTGTTCTACTTTTGTAAGAAAGTATATTTTGTAAATATTTTATGACTGGAATATTAAGCATGAAATACATTTATTATCACTTATCATCTATTAATCATAATGATTAATGGATGTGAATATATATGTGGAAATCATCATTTTAGGTTCTCTGTGGATAACAAGAGGTGATCATAACTCTTCTCAAGGGAGGTCCACTATACATAAGAATTAGCAGGCTTCTGAGAAATCCAAGGATGTCTTCCTGAAATCCCACATGGTCTAAGTATAGCAGAGGTGTGGCCTGAATTTTGCCTTGTTCCCAGGAGTTCACTGCATAGTCTCTGTCAAGATTAACACAAACATAGCTTGGGAAATTTGAGATATATATATATTTATGCAATAAATACACTACCAGAAGGAAGCCATATCCTAATTTAAAAATCCATACATGTATTATATAATGTCATATCTTAGTTCTCTCTTCAAATATTAGTTTAGTTCTTGAACTTCTAAATCTACATTAGTGGATGAAATTGTTGCATACTTCCACATCTTCTGAA
The DNA here is from genome assembly GCF_023851605.1 of Tamandua tetradactyla. NCBI lineage: Eukaryota > Metazoa > Chordata > Mammalia > Pilosa > Myrmecophagidae > Tamandua > Tamandua tetradactyla. The sequence continues at coordinate 117,914,335 of NC_135333.1, forward strand.
ACTTTAGGATAATTCATTTTTATTTCTTGAAAAATTTCCCTTAGTTCATCATAAAATAGAGAAAAATTAAAATCAAATTATATTAATGTGAACTTCGCTAGTTTTGGTAGGAACAAATGATTTTGCATTCTGTCCTTCACAGAAGGAATTTGACTATCTAAAATCTGGAATCATATGTCAGGACTTTAACAGACAGATTCAAGAAAACAATGATTCAGTTTAGTGTTTAAATAGCTAGGAACTAACTGAATCTGCTAAGACAAATGAGAGAAGTTATTTCTTTATATTTCTGTAATACTCTCATGGATGTGTGGCCTCCTGTAAAAGACAAATGTGGGACAAAATCACAAGGGAATAAATCATTTTTCCAAAAGTTTAATAACACAAGAAGGTAGATATTCACATGGAAAATGTACTGGGCTACAATTTGGGTGACAAAGAGTTGTTCCTGAGATCTCAGGCAAGTAGTCACTTTTCCAATTTGTGCTGTGCTGCAAAATGACATAGATAATACCTCATGTCTCCTGTCTTTCTCAGCTCAAAATATATATTTATATATGCATTTATAGCAATCTGTAGAAAATGTTGAACGTTAAAGATTTTGGTAGACTAATAAGACAAAGCCATGCACAAGTGACTATTATCCCTATTTGTTAAATAGTTTACTTATACTATCTTCTTATAGTAATTATATATTATATAAAATGTTCTCATTTCTTGGTAATTATACTCATAAATGTTTATACTAAAACTAAAATACATTTATATTGTTTACCAAGGAAATCATTCCTTCAGTTCTTCTACCATGGAAATAATGAGTTGTTATTTCAGTCTTCTAAATTTCATGTTTATATTTTGATGGAATTGAGATAATCCATTTGTGTTTTGAGGAGATAGTATGACTTAATAAATGCATGACTGAAAAGAGAGAAATATGCATTTCTTAAGACTTTTTTAAAAAGTAATGATATTTTGCATAAATTGGACACAGAGTGCTATTGATTCAATTCACCACTTCAAAATATGTTTCATTGAGTGAAGATTTCCTAACTTTTTACACTATATTAAGTGAGAAGTAAAAAAGAAATACTTGCCAAAATGTACTGAAATATAATGTCAGCAAGATATTCAAAGTAAAATAAAATTGACATGGATGGCATAGATATTTTAGAACTGTGCTGAAGATGATGATGCCCATCTTAATACATTATATCTTTCATGTCCTCCCTTTAATATTTTAAATAACTTTAAAGAAGACAAAAGAAAGAAAAAGAGAGAGAAAAATGAACAACCATACAGTGATCACAGAGTTTGTCCTTTTGGGCCTTTCTGATGATCCAGACCTTCAGATTGTGCTTTTCCTCTTTTTATTCATCACATATGTATTAAGCATCACTGGGAACCTGACTATCATCATCCTAACCTTGGTGGACTCCCATCTCCAGACTCCAATGTATTTCTTCCTCCGGAACTTCTCCTTTTTAGAAATCTCATTTACAACTGTATGTATTCCTAGATTTCTGGGGACAATTATCACCAGAGATAAGACCATTTCCTACAACAATTGTGCAGCCCAACTCTTTTTCTTTATCTTCCTGGGAGTTACTGAATTCTACATTCTAACAGCCATGTCCTATGACCGCTATGTGGCCATTTGCAAGCCCCTTCACTATACAACCATCATGAACAAAAAGGTCTGCATCCTGCTTGTGCTCTGTGCATGGCTGGGAGGGTTTATGACCATTTTCCCACCCCTTATGCTTCTCCTTCAGCTGGATTACTGTAATTCCAACATTATTGATCATTTTGCATGTGATTATTTTCCACTTTTACAGCTGTCTTGCTCTGATACATGGTTCTTAGAAGTACTTGGTTTTTATTTTGCTTTGGTTGCTTTGCTGTTCACTTTGGCCTTTGTGATATTGTCCTATATGTACATTGTCAGGACCATTTTGAGACTTCCATCTGCCAGTCAGAGAAAGAAGGCTTTCTCCACATGTTCCTCTCACATGATTGTCATTTCCATCTCTTATGGAAGCTGTATATTCATGTATGCTACTCCTTCTGCCAAAGAAAAGGCATCGTTGACAAAAGGAGTAGCTATTCTCAATACCTCCGTTGCCCCCATGTTGAATCCCTTTATTTATACTCTCAGGAACCAGCAAGTAAAACAAGCATTCAAGGACATGATCCATAAAGTAGTATTTTATGCAAGTAAATGAAATATTTAGGGGGAAAAAATAAAGCTCACTGTAAAGAGCAATTCACTAAAACTTGAAATTCCTAAATATATGTACTCTTAGGCTTGATCTTGTATGTTTTCATTCTTTATAACACTACAGTCAATTTGATCTGTTTCCAATCCCTTTCTTCTACTTCCAGGCCCACATCACTAATGTTGTGTATATTGATTTCTTTAAAAGTTTAATAAACTTTTTTTCTTAAAGAATTTTATGAAAATTGTTTGTGTTTCTTTAAGGTGTGCTCAATCTTAAAATGAAACAAAATGATTTTAATTCTATTTATTAATTCAGACCATAAAACTTCAGATTTTAAGCTTTGTGTAATTTCTTGTGTATTTTCAAGATGAATATTAGTAATGTTTTAAATCACACTCTAGAATTACCATTATTTGTGCCATTAATAATTAAAATCAGTTCCAAGTACTAATATTTACTACCACATTGCACTTTAAATTTGGATTTTTTGAGTGTGTGTAATTTAGTACTTATGTTCAGGATAAATATTGGCTATGATTTTAAGTAACTTTTATACCTTTCCATGTTCTATATCCCCTTTTAGAAAATGTTTATATATTTTCTATAACATTCCAAATAAATATACTCAAACTAAAACATACATCACTTTTATTTTCTCAGTAAATTAATGAAGCTCTTAATTGCAAAATGCAATCATCAAGTTAGAATGTGCTATGATTATTTTAAAGAAATGAACCCAATGTGATAATAAATACCATGGCCTGTGATATATGACTAACAACTAAACTAAGGAAAAACTTCAAATTTAAGTAGTTTTTTATTGTTCTCCCAAATTATATGGATTAAAAAACTTTAACACACTTCATTTTAAATTTGAAGACTACTGCTTTAACTTAAAAAATGAAATTTAAAAAAATGAATCTAAATACATGTAAAATAATGAAAAATCCTGTGTATAGATTTCTAGTATATTTTAAATAATAGTTAGTCTTTATATATCTATTTATCTTCTGCTAAGATCTGGAAAACAATACATTTCAATATAAGAAATTAACATGGTGACATAGCTCTGTGAAATTTAAAATCTGTAGGGATCTTGGTGATATCTTAAAGGTTAACAATGTGATTTAAATACTTCTAAGACCTCTCACACATGTCTTTCCATTATTCATAAATTTCAGAGAGTACTAAGGAGATGATTCAGAAATGACAAAGAATGATTGTTGCCTTCATGCATATTTAATGAGAGAGAAAAATATAAAAGGAAGACCACAGTGAAGTTTTAGTACAGAATAGTGCTATACTATCTCAATGAAGAATATATTGTGAATATATTCAGAGTCTAAGCAACATTAGGCTTGCCCAAATGATTCATAATTAACAAATCAGAATATCAACAAGAAAGATATTTCCTATTTCTATTTCTTGTACCAATATTACAGGCATGATAGAGATAACAGATAAAGAAAAAAACACAATAATGAAAAGCATCATGTTAGTAGATATCACTAACAACAAACAGTTATTATATAAAAATGTCAGGCATGGTACTAAATATATATACTTAATAGTTTCTTTCAAAATTCCTATGACATATCTAGTAATTTTGTCATTTGCTAAATGATTTGATCAATGCCTTCACACAGATAACATTACTAGACTTCATACTTATAAACTGTACTAGCATGCCAGAACAAAAATGCAATTCTGATCAAGCTCAGTAAATGGAAATCTTTTTCTTAAGTGAAGGAGTTGCCTGGGCAATTCTAACCAAAACCAAAATATAAAACTTATTCTATACAATATATATTTTGGAGTCTAACTAAATACTCAGATTCATTTTGGTGGATTCCTATCTATAATTGTTTAAGGAATTATAAGTACTTAATCTCATGCTTTTCTCTGGTAAAATGATTAGAGAACTCCTTATTGAATTTTTAAGTTTTTATACTTGAGCTTCATTTCCCCATCAATAATAACATAAGAAAAGTAGGCATGCTAACTTTTGAAACATTTATCTCCTCATTTTAAAAACAAAGTATAAGGCAGTGTGACAGTGGCTCAGTGGCAGAATTCTTGCTTGCCATGCTGCAGACCTGTGTTCATTTCCCAGTGTCTGCCCACATTAAAAAAAAAGTATAATTTTTAAAATATGAGGAAAATACTTTTTTAAAATAATAAATGTTATTTAAAAGAAACACATGCCAGATAAGTCTATAGAATGAAAGGCTTAGGTTTTGACACAAGTCAATGGTCTCATTTGGTTTCAGGACCTTGGAAAACTGCCTTCCTGGACAGGCAGATGGATACTCCCTGGTAAGTAGTCCTGGCTCAAGTTACCAAGGAATATTTGAATAAAATAATTTTTACAGTGAGGAATGCACAGAGCTAATTGAATGTATACTGAAACAATTTGTTTCCTCTATTTACTTGGATACAGACCAAAGTAATTTACTACTCAATAATGAATCAAGATGGATGGGGTGAATATTATGCTCATTTCACTCTCATCAAGTGTGTCTTAGCTCAGAAAGATGGGTTATTTTTGTGTAAGGACCTTGGCTGTTAGGATAAAATCTGTGGCCTTAAAGAAGGAAAAATTTCTCAGGCATTACAGAGCTGTGGGCATTTGATAAGCTAAAATGCATAGAGCACTCAGCAAAATAGCTGGCAAGGTCAATGTTGATTAACTGTTTTCTGTTATATTATTTTGTAGATATCAAAAGACTCATTATAATAAAAACTCTGATGCAAAACAGTATGGTACTCTCTCAAGGATTAAAACTCCTCTATTTCAGAGCTCTTCTTGCTTTGGATTTGAAATAGCTGGTTCTTCTCCAAGAAAACTACACAGAGAATAAGTGTGTAACTCCCTGGATTATGAAAAGGTAGCATGAAAACACATGCAACCAACTGTACAAAAAATAGATTTTTATCAGATATGCAGAACATTACAGTCCCTAGAACTTCACTGGATTTCTTTTGAACTCTTTGCTATTTAGAACTAATATTGATTTTTTTTTTTTTTTTTTTGGTATGGGCAGGCGTGGAAACTGAACCTGGGTCTTTGGCATGGCAGGCAAGAACTCTGCCACTGAGCCACTGTTGCCCACCCATAATATTCATTTTTAACTTAATATGTTTGTGTTAGGAATTATGTCAGTTCTTTGAAATTTTTGACCTTTGGTTAATGACTTGGCACATGGTCACTTTAGTAAATATTGCATGTATTCTTGCAAACAAAACATTGTGTATTTGTGCATCTTGAGGAGAAAATTTGTATTTATTAATATAATATTAAATGTATATACATAAAGAGAGATCCATTTTGTTAATCATGTTTTCAGAATTTCAATATCCTTAGTTTTGTTCACAGTTGCTCAAATCCACTGAGAATTACATGTTTTGGTTTTGTCAGTATTTGCTTTATATATCTTGAGTCTAAATTATTATATTCACAAACATTTTGAAAATGTGGTATCTTCCTGCCAGATTTACAATTTAAAGGTTCTTATTTTACCTTTAGCAATGTTTCCTACTTATTCTGCCTTGTGTAATGTTAATCTAGTCTCACCCGTTTCTCTTTGGTTAAGTTAGGCATGATATATATTTTTCTTTATATTGATTTTCAGAGTTTTCCATGTTGTCATATTTAATATGTGATACTTGACAGCAGTATAAAATTTTGCTTGTATCTTTATTCATTCTGAGAATTTGGGTCTTTAAAATGGTTTCTTTAGGACAGGCCACAGTGGCTCAGAGGCTGAGTTCTCACCTGCCATGCCACAGACCCAGCTTTGATTCCTGGTGCCTGCCTATGCAAAAATTAAAAAAAAAAAAAAGATTTCTTCAATTTTTTTGGTCATGTAATGAAAGTTAAGATGTTTTTGGACTTTTATCAATAATCTTACAGTAAATTTACCAACAGTTTTCTTTGATTTTTTAAATATCCCTTTTATTAACACTTAATTTAGACTTATTAAGTATTTATTAGTTATATGTTCTCTCAAATTATTAATTATCATTCTATTGCTAACCTTATATTGTATATCTTACTGATCAAAACATATCTTTTATTTACTTTTTGAACTTGGATACAAATATTTTGCCACACCCATATAATGGCAGAATAATATACTTCAAATCCATTTATACCTCCCACTTTTCTTAAAAATATTAATTTGCTTTTTAATGTTTTACCTATTAACCTCTACAATATATTATTATTATTGGGAACAGAAAAATATTCATTTACTATTGTTTAAATTTTAAAGTCTCTTCATTAATTCCTGAACTTCTGTTTCCTTCTTTTAAATTTTTCTTCTGTATGGAGAAATCCCTTTAGTATTATATGAGTATATATATATGAGATATATAAGAAAAAGAGTCTGAAACCATCTTAGTTTTGACTACATATTGGAGTAATATTTTCTCTGGGGGTGGATTTCTTATTTTGAATTTGTATTTTAGAGCTTCAAAGATTGTATTCCAAAGGGATATGTGAAGATGACCAAATAAGAAAATTGAGGAATCAGTCCCTCCACCAGAACAACTATTAAACCGGCAAGAATTGAGACTGAATCAGCTATTTCAAAACCTCAAATTTAGTAAATCACTGTACAGCATCCCTGGAAGAAGAGATTTGTAAATACTAGTAAATTGCTCTCTCCATGCCAGGGTTAAATGTACCCAATCCCCACTTTCACAACAGGTAGCAGTGGGGGATGCCAGAAAGGGACATAAAAATCTACTTCCTCATGCCTTGCCAATTGCAGAGCATGACTTCTGACTAGCAACATTGAATTACTGTGCCCATTGTTCCAACCTCTTCTATCCCTGAGGGGAAAAAATGGCTGAAAAGAGCTAAAGATAATACACTCCCTCAGAGCTGTGGAGAAGAGTTGAAGTACAGCATTTGTTGTGAAAGTTAAAGAAAGCACAGATTTGGGGAACCATGGAAAAAGCTCCTGGCTCCTTTCTGGCCCCTCCCTCACCCCTCTTCAGGGCAGACTGGAGATAGCTAATGCTTCCTTTAGGGACTCTAGACCTATTTGTGACTAGGAAAGACTGACTTCAGAAACTACTCTTCAGTCTGTTTCCCCTCCCAGATTTTGCTCTATACAAAGTAGCAGCTTGAGAAAACAAAACCACTTTAAGAAAAAAATTGATGTGGATCCTCTGGGGCAAAATCTTACATGTTTTCAGGCTGGCAGTGGGACATACTGCAGAGCAGGAATGTCTGCCTTTTGGGAAGTAAGGGGATATTAAATGCCTATAAATGGGGACTTCTAAGCCACTAGCAAATCAAGCCCAGGATAATACCCAGGCCCAGAAGAACAAGGAAGGTCCTGTATTTTGTGTTCACATTGGATGGGCATTCCTCAGGAGGGTTGGCACTCAAGAAAATCTCCATCATATCACCAGCTGGCTACAATCTTAAGAAACAGATATCCCATGGAATAAACCACAGAGTTAACATTTTAAAATATTAAAGTGTAACATGTACAAGAAGACATTGCAAAACAAACAAAGAAATGGGAAATAATGGTACATCCAAAGTAAGAAGATGAAAATTCAGAAAACACTAACAATGAAGATCAGGTTGTAGGTATGCTAGAAAAAATAGTTCAAACAAAATGTCTTCAATATGCTCAAAAAGATAAAGGAAAATACAGAAAAAGAAACAAATGTTATCATGAAAACAATGAATGAATATGAGAGTCTCATTAGAGAGCTAGAAGTTTTAAAAAGGAACCAAACAGAATTAGTGGAGTTGAAGAGCACAACAACAGAAAGGAAAAATTCCCAGCAGGGATTCCATCACAGATTGGAGCTGGCAGAAGGAAGAAACAGCAAGCTTGAAGACAAAGCATTGAAATGAACCAGGATTAGAAGCAAAAAAAGAAAGAGGTATAAAAAGTGAAAATAGCTTAAGAAACTTCTAGGACACCATCAAAGATAGTATGTATGTATCATGGGAGTTCCAAAAGGAAAAAAAAGAGAAAAGGGCAGAAAGAATCTTCAAAGAAATAATGACAGAAAACTTCCAAACCTAGCAAAAGGCATGAGTATGCATTTTCAGAAAACACCTAAAGGAGAAAGTTGAAGATCAACCGTCATAATACAAAGGACAAAGAGAGTGTTCTGAAAGCTGTAAGAGAAAAGCAATGTGTCATCTACAAGGGAGACCCAAATAGATTGATGGCAATTCCCATCAGAACCATGGAGGGAAGCAGGCAGTGGGTTGAAATACCTAAAGTGTCAAACAAGAATTTTATATCCAGCAAGAATATGGAAGGAATTAAAACATTTGCAGATAAAAATTGAGTATGCAATGCTTTATCATCACTACATCTGCCTACAAGAAATGCTAAAGGGAGTTCTTCAGACTGAAAGGAAAGAACACTAGACAATGTTTCAAAACAGCATAAAGAAATGCAACCCTCTGGTACAGGTAACATCATGGTGAATTATAAATGTAAGTTCTATTGTATTTTTTGGTATGTAAGTCCTCTTCTTATTTTCTGCAAGTGATAAAATGCAAATTCATTAAAATATAATAATAAATTTATGGTTTGAGATATCAATATACAAATATATAATTTGCAACAAATACAGAAAAGCTGGGAAGACAGAGGGGTAGAGTAATAATGTGTATGTACTGTATTGAAGCCAAATTATGATAAAATTGAATACATCCAAAGTATTTGGATTTGGCAGAATGAGTAAAAAAGCATGACCCAAATTTCTACAAGAGACTTACCTTCAATTCAAACGTATAAGAAGGTTGAAAATGATAAAGTGTGAAAATATATACTATGCAAGTAGTAACCAAAGCGAGTTGGGGGTTGGGCCCCTCCAGATTTTGCTCTATACAAAGCAAATCACCTCTGCTTGAAAAGGTGAAACTTGGGTGCTGAGAAGTGGTTGTTCTAGTTTGCTAAATGCTGTCAGAACACAATATATCAGAAATAGAATAGCTTTTAAAAGAGGAATTTATTAAATTAGAAGTTTACAGTTCTATGGCCATAAAAATCTCGGACTAAGCCATCCATAGAACGATACCTTGACTCAAAAAAGACTGATGTCTGTACATGAGAAGGCTCATAGCTGGCATCTGATGTTCCTTGTTCCTGGTTCCATTGTTTCCATATTCTGTTGCCAGGCCTTTCTTCTCTAAGCATCTGTGGGCCTTCTCTTAGCTCCTCTGGACGTAACTCCAGTTCTGGTTTGCTTAGCTTTCATGGAAATGCATGTAGTAATGTTTGCTGGGCTCTGCATCTCCATGCATCTGTGTCTAGGCATCTTCTCTTTCTGTTGGCATGCCAAGCATCTCCAAGTGTCTGTCTCTGTTGGTTCTGAAGCAAGAGCACTTTCTTCAAAATGTCTCCCCTTTTAACAGACTCCAGAAAGCTAATCAAGACCCACCTTGAATGGGAGGATTCATATTTCTATCTAATCAAAAGGTCACACATAAAGTTGAGTGTGCTACTGCTCCATGGAAGTTATCTAATCAGAGTTCACACCAACAATTAGTTGCATCACATCTTCATGGAAACAATCCAATCAAAATATCCATGCTACAACATTGAATGAATATTAAAGAACATGGCTGTTTTTGGGGTACACAATAGTTTCAAAACAGCACATTCCACCCTCTGGACCCCCAAAACATGTACCTTCAGTATAGGAAATACATTAACTCCATCACAATGTCAAAAATACTTAAGCCATTTTGGTAATAATGCAAATGCAACTCAAAGTCAGAAAAAGTACAAAACTTCATCAAAGCCAGCCACAGTCTGATCTGTCTTAAGGCAAAATTCTCCTTACGTTGTTGACTCATGAAACTCAGGGCAGATTATCTGTTTTCAATATACAAAGGAAAACAGTCATAGTATACATGTTCACATTGCCATAGGGAGAAATCAAAAGGAAAATAGGGATTACAGACACAAACTGTTCTGAAATTCTCCTGGGAAAGCTCCATCAGATTTCAAAGTCTGGGAGACAGTTACCATAGGGGCTTTAGAAATGTCATTCCCATGCCTTCCAAGGGCCTCTGCAACAGGCTTATTCTCTCCAAACATTGGGATGAAGGTTGCCAATTAAGATGTGCTGAGTGGACCACCATTCTTTTGGCTACACACTCTACAAGCATCAGGGCAACACTATGGATCTTTGCCATCTCTGGAGCACATGCTCAACACTTCCAGAACAACAGGGCAATTGCCAGGCATCTCTCATCCCTGGGTCATATCCTCCACACTCGCTGAGGCCTGAGGCACTGAAACTCCTCCTTGTTATTTAAGAAGAATACCTACTCTCTGCTTCCAGGTCAAACTCACCCTTTCACTGTGGTTGGGTGGGTCTACTATCTTGGCTCAAGATTTCTTGGCTTCAAACCTTAGCTTCCATGGATCGGCATTTGAAATCAATTTTCCTTCAATATGTCCTTTTTCTTTCCCTTTTAGTCCAGACTGGCAGTGCTTCCATTCATAGTGTTCACACAAGAAATTTGTTAGTTTTCAAAGCAGTAAATAGGGATCAAGTCTATCAGACAATGGGACTTCCCACAAATCCATTCTGGATAACTCTACCTCCAATCCATGCTTTACCTGCAATGGCTGACTGCTTTCATGTTTGGGTAAATCCTCATAAGGGGCCCTATTCTCCATGGTCTTACTTTCTGGATGCCCAATATTTTCCAGACCACGAAATTCTGGTTTCTTTGTACCCAAGAGTACAGTTCTCAATTTATATATTCCCTGTTACATTTTACTATAATCTGTAAGAAGAAACCAGACTTTATTTTCCACATTTAGTTTGGAAATCTCTTTAGCTGAGAACTCCAGCTTGTCACTTTTATTTTATTTATTTATTTATTTTTTTAGCTTTCCACTTTTAAATACTAGCTTCCATCCAACACCAGTAGGCAGTTTTGTGAAATTCTCTGCCACTGTAAAACATAGGTTACCTTATGTTTTAGTTTGTTAATGTTGCAAGAAAACCAGTATGCTAAAAATAAGTTGGCTTCTATAAAGGGTATTCAAGTTAAAAGTTTACATTTCTAAGGCCATAAAAATGTCCGAGTAAGCCATCCAGAGAAAGATAACTTTACTCAAGAAAGGCCAATCTAGGAAGGCATTTTGCTGGCATCTGCTGGTCCTTTGGCTTCCTGTTTCAAGCAGCTTCTGTGGGGGCATTTCCTTTCTGCATATTCAAACACCTCTGTCTGTGTCAGTTCTGAAGCTTTTTCCAAAGTGGTTCCCTTTTAAAGGACTCCAGTAAGTGACACATCTTGAATGGGTGCAGACAAATCTTCACAGAAACCACCTAATCAAAAGGTTCCACACACAACTGGGTAGGTTTTGTATCCAGGGAAACAACTTGTCAGAAAGATGTCACCCAACAATATTGAACTGGGATTAAAAAACATGACATTTTTGGGGTACATAACAGTTTCAAACCAACACACCTTTCTTCCATTTGCAATAATGAATATATTATTTCTGTCTAAGGCCTTATCAAAAGTTTCCTTAGAGCCCAAATTTCTACCAAGGGTCTCTTCAAAGCAATTCAAGCATTTTCTATCAAGTAATCAGAATTCTTCCAAAATCTTCTCCTTATCCATTAAAAAGCCATCCCAACATGCTTGGTATTTGCAAACAGTAGGCCCACTTCTCAGGTACCAAAATATGTTTTGGTTTGTCAAATGTTACTGAAATGCAATATACCAGAAATGGAATGGCTTTTAAAAAGGAAATTTATTAAGTTACAAGTTTGCGATTCTAAAACCATAAATATATCCAAATAAAGACATCCACAGAATGATACCTTCATTCAAGAATGGTTGATTTCTGTTCACAGAAAGGCTTATGGCTGAAGTCTCTAGCCCTTGTAGCTAGTTGTTTCTTCTGATGCCAGTGGTTTCTTCTCAAAGACTCTGTAGGCCTTCACTTAGCTCCTCCAAGACAAAACTCTGGGTTCTGGCTTGCTTAACACCCCATTGGAAGGCATATGGCAATGTCTGAAGGGCTCTGCATCTCCATGTCTGGGTGTCTGCTCTCTCTGTTAGCACTCCAAGCATCTCCAAATGTCTGCATCTTTACTGGCTTTGAAACGAGTGTCCTTTCTCCAAAATATCTTCCCTTTTTAAGGACTCTAGAAAATTAATCAAGACCCACCTTAAATGGGTGGGGTCACATCTCTTTTGGATAACAAATGTAACATGCATGACTGGGTGTGTCACATCTCTAAGGAAACTATCTGGTGAAAGTTTCCACCCTATAATATTGAATCAGGATTAAAGAACACCACTTTTCTGTGGTACACAATAGTTTCAAACAGGCACAGTGGCTCTGAAAAGGGATTTCCTTTTTTATGCAAAATTATTCTAACTAGTTCATTAAAGAAAGCCTCAGACAGTTAAAATTGTCAGCTCTGATCCTGGCAAGTGTGGAGTTAAGATTGTCTGAGAGACAAAGTATCAAGTAAAGAGAGGTATATAATTTCCTAAAGGGCTGATTATCCCCAGGAAAAGGAGGGACAGTGCTCAGCTCAAGTGTCATGGTGGCTGTCAGTTAGAGAGCTCAGACCCAGGGACTAAGCCCTAAGCCTGCCTTCTACCTCCACATCTGTTTCAGTCACACTGATGACAGCAATACGTTCAGTTTAGAATTAAAGACACTGCAGAACTTTATGCTAGTGGGGAACATAAATGCACCACCTCCTGGGAAGGATTGGAAAAGCACTGAATCTAGAGGATTCACAGGAATCTCTAACAACCTGCTGGATCTCATTCTTGGGGAAACTTGATACTGATCATACTCTTCTCCTGAGATTAGGACTTCTTGTCTTGGGTGGGAAAACTTTACTGGGGTCAATGATATTGGTGACACCATCCTAAGAAAAGAAAGAAGAAAGGATTACATTAGGTAGGGCAAGAACTAAAAAAATAAGACATGAAAAGTACTGAACAATTAAAAAGAGGTTATGTTAGAGTGCTAGAATAAGTTCTAAAAAAAAAGGGAAAAAAACAAAAACAAAAAGCAAAGACAGAGAATAAAGCCTACCAACTAGGAAACCCTAGATAAAATGGTGAAGATTGATCTCAAGAATAACTTAATCAAGGAAATCAGATGCTGAGACACAAGCAAAAATTATTAGTCATACTAGGAAAAATAGAGGTATGGACAGTCAAAGGAACAAACTAACATTTTAAACTATATACAGGAGATGAAACAACTAATTACTATTCAATCAAACATGATAAGTCAAGTCAAAAATCAAATCAATGAGTTGAGAAACAATGTGGCAAAAGAGATAAAGGATATAAAGAAAATATAGGGCTACCAAGAAGAAGATTTTGAAAGTATGAAAAAACAACTGGCAGAACTTATGGGAATGAAAGGCACAAAAGAAGATATGAAAAACACAATGGAGACTATCAATAGCAGTTGAAGAGGTAGAAGAAAGATTTATCAAATAAGAGACAGGACATCAGAAATCTTACATACAAAAGTTTAGAGAGAGAAAAGAGTGGGAAAATATGAAGAAGGTCTCAGTAATTAAAAGATAACATGATGTGTATGAATATATGCATTATAGGTGTCCCAGAATAGAAAGAAAAAAGGGCAGAAATGGATAATAAGGAAATGATCACTGAAAATTTCCAATCCCTTATGAAAGACTCAAATTATAGCTCTAAGAAGAGCAGTGTACACCAAACAGAATAGATCCATATAGATCCACTCAAAAACACTAACTACTCAGATTTTCAAATGCCAAAGACAAACAGAGAGTTCTGAAAGCAGCAAGAGAAAAGATATCCATCACATACAAGGGAAGCTTGATGAAACTATTGCAGGTTTCTCAGTAGAAACCCATGAAGGTGAGAAGGCAGTGGTATGATATATTTATTATTCTAAAAGAGAAAATTGCCTACCGATAATTCTATACCCAGCAAACCCTCCAACAAAAATCAGGTAGAGTTTATAATACTCTCAGACAGAGAGAGCATTTGTGAATAAGAGATTGGTTCTATAAGTACTACTAAAGCAAGCACTACAGGCAGAGAGGAAAAGACAGAAGAGAGAAGATTGGAGAAGAGCATAGAAATAAAGACTACACTAAGGGTGAAAAGACAAAAAAGATATGACATTTGAGATACAAAAGAGAAAATGATAAAAGAAAGTACTGTCTTATAGTAATAATATTAAATGTAAATGAATCAAAGTCCCCAATCAAAACACATATACTGGCTGAATGGATAAACGGACTGATCCATTTAAAGTGTCTACAGGAGACTCACTTTAGTTAGTCCCAAGGACAAAAACAGATTGAAAATGAAAGACTGGAAAAAATATTTCACACAAGCAACAACAACAAGGTGTATCTCTACTAGTATTCAACAAACTAGACTTCAAATGTAAAAGAATTAAAAGAGTCAAAAAAGATCCTATATATTAATAAAAAAACAATTCATCAAAAAGACATAACAATCATGAATATTTGTGCAGTAAGCCAGAGTACCCCAAAATATATGAGGTATACACTGATAACACTGATGGGAAAAGTAGACATCTCTACAAAAATAATTGAAGACTTTAATACATGATTCTTATCAATGGACAGTATATCTAGATAGAGGATCAATAAGGAGACAAAGATTTTGAATAATATGATAAATGAACCACACTAAACCTTTAGAGAACATTATACCCCACAACAGCAGGACACATATTTTTCTCAAGTGCTTAAGAATCATTCTCCAGGATAGGCAACATGCTGGGTCACAAAGCTAGTCTCAATAAATTTAAAAAGATTGAAATTATATAAAGCACTTTCTTGGATCATAACAGAATGAAATTAGAAATCAATAAGAGGAGAAAGTCTAGAAAATTCACAAACGTATGGAGACTAATCAACACTCTTAAACAACCGGTGTGTCAAGGAGGAACATACAAGTAAATCAGTAAATATCTTGAGACAAAAGGAAAATGAAAACACATCATATCAAAACTTATGAGATGCAGCCAAGATGGTGCTGAGAGGGAAACTTATTGTCCTAAATATATTAAGTAGGAAGAAATAGCAAAATTTGAGATCCACAATCTAGAAACAGAACAGAAAACTAACCCCAAGTAGACAGAAGGAAAAAAAAAATGATTGGAACCTAAATAAATGAAAATGAGAACAAAAAAATAAAAGAGAGAATCAATAAAACAAGTTGGTTCTTTGAGGAAATCAATAAAATTGATGGACCATTAGTTAAGCAAACAAATCAAAAACAGAGAGGAAGCAAATAAAGAAAATCAGAAGTGGGAGAAAGGGACGTAACTACTGACCCCACAGAAATAAAGGAGATAAAGAAAGGATGCTATGAGCAACTATATGCTAATAAACTGGACAATGTAGATGAAATAGACAAATATCTGGAACAGCAAGAACAACCGACATTGACTCTAGAAAAAATAGATGACCTTAGCAAACCAATCACTAGGAAAGAGATTGAATCAGTCATCAAGAAGCTCCCAGAAAGAAAAAGTCCAGGACCCAATTGCTTCACAAGTGAAGTCTCCCAGCCATTCAAGAATCCATTAGTACCAATCCTGCTCAATCTCTTCAAAAAATTGAAGAGGAGGTGAAAGCTACTTAACTCATCCTAGAAAACCAATATCATCCTAATACCACAGTTGGAAAAAGATACTTAAAAAAAAGAAAATTACAGACAAATCTCTTAAATGAATATAGACTCAAAAATCTTCAACAAAATACTCACAAATTGATTCTAGCAGTGCATTAAAAGAATTGTACACCATAACCAAGTGGGATTTATCCCAGGTATGGAAGGCTTATTCAACACAAGAAAGTAAATTAATGTTATACACCATATCAATAAATCAAAGCAGGAAAACCACATGATCATCTTGAATGAGGTAGAAGAGACATTTGACAAATATAATATCCCTCCTTTATTAAAACACTTCAAAGGATAGGAATAGAAGGGAATTACCTCAACACGTTAAGAGGAATATATGAAAAACCCACAGCAAACATCATCCACAATGGGGAAAGACTGAAAGTTTTCCCTCTAAGATTAAGAACAAGACAAGGGTGTCCATTGTCACCATTGTTATTCAACATTGTGTCGGAAGTTGTAACTAGAGCAATTAGACAAGGCAAATAAATTAAATACATCCAAATTGGAAAGGAAAAAGTAAAAATTTCACTGTTTTCATATGATCTGATACTATATGCTAAAAATTAAAAAAAAAAAACTACAGCAAAGCTTCTAGAGCTAATAAATGAGTACTGTGAAGTGGCAGAGTACAAGATCAACACCCAAAATCAGTAGTGTTTCTATACCCTAGTGATAAGGAATCTGAGTGGGAAATAAAGAAAAAAGTTCATTTATAAAAACATCTAGAGAATCAAATATTTAGGAATAAATTTAACCAAGGCTACAATGGACCTATACACAGAAAATTGCAAGAAATTGCTAAAAGAAATCAAAGATGACCTAAGTAAATGAAATGACATACCATTTTCATGGATTTGAAGAATAAAGTTGTTAAGATGTCAATACTTCCCAAATTGATGTATAGTTTCAATACAATACCAATTTAAAATCCTAACAACTTACTTTAGAGAAATAGAACAAACAATAAACAAATTATTTGGAAGATCAGGGTGACCCAAACAGCTAAAAATATTTGGAGAAAGAGGAATGAAGTTGGATGTCTCACCCTACCCTAGTTTAAAGCATATTACAAGGCTACAGTGGTCAAAACAGCATGGTACTGGCATAAAGATAGATATATTGACCAATGGATTTGTATTCAGTGTTCAGAAATAGACCTCCTTATCTATGAACAATTGATTTTTGATAAGACTGTCAAGCAAATTCAACTGGGATAGAACAGCCTCTTCAAAAATGGCACTTGGAGGGCGGGCCGCGGTGGCTCAGCGGGCAAAGAGCTTGCCTGCTATGCCGGAGGACCTCGGTTCGATTCCCGGCCCCAGCCCATGTAACAAAAACGGAGAAACAGAATACAATAAAACAAGAAAATGTTTAAAAATGTTTCCCTTTCTTCCTTCCTTCCTTCCTTCTCTCTGTCTTTCCTTTTAAAAAAAAAAAAAAAAAAAAAAAATGGCACTTGGAGAACTGCATATCCATATTCATAAGCATGAAAGGGGGTCCATATCTCACACCTCATAGGAAAAATAACTCAAAATGAATAAAAGGCTTAGACATTAACACTAAGAATATAAAACTTTCTGAAGAAAATTTAAGGATATTTCATATAGATCTTGTGTTAGGAGGGGATTTACTAGACCTTCTATGCAAGACACAAGCAATAAAATAGATAAATGTTATCTCCTCAAAACTGAGTACTTTTGCAGGTGCACAGGGGTTCAGTGGTAGAATGCACGACTTTCATGTGGGAGACCTGGGTTCAATTGCTGAACCATGCAACCCCCCCCACAAAAAGAAAACAATAATATTGCAAGTCAAAAGACTTTGTCAGGACAGTAAAAAGACAGCCTCCATAATGAGAGACAACATTTGGAAACCACATATCAGATAAAAGTTTAATATACAAAATTTATAAAGACTTTCAATTCAACAACAAAAACACAAACAACCCAATTAAAAAATGGGTGAAAGACATGGACAGACAGTTTTCCAATATGGCAGCAGTATTCACAATTTTCAGTGGATGGAGTTTGCCTAAAAGTATATTGGCTGATGAACAGAAGCGCAAACTATGGTGTATACATATAATGGAGTATTGAGTAGCTTCAAGAAGGAATGAACTTGTGAGCCATGCAACTAGGTGAACGGATCTTGAGAACACCATTTCATTAAATAAGCCAGAAATGAAAAGTCAAATATTTTAACACCCCACCACTATGGACTAACTATATTGTGCATACTGAGAATTGAATTTGAAGGCATAGGTAATCAGGTGAAGGCCTGTTACCAAGGTTGGTAGATTGTAAATTCTTACAGCAGTCACTTGTTTTCTGGAGTTGTAACTTTTATTCATAAATTCTGACATGCTGTGCTATTTGTGTATAACCTGATCATTCCCTGGAAGTTTGAGTATCTGTGAGACCCCAGACACTCAAGGCTAGAGTTCTGTGGCTACAAAAATTAGCATTACCCCATAGAACAACTGTAAAAACACTGAAAATATGATCAGACTTTAATTAGAGATATGAATTAAACTGGTCTGGGAAGGACTAGGGTAAATCAGATTAAAAGATAAAGGATGATATTGACTGTATTTTAAAACTTCAACTTCTGTGTCAAACCAGAGGAAGAGATGCTTACTTGGTGCTGTGGTAGTTATAGTCAGTTGTCAACTTGGCCAGGCGAAGGTACCTAGTTCTGTTGCTGTGGGAATGAGCCAATGGTATGTGAACTATATATGTTGCTTATTACATCTGCAGTCAGCTAAGAGTCATGCCTGCTGTAATGAATGATGTTTGATTTAATTGTCTGCTGCTTAAATGAGACAGCTCAGTGTAGCATAGCCCAAGCTGTTCAGTATACCTCATCTCAACCCTCATAGTTCAGCCCAAGCCTTTGAAGATGCAGAAAGAAATCATGCTGGGGAAAGTTGTACAATTTGGGTAATTATATGGTATGTGAATATATAATATAGTTCAATAAAATTGCATTTATTAAAAAGAGTAAATCACATGGAAATGCATTAATATTTTAAGGCAAGTGAAAATGAAAATACCACATACCAAAACTAATAGAATAAAGCAAAGGCGGTGCTGAGAGGGACATTAATAGCACTAAATGCTTACATTAAAGAAGTAAGTTTTAGTTCAGAGACCCAACCTCAAAACTAGAAGAAATAAACAAATAATAGTAAATTAAACATGAACTGAGCCTAAGGAAGACAAAAACAAAAATTACAGTGGAGATAAATGAAATAGAGAATAGAACCAAAAATTCAAACTTGCTTTATTGAAGATTTCAATAAAATTGACAAATCTTTAGACTAACAATAAAAAAGATCACAAATGACAAAAATCATAAATGGAAAGGGGAACATTACTAACAACATGACTGAATTAAAAAGAACTAAGAGAGGATACTAAGAAATACTATGAAATACTGTACACCAAAAGTGTATAAGCTAGATTAAATGAATATATTCATTTGGAAACACATGAACTAACTCCACAAATTCAAGAAGAAATAGATTATCACAACAAATCAATGGTAAGAGATTGAATCGGTAATCAAATATCTCCACAAAAGTAAAGCCCAGGGCCAAATTGATTCACAAGGGAATTCGACCAAATATTCCAAAAGGAACTATCGCCAATCCTGCTCAAACTTTTCAAAAAACTTGAAGAGGAGGGAATGCTCCCTAATTCATCCTACAAGGCCAATGTCATCCTTATAACAAAGCCGAGTAAAGATACCATAAGAAAAGAAAATTATAGACAAACGCCTCTTATGAAAATAGATGCAAAATCCTCAACATAATACTAGCAAGTCAAAATCAAAAGCACATGATTGAAAAATCCATAAAATTATAGTTCATTTACTCTTTTTAAAATTTTGCAAGTTATTTTTTATAGTCATATTTTAGAAATAATGAAAGTAAGGCTTTAACTACTTTTTTCAAGGTTACAACACAAATAGATAGCCAATCTTGGATATGAACATATTTCTGTTGGACATGAGACTCCATGTTTTTTACCATTACAGTATACTGCCTCCCATTAAAGTCTTTGGAATGTCTCAGACCCTTATATATCAAGCTGAAAATATAGAAACATTTTACCTTCAAAAAATAGCAAAAGTTGTCTATATTTGCAAGTGACAAATTATATACTTATATTAAAATGGTTCTTTCATAGATATTTTGATTATATTGATTTACTATGATAGAACAATTAAACCAAGAGCCTCAAATTACTTGGATCTCAAAATATAATTTTATTAGATATTGTAGTTGGCAGAATAATACAGGTAATTTTCCAAGTAGAATGTCATTGTATTTTTTGAAGAAGTTTTGGTGAGCAAATGATTCAGGAGAAAAAATAGAAAATATTAAAAATATTATTTGTCATAAAACTTCATATAGAAAACAGACTAAGAAACAATGGGATCAATGGAATATATTACTTTGATATAAGAGAGTAAGTTTGCTGGTAAACTTACTCTCATTATATATTTATCTCATTATTCATTTTATTGCTCTATATTCAGTCTTTTTAAAATAAAATTTATGTGCTACTCCACAGTTTAGAAAGCAACTTTTACAAAGACATTTCATGTATGAGGAATAAAATGACATGTTTATATATGAGAGTAAGTCATACCAGTAATTTACCCACCAAAAATAAGCAAACAACAACAAAAAATGGCCTGGTTTAGAATAACCTTAATTTTGGGAATTCAGGAACTCTCTTATTTAGATAGTATACAAAAATTCCATGTGCTGGCCTCCTTCTTAAGCCCTTTCTCTCCTTTCGGACTTTGTTCCCCAACTTCTATTTCTATTTTGATAGTAATGTTGACAATGTTTTTTGATAATCCTAGGTGTATTTTTCTCTGAGTTCTTGTTGCCATGTTTGAGTCACTGAAATAATTCCCCTGAGCCTAGGGCAGATATGGTCAATAAAACACCTTTTGGCCTATGCAAGTTAAAGTCCATATAGAAATCATGCTCAGAAAGTTTCGAAGTAAGTACTTTTCTTTCTTCTTCTCTTCATTACTTTTGTTCCCCATTACCATGATGAGAAATATATCAGGAATTATTAACTATAGAAATAAAATAATTTAAAATATTTTGTAAGAGAATGCTTTTTAGAAATACTGTTTCTTGACCTAAACTGAAACAGGTGATCATTTTGTAAATTGAACCAGTCAGCCCAGTGCCCTTGTGTGACAAACAGAGGTAAGAGTGGAAAGTGGAAGTCAGTGAAATCTTCCCTTCTCTTAGTACTAATTCATTTTTAGTTCAGCTTTTCATCAGAAAATATAGATTAATTTGGGAATGTTATTTCTTTCTGCATATATAAGCATTGTGAAAATGAGTATGTTTATACTCCCTCTTTATTGTATTAATATGTTTCTATATTATTCATCAGAAAATGTGTTTGGACTTCTTCATGAAATACTGACATTTTAGTCTTATGGTTAATAACTAGAACAGGCCTTATTTTAGGCAGAAACAAATTAGAATTGAAATTCTATCATTCACTGTCTGTTTGATCTTGTTTATGTTATTTAACTTTTCTCAGTACATTTCTTTAACTCTACTGCATGTTGTGTTGAATAAATTAGATAAAGTATATAAAGCCTTAGCATTGTCTCAAATAAGTACCCTTAAAATAGTAATTAGCATTTTCTATTAAACCTATCTTTATCAAATGTGGGAAATGATTTTAGTTTTTAGAATAAAAATATAATTGAAAGCATTCATTGGGAGCACATACAAAACTACATAAAATGTTTTATAACTTAATTTTTCTTTTGTTTAAGTTGACCCTCACAATAATTCTGTGAATTTCTTTTAAAAATGAAAAAAAAATGCTAAAGCTCCAGAGAGTTATGTAATCCCTAAAGTGACAATACAGCTATGTGGTTGTATTGCATTTAAATCAATTTATCTCTGAATTTGAAGTCCATCATTTTCCCAACATTACCATAAATTGTAAGTTAATAGTAAATCCTGATGCCATACTTCCAAAAAATTATTTTTATCTTCTAAATTAAAAATTATCTTCAAATATAGGTACTTAATAACAGAGAAAATAAGGATATAGTAGAAGTTCACTATGAGAAATCTACAGATTTTGAAAAAGTTCTTTGGGTGATTGCTGGTTTTCTGTCATTGTTTGTATTCAGCTGAATTATCTGACTTTTGGGATTCATATTCAACTATTCTGTAGAGAAAAAGCAGATTCCAACACGCTGTCCATAATTCACTCTACAAAAGAACAAGGAAAAGTAATCTCTCTGTCCTTATTAGGTCTTTAAATTGGGATGTTTCTTTAAACTGGACAATTTGGGGAATGTTAATTTTATTTTTCTCAGGAAGGCCATTCTTAGAATTTACTATAGAATAGCAGAAGTTTCCTAATATGCCCTGAAGTTCATTTAAATTTATTGCACTTAACACAATGACAAATATTTGCTTATTGAATTAGTTGATTTTCACTTGCAATGACCTACTGGCCTGATTCAACAAGAAGACATCCAAGGTAGATAAGTATTCATAGAAAGAAAAATGAGAGAAGGAATATGAAGCATATTATTATATGTTATTCATGACTAGGGAAAATGTGGTTGAGTGGCTAGGAAGGAAAGTCTGATATTATTTCTTAGAATCTGAGAGATTTTCTTCACGACTCTACTTAAACCCATCTCAGAAATGGTTAAAAGATCAAAGAGTCATATTAGATGTTAATTATAGAAGATTGTTAATTAAGAACAATCCTTTTGTGTATGTATGTGTGTGTGTATCTCCATATATATCATATAATTGAATTGCCATAAATATATTTACAAAATATGTAATTACTTCCCCTCTCCTGTAATGTCCATTCCTCCTAATGGTGTCCTTGAGTCTGCTTTTTCCAGACCCTGAGGAATACCAAAAGCAAATGTTCATGCTCACATGCTTTCCCAATACAAGGACTACCATCCATCTCAGTTGGATTTTCCTTGCATCAAGCAATTTGTTTGCTAACCAATGAAGTGAGTGAAAAGGGAATTTAGGCAGATAAGTTTAAAAAGACAAGAAAACAACTTGAGAGACTTCACAGTATTACACTGCATTATGCACTATAGAATCAGGAAATCGTTATCTAATCAGGATATCATTATCTTGAAATTATATAGTTTATTATAGAAACTTTTTTTTTAACATTGAAAAATCTTTAGTATTTAATGAATATGCACAGGATGTGTGATATGATAATGGACTGGTTCAATTTCTGGAGGCAAGTTGTAGTGTCACTTGAAAATGCATTATCATCAGTTTTGTTATGAAGGAAGAGAAGATAAAGGGCTTTCAAGTGCTATCTTAATGACAGATTTGAAGATGTTGAGGAAAATAGGGTTTCTAATGAAAAGTGAGTGCTGAAGTAGATAAAAAGAAAATACGATGAAAAGTAGAATGAAAGTATAGAGAAAATAATTAAAAATCAGCTTAGATGGGAGAAACTTTGAAGGAAAAATATTCTGTGAATAATGATTTATATTATGTATATTGTTAGGTAGGCAAGGTTTTATTTAGATATTCATAAAAGTTGGTTTCTTCAGTCATGAAGCTCCATTCTCTTAAATTTCTGTACGATCTTTACTCTATTCTCCATGCTCTACTATCTTAGTTTAGCCATGGCAGTAAATTCAGATTCCATGACTTCAGGTGAACAGTGAGAGACTGGAAATGGTAGCTGTCAGCCAGACTGAAAACTTAGAAATCTATCACATAATTAAAGATTTAGCTCTCTGATAACTTTCAAATTTTGGTGGAGACCCCATTTAAGTGACTGATTTGTTGACACACTTGATTTCTGTATGGTATACCTCAAAATAATGTTAAATGTTACCAAAATTAGGAAAGAACATTTTGTTGTAATTGGAGAAATGACAACAAGGAATTTCCAATGAAAAGAGAACCCTTCAGGCAAATCTTATTAAAACTTCACATGCAGTCTATCTATTCCTGTATTTGAAATATTCACACAGACCGAGGGAAAAATCCTTGCTCTATCCATTTAATGGTACATTATTTGGGGAAGATTTTTTTTAATTAATTTTAAAAAATTAACTAACACAACATTTAGAAATAATTCCATTCTACATATGCAATCAGTAATTCTTAATATCATCACATAGATGTATAACCATCATTTCTTAGTATATTCGCATCGATTAAGAAAAAGATATAGCAAGACAACAGAAAAAGAAATAAAATGATAATATAGAGAAAAAATAAAAATAAAAAACATATAAAAAAACAAAAACAAAAAGAACTATAGCTCAGCTGCAGCTTCATTCAGTGTTTTAACATAATTACATTACAATTAGGTAGTATTTGGCTGTCCATTTTTGAGTTTTTGTATCCAGTCCTGTTGCACAGTCTGTATCCCTTCAGCTCCAATTTTGCATTATCTTACTTTATTTCTAACGCCTGATGGTCTCTGTTACCAATGACATATTCCAAGTTTATTCACTAATGTCGGTTCACATCAGTGGGACCATACAGTATTTGTCCTTTAGTTTTTGGCTAGTCTCACTCAGCATAATGTTCTCTAGGTTCATCCATGTTATTACATGCTTAATAAGTTTATTCTGTCTTAAAGCTGCATAATATTCCATCGTATGTATATACCACAGTTTGTTCAGCCACTCATCTGTTGATGGACATTTTGGCTGCTTCTGTCTCTTTGCAATTGTAAATAATGCTGCTATAAACATAGGTGTGCAAATGTCTGTTTGTGTCTTTGCCCTTTGAGTAGATACCTGGCAATGGTATTGCTGGGTCGTATGGCAATTCTACATTCAGCTTTTTGAGGAACCACCAAACTGCCTTCCACAGTGGTTGCACCATTTAACATTCCCACCAACAGTGGATAAGTGTGCCTCTTTCTCCACATCCTCTCTAGCATTTGTCATTTTTTGTTTTCTTGATAATGGCCATTCTGGTGGGTGTGAGATGATATCTCATTGTGGTTTTGATTTGCATTTCTCTAATGGCCAGGGACATTGAGCATCTCTTCATGTGCCTTTTGGCCATTTGTATTTCCTCTTCTGAGAAGTGTCTGTTCAAGTCTTTTTCCCATTTTGTAATTGGGTTGGCTGTCTTTTTGTTGTTTAGTTGAACAATCTCTTTATAAATTATGGATACTAGACCTTTATCTGATATGTCATTTCCAAATATTGTTTCCCATTGCATAGGCTGTCTTTCTACTTTCTTGATGAAGTTCTTTGATGCACAAAAGTGTTTAATTTTGAGGAGCTCCCATTTATTTATTTATTTATTCAGTGCTCTTGCTTTAGGTTTAAGGTCCATAAAACCACCTCCAATTGTAAGATTCATAAGATATCTCCCTACATTTTCCTCTAACTGTTTTATGGTCTTAGACCTAATGTTTAGATCTTTGATCGATTTTGAGTTAATTATTGTATAGGGTGTGAGATACGGGTCCTCTTTCATTCTTTTGCATATGGATATCCAGTTCTCTAGGCACCATTTATTGAAGAGACTGTCCTGTCCCAGGTGAGTTGGCTTGACTGCCTTATCAAAGATCAAATGTCCATAGATGGGAGGGTCTATATCTGAGCACTCTATTCTATTCCATTGGTCGATATATCTATCTTTATGCCAGTACCATGCTGTTTTGACCACTGTGGCTTCATAATATGCCTTAAAGTCCAGCAGAGTGAGACCTCTAGCTTCGTTTTTTTCCCTCAAGATACTTTTAGCAATTCGGGGCACCCTGCCCTTCCAGATAAATTTGCTTATTGGTTTTTCTATTTCTGAAAACTGAATTGTTGGGATTTTGATTTGTATTGCATTGAATCTATAAATGAATTTAGGTAGAATTGACATCTTAACTATATTTAGTCTTCCAATCCATGAACACGGTATGCCCTTCCACCTATTTAGGTCTTCTGTGATTTCTTTTAACAGTTTTTTGTAGTTTTCTTTGTATAGGTCTTTTGTCACTTTAGTTAAATTTATTCCTAAGAATTTTATTCTTTTAGTTGCAATTGTAAATGGAATTCATTTCTTGATTTCCCCCTCAGCTTGTTCATTGCTAGTGTATAGAAACACTACAGATTTTTGAATGTTGATCTTGTAACCTGCTACTTTGCTGTACTCATTTATTAGCTCTAGTAGTTTTGTTGTGGATTTTTCCGGGTTTTCGATGTATAGTATCATATCGTCTGCAAGCAGTGATAGTTTTACTTCTTCCTTTCCAATTTTGATGCCTTGTATTTCTTTTTCTTGTCTAATTGCTCTGGCTAGAACCTCCAACACGATGTTGAATAATAGTGGTGATAATGGACATTCTTGTCTTGTTCCTGATCTTAGGGGGAAAGTTTTCAATTTTTCCCCATTGAGGATGATATTAGCTGTGGGTTTTTCATATATTTCCTCTATCATTTTAAGGAAGTTCCCTTGTATTCCTATCTTTTGAAGTGTTTTCAACAGGAAAGGATGTTGAATCTTGTCGAATGCCTTCTCTGCATCAATTGAGATGATCATGTGAATTTTCTGCTTTGATTTGTTGATATGGTGTATTACATTAATTGATTTTCTTATGTTGAACCATCCTTGCATACCTGGGATGAATCCTACTTGGTCATGATGTATAATTCTTTTAATGTGTTGCTGGATTCTATTTGCTAGAATTTTGTTGAGGATTTTTGCATGTGTATTCATTAGAGAGATTGGTCTGTAGTTTTCTTTTTTTGTAATATCTTTGCCTGGTTTTGGTATGAGGGTGATGTTGGCTTCATAGAATGAATTAGGTAGCTTTCCTTCCACTTCGATTTTTTGAAGAGTTTGAGGAGAGTTAGTACTAATTCTTTCTGGAATGTTTGGTAGAATTCCCATGTAAAGCCGTCTGGTCCTGGACTTTTCTTTTTAGGAAGCTTTTGAATGACTAATTCAATTTCTTTACTTGTAATTGGTTTGTTGAGGTCATCTATTTCTTCTTGATTCAAAGTTGGTTGTTCATGCCTTTCTAGGAACTTGTCCATTTCTTCTACATTGTTGTATTTATTAGCAAACAGTTGTTTATAGTATCCTGTTATTACCTCCTTTATTTCTGTGTGGTCAGTGGTTATGACTCCTCTTCCATTTCTGATCTTATTTATTTTCATCCTCTCTTTTCTTCTTTTTGTCAATCTTGCTAAGGGCCCATCAATCTTGTTGATTTTCTCATAGAACCAACTTCTGGTCTTATTGATTTTCTCTATTGTTTTCATGTTCTCAATTTCATTTATTTCTGCTCTAATCTTTGTTATTTCTTTCCTTTTGCTTGCTTTGGGGTTAGTTTGCTGTTCTTTCTCCAGTTCTTCCAAGTGAACAGTTAATTTCCGAATTTTTCCCCTTTCTTCTTTTCTGATATAGACATTTAGGGCAATAAATTTCCCTCTAAGCACTGCCTTTGCTGCATTCCATAGGTTTTGATATGTTGTGTTTTCATTTTCATTCACCTCGAAATATTTACTAATTTCTCTTGTAATTTCTTCCTTGACCCACTGGTTGTTTAAGAGTGTGTTGTTGAGCCTCCACGTATTTGTGAATTTTCTGGCACTCCACCTATTATTGATTTCCAACTTCATTCCTTTATGATCCTAGAAAGTGTTGTGTATGATTTCAATCTTTTTTAATTTGTTGAGACTTGCTTTGTGACCCAGCATATGGTCTATCTTTGAGAATGATCCATGAGCACTTGAGAAAAAGGTGTATCTTGCTGTTGTGGGGTGTAATGTTCTATAAATGTCTGTCAAGTCTAGCTCATTTATTGTAATATTCAACTTCTCTGTTTCTTTATTGATCCTCTGTCTAGATGTTCTGTCCATTGATGAAAGTGGCAAATTGAAGTCTCCAACTATTATGGTAAGTGTGTCTATTTCCCTTTTCAGTATTTGCAGTGTATGCCTCACGTATTTTGGGGCATTCTGGTTCGGTGCATAAATATTTATGATTATTATGTCTTCTTGTTGAATTGTTCCTTTTATTAGTAGATAGTATCCTTCTTTGTCTCTTTTAACTGTTTTATATTTGAAGTCTAATTTGTTGGATATTAGTATAGCTATTCCTGCTCTGTTCTGGTTGTTATTTGCATGAAATATCTTTTCCCAACCTTTCACTTTCAACCTATGTTTATCTTTGGGTCTAAGATGTGTTTCCTGTAGACAGCATATAGAAGGATCTTGTTTTTTAATCCGTTCTGCCAGTCTATGTCTTTTGATTGAGGAGTTCAGTCCATTAACATTTAGTGTTATTACTGTTTGGGTAGTACTTTCCTCTACCATTTTGCCTTTTGTATTTTATATATCATATCTGATTTTCCTTCATTCTACACTCTTCTCCACACCTCTCTCTTCTGTCTTTTCGTATCTGTCTCTAGTGCTTCCTTTAGTATTTCTTGCAGAGCTGGTCTCTTGGTCACAAATTCTCTCAGTGACTTTTTGTCTGAAAATGTTTTAATTTCTCCCTCATTTCTGAAGGACAATTTTGCTGGGTAGAGAATTCTTGGTTGGCAGTTTTTCTCTTTTAGTAATTTAAATATATCATCCCACTGTCTTCTTGCTTCCATGGTTTCTGCTGAGAAATCTACACATAGTCTTATCGGGTTCCCTTGTATGTGATGGATTGCTTTCCTCCTGCTGCTTTCAAGATCCCCTCTTTCTCTTTGACCTCTGACATTCTAACTAGTAAGTGTCTTGGAGAACATCTATTTGGATCTATTCTCTTTGGGGTGCACTGCACTTCTTGGATCTGTAATTTTAGGTCTTTCATAAGAGTTGGGAAATTTTCAGTGATAATTTCCTCTATTAGTTTTTCTCCTCCTTTTCCCTTCTCTTCTCCTTCCAGGACACCCACAACATGTATATTTGTGGACTTCATATTATCATTCAATTCCCTGAGTCCCTGCTCAAGTCTTTCCATTCTTTTCCCTATAGTTTCTGTTTCTTTTTGGATCTCAGATGTTCCATCCTCCAGTTCACTAATTCTAACCTCTGTCTCTTGAAATCTACCATTGTAGGTTTCCATTGTTTTTTTCATCTCTTTTACCATATCTTTCATTCCCATAAGTTCTGTGATTTGTTTTTTCAGAGTTTCCATTTCTTCTTTTTGTTCATTCCTTGCCTTCTTCATGTCCTCCCTCAATTGATTGATTTGATTTTTGAAGAGGGTTTCCAATTCTGTTCGTATATTCAGAATTAGTTGTCTCAGCTCCTGTATCTCATTTGAAATATTGGTTTGTTCCTTTGACTGGGCCATATCTTCAATTTTCCTGGTGTGATTTGTTATTTTTTGCTGGCATCTGGACATTTAATTACCTTAATTTGTTTATTCTAGAGGTTGCTTTCAATTATCTTACCTAGGTTTTTCTTGCTAGATGAGTTTGTTGTCTATCTGTTCTTTGACCTTCAGTTCAGCTTTTTCTGGGCCTCTAGCTTAAGTTTTGTTTAACAGAGGGTATTTTTTCAATTCATGTTTTCTTGCTTCTTGTCCTGCTTGTAATGTGCCTTTTCCCTCCCCACCCTTAGGAGGGTCTACATAGGTAGTACAGACTCCAGCCAGGTTTTCCTGGACTACGCTGGCCTCCTTTCGGGGGGAGGGGGAAGGAATCACTTACATCAGTTTTCCCTGAGTGTGAGACCCAGTAGTTTGAAAGACTTTCCTGTGAAGTCTCTGGGCTCTGTTTTTCTTATCTTGCCCAGTATGTGGTGGTTGTCTGTCTGTGGCTCCCACCAGCAAAAGATGTTGTGTCTCCTTTAACTTTGGAAGGCTCTCCCTGCTGGGGGCATGGTGGAGACAGAACAAAGGTTGTAGGCTGGTTTTAATGGCTTCAAATTGCGAAGCCCTGGGATATGAATTCCTTGTGAGAGGGATTCCACCTGAGTTGTGTTTCACCCCTCCCATGGGGAAGGTTCAATTGGGAGACAGCCCTGAAAGCAGCCTGTTTCTGCATTTGGGGCAGTTGCAGCTGAATCCAGAGGCAGCCAAGCCTCTGTAGAAACAGCCTCAGAAGGCTCCATTTTGTCCCCTTTCCTCTTTTTTGGTTAGCCCAATAGGCGACCTCCACCCTGACCAGTTTCACCTGAGCTGGGGGCCTATTTTTAGTAGTCAGAATTTGTTTATTAATGCCATTATTGGTGTTTGGTTGGACTCAGTCCCTGCTACTGTTAGAGATTCTTTCCTTTCCCTCCAGGAAGCCGCATGTAGGGGAGGGGCACTGGTCGCTGGTCACTGCGGCTTGCAGAACTGCGCACAGCTTGGGAAACTGCGTGCAGCTTGGCAACTCACTGTTCCGGAGACTCACAGGCAGTCCAGCTGGTCCAGACTGGGGTATGCTGTGTGTCCAGTCACTGTCGTGGCTCTGGGAGCTGTTCTGTACTGTTTCTGGTTATTTAGTAGTTGCTCTGGAGGATGAACTAAAAATGCACGCACATTACTAAGCCACCATCTTGGCCCTGTTCAATTAATTTTAATTCTTGTTAAGCTACAGCTGTTAACTGCCTTTTGCTTAATAAATCAGAATCTCCTTGTAAAATATCAAACAAGTTTTGTAACAAATAATTAGGAGTCCTTAAAGTAGCAGGTAGCAAAAATGAAAGCAGAATGTCAACAATGACATGTACCCATAGTAAATGACCAGATTTTGTAAAATGAATTCATTAGACTGATTGAAAAGGAATGCAATGCAGGGATGAGGATTCTTTATCATTGGTTGTGTGTTTTTGCTAATTTTAAATTTATTGCATGCAGTTTGCATGAAATTTTCTCACAATAGTGGCCAAATTCCAATTTGCTTACATGACCAGGCCCAGTTGGGTCCACTGGGAACTGGCTAGGGACCAAGAGAAGCTTTCTGGGACCTAGATATTTTTATAAAAGTACACCTCCTTCTGGGAGGATAGCCACTCCTCCCAGCTAGAGTGCACATTTTAATTGTTTTTTACCAAGGACATGTGATAGCAACATCAGTTGCATGGAATGTCAACATCAGGTGAACAGAACAGACTCCACAAGTAGACTTTTCCCTTGCATTCAGCCCTCAAATCTGATCTGCTCCCAACATAAGCCATGGTTATTTGGGGATAAATTTAGTTTATACTTATGTAGTTTATATAAACACTGAATAAAGCATTAAAATATTTTCTCTTAAAGGAATTTAGGTATTTATATGATTTGAATATTATTTAGCAAGTAATAGATTCATTTACAGCAATATTACTTAGATTAATAGATTAAGCCACCTGGTTTGGGGCAAGAAAAGAAACAGTTTTTTGCCATATAATGATACCCAGAGAAAAAAATCAGTATTTCTTATACAGATAACAACATGATAAAAGTTAATATAAGCTAGTTTGATAAAACACAGACTTTTTGCCTTTTACACTGATTATTTAGAAATTTTTTTTATATTTTTGTCATTAAGAGTCCAAAAAAAACATCATTTTAGATTCATTAAGTCTTTCTTGATTTTGACTATAATTTCAAACTATATATAGTGACTATAATTTCACTATTTTTATAAATTCTCAGCAATTATTACATTAGTTCAGGTTTTGTTCTACATTTTTCTCATTTTGTAACATTCATTTTATCTTAAGATAAAATCATTCTTTTTTCTGTTAATAAAAATACATTTTTTATATTTTAATACTTAAATCATTATTTTAAACAAATATTTTACCACATATAATTACCATCAAAATTAAATTTGTTAAAATAATGTTAAATACTTAAAATACTTTGGTTGTTGTTTCAAATATGCATTAACTATTAGTATATAGTTTTTAACAAGAATTTTCAGTTTCAAAGTTCTTAAAATATATTTCCTTTTCAAATATGAATAGGGACTAAACTCATGGCCAATTTCCAAATTGCTATTTGTCAAGGATCTAAGTTAACAAAAGGAGATGGGGCTGCCATTCCCATTTCTTGTCACAAGATTTTATTTGTAGCATTGGTATAAATTTCAGTAGAATAATTATTTACATTAAACCGAAATGCCTTAACAGAACACTTTGAGTCAGAACTACAATTCTGAATTGCATACCCCCTAGGGGACCAATCTGCTTCAATTCCATAGGAACCATTAATGAGTACTGACTCTTGTTCTGCATTGTTCCTATAGAATATTTTTTGATTCAGGTGTATATGAATTTTTATATAAAGGCAGCTCATTAAAAACAAGCTTAGAAATTAATTTTTTTTGCTCTGCTAAAGGTATGGTAAAGAAGCAATCTTTTAAAGCTATCATAATAATAGAAAACATTATGGCCTTGAGGCTGAAACCAATAACAATACTTCTGTACTAAAGAAAAGAGCTCTAGTGACTCTGAAGTCTTCATTGAGATTCCTGTAGTTTCTAACAATGTTTTCAACACCCAAGTATACTCCTCCATTTGCCTGCTATGATTTTCCATTACCCTGATGCTACAAGGAAATTAAAATTACTTTAAACTTCAAAAGACTTACAACAATGACCTAGGTCTGTTCTTGCGGTGAATCCTCAGCATCTGGAGACACTCAATTTCCTTGGATACTTTAACATGAAAGTGGAGTAATCCCTTCTTAGAGTCCTTTCATGGTCACCATCTGTTTGCCGCAGCTATGACCCTAAGGAATGTTAAAGTAAAATGAGAGAGAGACTGGGATCAGGGGATCCAGAGACATCAGTCTTCAGACAAGTTTATTTTCAGCCAAGTACAGAATTATATACTAGAAAGAAAGGTGAAAAAGGTTGTTTGCATGCAAAAGCTATACAATGCAAAAACAAGTTCAAGGAAGTAAATACTTTTAAAGCTAGGATGTTGATTTCCCTTAAGCAAGTCTCTTCCACACCTCATTGTGCTTTATCTGCATATCTCAACTTCTATTGAAGTTCCAGATCCTGAAAGCTCAAGTCTGCATTCCCTCACAGACCTGTCTGCAAGCTTTAGGTTAAAAAATAACCTTTTTAACTCCTACAGATACCAACTACAAAAACTCACTCAAGAAAACATAGATATAAAACAGTTCTGCATCTACAATAGAAATTGAACTGATAATAAATGTTGCACAAAGAAAACTCAGAGTCTACTGGTGAATTTTACCAAGTACATAAGGAAATAATACCAATTACATATGAACACTTTTAGAATATGTTAGAGCAAGGAAGTACTATACAACTCACCCTATGAGGAGAGGATTATCTGACACACAAACCATAAAATGATTTGTTAGGAAAAAAAAATAGAGACATTTGTAAAAAAAAAAAAAAAAAAGACCAATAAATCCAATAATGTATAAAACTCTATGGAATCATACTCAATTGGACATTATTTCAATAGACTCATGTCCCTGGCCCCTGTGCAGAGCCCCACTCCTTGCCTAGCCCTATGTTATCCCCCACCACCACACTGCCGTGACCCACCATGTGGCCGGCAACCTGCTCTGTGCCCATCCAGCATGCCATCACATGCCTCCACAACCTTCCCCCATGCCCCAAACCTCATTCCTTGCCCCACTCTGAAAACCCCTTTCTTACACCCTGAACCCCCACCTCTACCCCCTCTACCCTGTGTCAACACCCTATGAAGCAACCTACATTGCACCCACCTGATATTCACACTCCAAGACCCTCACCTTGGTCCCATGCCATAACTACACAGCAGACATTTCCAGATTGACTGTGGATAGGGGAATAAGATATAACGAGTTCCACAATCCAAGGTCATTTCAAGTGGGAGCCCAGGGGCCACCAGCCCCATCAGGCCCACAGGCACAATCTCCACTGAGGTAGGTGTCCACTGCCCAACCCCATCTCCATGGCTGGTGGTTTTTTCAGTGTGCACCAGGACCAGCAGACCTGGATGGAATTGCACAAGGCCTCATTAGAGCTCATCTTGCTGCTGCAGTTGGTAGAGTCAGCCAGAGAGGAAGAGGTAGTTCAAGAGGGCTATCCATTGGGAAGTAGTAGAAAGTGCACAGATCCTCAAGTAGAGTCCTGTCCTCTGCATGAGGTCTGGGCCTTGATTTGACAGGGAATTACACCAAACTAGTTGTAAAAGGAGACATTCAATGCAAATGCAAGCAAATACAAACCCTTACATGACTGAGGGAAATCAACTCAAAGGAAAATTAACCCTCTCAAGATATCTAAATGCTTTGAAGTCCTTAGAAACTCACAAAGCACATGAAGATGCAGGCAGATTAAGTCCAACCAAATGCCAAATTAAAACACCAAAAGAGACACAGACTTTGGCAGAACTAATCAAAGATTTTCATACAACTCTCCCAATCAATTCAATGGGTTGGCCAATGACATAAAGGATATCAAGAAGACACAAAAAGGGAATAATGAAGAATTTAAAAGAATAAGTAGAAAAATAGCAGATATCACAGAGATGAAAGATACTGTAGACCAAATTAAAAATACCTGTGTGACACTTAAGGCTCACAGTAGGAGTTCTTCAGGTTTGAAAGTCAGCATTTCCACATAAAATATCTGTTAAATGAACAAAAAAGAGATCTGGCTTCAATTAGAGTTAAAAATGAAGCTGATCATGCAGGGACTAAGGTAAATCAGAATACAGGGATAAGGAGGGCATGGTCTCTATTTCAGAACTTCACCTACTGTATGAGACCAACGCAAGAGAGCTTTATTTTATCCAAACCGTATCTCCACTTGTCCTGATAGATCATTTAAACAACCCAAACAACTCGGGCACAGAATGGGAATGAGGGTTTGTAATTCTGTATAGCTTAATGTAATGCCTGGAAACATCCCACAATATGTTGAGCAGGTAATTAAAAAATATTGGCAAAATCTCCTGACAGACAGGAGAA
Organism: Tamandua tetradactyla; assembly: GCF_023851605.1. Taxonomy (NCBI): domain Eukaryota; kingdom Metazoa; phylum Chordata; class Mammalia; order Pilosa; family Myrmecophagidae; genus Tamandua; species Tamandua tetradactyla. The sequence continues at coordinate 117,949,136 of NC_135333.1, forward strand.
AAAAATATGGAACTATTAAGATTTAGACCAGGGAAACCCTGATACTGTTTTGAACATTAGGGACTCCAAAGTCAATAGGCCAAGCCCTTGATTTGGAGGCTTGCTCTTATAAAACTTATTTATGTAGCAGAAAAGTTAAGCCTACCTATAGTTATGTCTCAGAGTTCCTTTCTGAGGACCTGTTTTGTTTCTCAGATGTGGCCTCACTTCATCACTAAGCCCAACTCTGCAAGGAGAGTCACTACCCACCCACCCCACGTGGGACATGACATCCAGGAGTGAAAGTCTCACTGGCAACATGAATCTGAGGGATGAGGCTGGCCCTAGCACTGTGGTATCAGCAATGCCTTTCTGAACAAAGAGGGAAAATAAATGTAACAAAATAAGGTAGCAGTGGCTGAGAAAGTTCAAATAGAACCAGGAGGCTATTCTGGAGGCTACTCCTTTGCAAGCTTCAGCTAGATATTGCTATTTACCATGGTTTGCCAAACCCAATCAAAACCATTCTTGTCAACTCTAAAGAACATCCAGGGTTCTATCTGAGATTGTACAAAAGGTTCATGCACTATGATTACTTTCTAGAAACCTAAAGCCTCCAAATGGCTTTCTAGGCCAGATAAGTCTTGAAATGCAGAGGGGCCAATGTCTCCAAGAACATCATCTAGTTCCATATCCCTATCCCATATTATTGACAGTCCTTTCCAACATGAAAAAGTGAGAATGGACATAACCCAAATAGCCCTAAAGATGGGGAGAGGGATCAAAGGAGAAATAGGAGTTATAACAGAGAAGAGAGAATTTAACAAATGAGATGACTGCTGAATCAGTATTTCTTTTAGTCTCCAGTGCCTTGGAGCAACTAGAAGGAAAAACCTAAATGGTGGAACTGTAAACCATACCAAACAAAATCTGTTCTATAAGTACTTGTTACAATGTACTTCAAATATTGTTGTTTTTTTCTGTATAGATTATATTTCACAAAATATGTTTAAAATGTTTTTAAAGTAAGGAAAAAGATTGTCACCGTATAATTTAGAATTACCTTATTCTGTCAATATAAATGCAGTATCGATTTCTTTTATAGAATAAAAACATGAAAAAAATGAGTTTATAAACTAATTTGTTAACAGCACAGCATATATGGTCAGCTTTTTAAGAGTGCTTAACATTGCTTAAAACAAATTATAGATGACCAATGAATATGTTTTCACAAATAAATCTTAACTGAAGGTGATTTTTTCCCTCCAGGATTGTGGTTTGATAAAAGCAATCATAGAATGTTGAGAACCAAAAATAAACAAAATCACAATTTTTCTGAATGAGCAGTAGTTTTTGTCCACCCACTAAGAACATTATGAGACACTTGCTCAGAATATTTGAAAATGAGATACTTGGAAAATCTAGGAAACATAGATATCCAAGAAGACCACAACTCTTTGTATGATAGCTACAGAGAATTATGGCAACGAGAAGTAGTAATTACAGTAAATGAACATGTGATTTGAAATCAAATAGGAAAGATGTATAATGACATCTATTATACTGTTTAGCCTGCATATATAATACTTATTTTTATATTTTTAGCCCATGCATATTATTTTTAGGGCAATTTTGTATTGACTCATTTGGCCTTTCAAATACACTTTCAAAAAAGTATATTAAGACTTCCTGGAAGATGGCGGCTTAGTAAGACATGCGAATCTTAGTTTCTTCTCCAGGACAGCTACTAGAGGAGTAGAAACAATACAGAAAGCGCCCAAAGCCACAACAGAGATAAAAAAGACAGTGTACCCCATCCTGGAATGGCTGGCTGGCTGAGAGAAGCAGCTCGGGTGAGATCACCCAGGCACGCGGGCCTCACCAGGCGGGGCAGCAAGCGGCCAGAGTCACTCCCTTCCCCCTTCCCGGGCCGGCTGGGAGAATTGGAGAGGCGGTCCCTTGAAACCAAGGCAGCTGACGCCCACACCACGCGCGGCCCCCCGGACCAACTGAGAGAATTGGATCGGAAATCCCCAGGCTGTGGAGAATGGTGATGGGCGGGGGAGGCCCCTTTCAAACCCGTGACTCCCGGGGAACACATACTCTCCCGGGCAGGCTGCTGCCGCTGGCGCCCTCCCGCCACACTTGTCGCCCAGGGCTGACTAGGAAATTCGGACGGGATCTTTCCCGGGCTGCGGCGGCCAGCAACCCTCCCTGCGTTCGGACCCCGGGCCGGCTCAAGCCGCTTCGGCTAATGAACCTCCTGGACGGTGAGAGTTTTCCAAAGTTTAAGGTACCACAGCACCTTTTACTGGTGGGACCCGCAGACAAACGTGTGCCACGCGCGCCACCTACTGGGCAGGATAAGAAAAACAGAACCCAGAGATTTCACAGAAAAATCTTCCAAACCTTTGGATCCAATACCCAGGGAAATCTGTCTAAATGCGCAGACACCAACAGAAGATAACGGATCACGCTCAAATAATTGAAAATATGGCCCAGTCAAAGGAACAAACCAATAGTTCAAATGAGATACAGGAGCTGAGACAACTAATGCTGAATATACGAACAGAAATGGAAAACCTCTTCAAAAACGAAATCGATAAATTGAGGGAGGACATGAAGAAGACATGGGCTGAACATAAAGAAGAAATAGAAAAACTGAAAAAACAAATCACAGAACTTATGGAAGTGAAGGACAAAGTAGAAAAGATAGAAAAAACAATGGATACCTACAATGATAGATTCAAAGAGACAGAAGATAGAATTAGTGATTTGGAGGATGGAACATCTGAATTCAAAAAACAAACAGAAACTAACGGGAAAAGAATGAAAAAATTTGATCAGGGTATCAGGGAACTCAAGGACAATATGAAGCGCAAAAATATACGTGTTGTGGGTGTCCCAGAAGGAGAAGAGAAGGGAAAAGGAGGAGAAAAACTAATGGAAGAAATTTTCACTGAAAATTTCCCAACTCTTATGAAAGACCTAAAATTACAGATCCAAGAAGTGCAGCGCACCCCAAAGAGATTAGACCCAAATAGGCGATCTCCAAGACATTACTAGTTAGAATGTCAGAGGTCAAAGAGAAAGAGAGGATCTTGAAAGCAGCAAGAGAAAAACAATCCATCACATACAAGGGAAACCCAATAAGACTATGTGTAGATTTCTCAGCAGAAAGCATGGAGGCTAAAAGACAGTGGGATGATATATTTAAATTACTAAAAGAGAAAAACTGCCAACCAAGACTCCTATATCCAGCAAAATTGTCCTTCAAAAATGAGGGAGAAATTAAAACATTCTCAGACAAAAAGTCACTGAGAGAATTTGTGACCAAGAGACCAGCTCTGCAAGAAATACTAAAGGGAGCACTAGAGTCAGAACCGAAAAGACAGAAGAGAGAGGTATGGAGAAGAGTGTAGAAAGAAGGAAAGTCAGATATGATATATATAATACAAAAGGCAAAATGGCAGAGGAAAATATTATCCAAACAGTAATAACACTAAATGTTAATGGACTGAATTCCCCAATCAAAAGACATAGATTGGCAGAATGGATTAAAAAACAGGATCCTTCTATATGCTGTCTACAGGAAACACATCTTAGACCCAAAGATAAACATAGGTTGAAAGTGAAAGGTTGGGAAAAGATATTTCATGCAAATAACAACCAGAAAAGAGCAGGAGTGGCTATACTAATATCCAACAAGTTAGACTTCAAATGTAAAACAGTTAAAAGAGACAAAGAAGGACACTATATACTAATAAAAGGAACAATTAAACAAGAAGACATAACAATCATAAATATTTTTGCACCGAACCAGAATGCCCCAAAAGATGTGAGGCATACACTGCAAACACTGAAAAGGGAAATAGAGACAAATACCATAATAGTTGGAGACTTCAATTCCCCACTTTCATCAATGGACAGAACATCTAGACAGAGGATCAATAAAGAAATAGAGAATCTGAATATTACTATAAAGGAGCTAGACTTAACAGATATTTATAGGACATTACATCCCACAACAGCAGGATACACCTTTTTCTCAAGTGCTCATGGATCATTCTCAAAGATAGACCATATGCTGGGTCACAAAGCAAGTCTTAACAAATTTAAAAAGATTGAAATCATACACAACATTTTCTCGGATCATAAAGGAATGAAGTTGGAAATCAATAATAGGCGGAATGCCAGAAAATTCACAAATACGTGGAGGCACAACAACACACTCTTAAACAACGAGTGGGTCAAAGAAGAAATTGCAAGAGAAATTAGTAAATACCTCGAAGCAAATGAAAATGAAAACACAACATATCAAAACTTATGGGATGCAGCAAAGGCAGTGATAAGAGGGAAATTTATTGCCTAAATGCCTATATCAGAAAAGAAGAAAAGGCAAAAATGCAGGAATTAACTGTTCACTTGGAAGAACTGGAGAAAGAACAGCAAACTAATCCCAAAGCAAGCAAAAGGAAATAAATACCAAAGATCAGAGCAGAAATAAATGAAATTGAAAATATGAAAACAGTAGAGAAAATCGATAAGACCAGAAGTTGGTTCTATGAGAAAATCAGTAAGATTGATGGGCCCTTATCAAGATTGACAAAAAGAAGAAGAGAGAGGATGCAAATAAATAAGATCAGAAATGGAAGAGGAGACATAACTACTGACGTCACAGAAATAAAGGAGGTAATAACAGGATACTATGAACAACTTTATGCTAATAAATACAACAATTTAGATGAAATGGACGGGTTCCTGGAAAGACATGAACAACCAACTTTGACTCAAGAAGACATAGATGACCTCAACAAACCAATCACAAGTAAAGAATTTGAATTAGTCATTCAAAAGCTTCCTAAAAAGAAAAGTCCAGGACCAGATGGCTTCACATGTGAATTCTACTAAACGTTCCAGAAAGAATTAGTACCAACTCTCCTCAAACTCTTCAAAAAAATCGAAGTGGAGGGAAAACTGCCTAATTCATTCTATGAAGCCAACATCACCCTCATACCAAAACCAGGCAAAGATATTACAAAAAAATAAAACTACAGACCAATCTCTCTAATGAATATAGATGCAAAAATCCTCAATAAAATTCTAGCAAATCGTATCCAACAACACATTAAAAGAATTATACATCATGACCAAGTAGGATTCATCCCAGGTATGCAAGGATGGTTCAACATAAGAAAATCAATTAATGTAATACACCATATCAACAAATCAAAGCAGAAAAATCACATGATCATCTCAATTGATGCAGAGAAGGCATTTGACAAGATTCAACATCCTTTCCTGTTGAAAACACTTCAAAAGATAGGAATACAAGGGAACTTCCTTAAAATGATAGAGGGAATATATGAAAAACCCACAGCTAATATCATCCTCAATGGGGAAAAATTGAAAACTTTCCCCCTAAGATCAGGAACAAGACAAGGATGTCCACTATCACCACTATTATTCAACATTGTGTTGGAGGTTCTAGCCAGAGCAATTAGACAAGAAAAAGAAATACAAGGCATCAAAATTGGAAAGGAAGAAGTAAAACTATCACTGTTTGCAGACGATATGATACTATATGTCGAAAACCCGGAAAAATCCACAACAAAACTACTAGAGCTAATAAATGAGTACAGCAAAGTAGCAGGTTACAAGATCAACATTCAAAAATCTGTAGCATTTCTATACACTAGTAATGAACAAGCTGAGGGGGAAATCAAGAAACGAATCCCATTTACAATTGCAACTAAAAGAATAAAATACCTAGGAATAAATTTAACTAAAGAGACAAAAAACCTATATAAAGAAAACTACAAAAAACTGCTAAAAGAAATCACAGAAGACCTAAATAGATGGAAGGGCATACCGTGTTCATGGATTGGAAGACTAAATATAGTTAAGATGTCAATTCTACCTAAATTGATTTACAGATTCAATGCAATACCAATCAAAATCCCAACAACTTATTTTTCAGAAATAGAAAAACCAATAAGCAAATTTATCTGGAAGGGCAGGGTGCCCCGAATTGCTAAAAACATCTTGAGGAAAAAAAACGAAGCTGGAGGTCTCGCGCTGCCTGACTTTAAGGCATATTATGAAGCCACAGTGGTCAAAACAGCATGGTATTGGCATAAAGATAGATATATCGACCAATGGAATCAAATAGAGTGCTCAGATATAGACCCTCTCATCTATGGACATTTGATCTTTGATAAGGCAGTCAAGCCAACTCACCTGGGACAGAGCAGTCTCTTCAATAAATGGTGCCTAGAGAACTGGATATCCATATGCAAAAGAATGAAAGAAGACCCATCTCTCACACCCTATACAAAAGTTAACTCAAAATGGATCAAAGATCTAAACATTAGGTTTAAGACCATAAAACAGTTAGAGGAAAATGTTGGGAGATATCTTATGGATCTTACAACTGGAGGTGGTTTTATGGACCTTAAACCTAAAGCAAGAACACTGAAGAAGGAAATAAATAAATGGGAACTCCCCAAAATTAAACACTTTTGTGCATCAAAGAACTTCATCAAGAAAGTAGAAAGACAGCCTACACAATGGGAGACAATATTTGGAAATGATATATCAGATAAAGGTCTAGTATCCAGAATTTATAAAGAGATTGTTCATCTCAACAACAAAAAGACAGCCAACCCAATTACAAAATGGGAAAAAGACTTGAACAGACACCTATCAGAAGAGGAAATACAAATGGCCAAAAGGCACATGAAGAGATGCTCAATGTCCCTGGCCATTAGAGAAATGCAAATCAAAACCACAATGAGATATCATCTCACACCCACCAGAATGGCCATTTTCAACAAAACAGAAAATGAGAAGTGCTGGAGAGGATGCGGTGAAAGAGGCACACTTATCCACGGTTGGTGGGAATGTCAAATGGTGCAACCACTGTGGAAGGCAGTTTGGCGGTTCCTCAAAAAGCTGAATATAGAATTGCCATACGACCCAGCAATACCATTGCTAGGTATCTACTCAAAGGACTTAAGGGCAAAGACACAAACGGACATTTGCACACCAATGTTTATAGCAGCATTATTTACAATTGCAAAGAGATGGAAACAGCCAAAATCTCCATCAACAGAAGAGTGGCTAAACAAACTGTGGTATATACATACGATGGAATATTATGCAGTTTTAAGACAAGATAAACTTATGAACCATGTAATAACATGGATGGACCTAGAGAATATTATGCTGAGTGAATCCAGCCAAAAACTAAAGGACAAATACTGTATGGTCCCACTGATGTGAACGGACATTCGAGAATAAACTTGAAATATGTCATTGGTAACAGAGTTCAGCAGGAGTTAGAAACAGGGTAAGACAATGGGTAATTGAAGCTGAAGGGATACAGACTGTGCAACAGGACTAGATACAAAAACTCAAAAATGGACAGCACAATAATACCTAATTGTAAAGTAATCATGTTAAAACACTGAATGAAGCTGCATCTGAGCTATAGGTTTTTGTTTTGTTTTGTTTTGATTTTACTATTATTGCTTTTATTTTTTTCTCTATATTAACATTCTATATCTTTTTCGGTTATGTTGCTAGTTCTTCTAAACCAATGCAAATGTACTAAGAAATGATGATCATGCATCTATGTGATGATGTTAAGAATTAATGATTGCATATGTAGAATGGTATGATCTCTAAATGTTGGGTTAATTTCTTTTTTTCCGTTAATTTAAAAAAAAAAGAAAAAAGAGAAGGGATAATTGGAGCTGAAGGGTTACAGACTGTACAACGGGACTGGATATAAAAACTCAGAAATGGACAGCACAATACTACCCAATTGTAATGCAATTATGTTAAAACACTGAATGAAGCTGCATGTGAGGTATAGGTTTTTTGTTTTTGTTTTTCTTTCTATTATTGTTTTAATTCTTATTCTGTTGTCTTTTTATTTCTTTTTCTAAATCGATGCAAATGTACTAAGAAATGATGAATATGCAACTATGTGATGTTATTAAGAATTACTGATTGTACATGTAGATTGGAATGATTTCTAATTGTTTTGTTAATCCTTTTTTTTAATAAAAAAAATAAAAAAATAAAAAAATAAAAAAAAGTACATTAAAAATTATGGCTTGATGTGACTTTTAATTTTCTTTCTAGATCTTACAGAAGTTTGGGTATATCCATGATAAAATATACAAAGCTAAACAGCATACATCCTGTGGCTGGGGTTGACAAATAATTCATACTGGTAATTTCTGCCCTTACTTTTTATATTATGACCTAAGATATTAATAAAATATATCTTAGGAAACCTGATTATCACCCTTACTTTCCTTGATTCTCATCTAAAACCACCCATGTACTTTTACCTGAAAACCTTTCCTTCTGAGACATCTCAGTAATATCAATTTATATTCCTAAATTCTTCATCAGCATAGCAACAAAAGACAATACAACTACCTCTAATGGTTTTGAAGTTCAGTTATTTCTGTACATTTTATTTGGAGCAGCAGGATTTTTCTTATTAACAACCATATCATTTTGGCTACTATGTAGCCATCTGCAAACCCATGCATTATACAACCATCATGACTAGCAGAGTCTGATCCAAGTTGGACTTTCTTTCTTGGTTGGCTCCATTTCTGGAAGTCCTTCCAAGGGTCATCATGGATTTCTGTAATGACAATATCATTGATCATTTGGTATGTAACTATGACCCTGTCCTTTAGCTCTCTTGCACAGATAAACACATAGAAATATGAGGTTTTAGTTTAGTCTTAGTGACACTTCTTATTGCTCTCATGCTAGTGTTTGTCTCATATACACTTATAAGGACAATTTTGAAGAATCCATCTGCACAAAAAAGGAAAAAGGTATTCTAATGCTATAAACCATTTTTTGAATAACATACTCCTGAATTCTACACTTTTAAATATGTTCTTCTAGATCTAGAATTTCTTTGGGACAAAAACTTTCTGCTTGTAATTTCAACTCTCTGATTAATCTACATTTTACACATTTCAAAATTAACTTAAATGCCCCTATTATTTCATATCTTCCTAACTTAGAAAAGTAAATGTGAGTGTCCAGAATTGTTCCTTATATGTCACTTAACCCCAGTAAATAGAATGTTGACCTATTCTTAATTTCTATAATTGACTGTACAGAATTTACCATTTCACAGTAGAGTATCTAATTTATTCTTTATAATTTTCCCATGAAGTAGATATTCAACCTCTGCATTTTATAGGTGAAGCAACTAATGTTGAGAAGAATTAAGAAATGTGTCCAATGTCACAGAAATAGTAAGGTGAAGCCTGTATTAAAATAAATGTAAACTGATTACAAAGTGCATGTGCTCAATTACTCTGCCTTCTGCTAATAGATGTAACTTACTGACCACTTACAATTTTTACAGTAATGTACTGTATTAGAGATTTTTCAGTATCAATATATAGTTGTTTTTGTTATGTCACCTGATTTATCTTGAACAATAAGCCTGTGTTTAAATGCAAATTGATACCCATAGCATTCTTAGGGGATGAAGTGAATATATTCTATATTTGGAATTCACTGAAGAACTTTTTGTGAGTCTATAGTATCTTATAATTCCCTTTGTGCTCTTTGTCTCATCACAGTCGGAAAGGGGAGAAGTACAGAGGCTATGAAACTCCGTGATGTCATTCGTGGCACATTTCTTTGTATGAACCAGGGCCTTTTGCCACTTCTGAATTTTCTGGTTGAATGCCTCTTTTCAAATGTTTTGGATAACTGTGGTAATGGCTTATCAGTGATTAGTGACTTGCTATCAAGATACCACTAAATTAACTCTGGGACAGAACTTACACATGGTGGCCCCACGTTCAGTAAAAACATTACTAAGGAGCCCACCAGAGAGATGGCTCTCAAATGCCTGGATAACTCTTTGAGCAAACAATATTTTTTTAAAAGGGGATCATTAAGATATTCTTTATTTAGTAGAAATTGAGATATGGACATAACACAAGTGACAAGTCCCAGTCATGTCCTTGATGTCTCTATCTTGATAGAGAGATATAAATATTTGGGCAAATGGAATTTCTGACTACTTTCCCTGTCTTTTCCAGATGAGAGAATGGTTTTGTAATTGAGAGTCCCATTGGAGGGCTATGATTTCCCCCTCTTTTAGCTTATATTGACTGTTGGCATTTTTTATTGTTTTGTTGGAAAAGGAAATAAAAGGGAACCATATTTGCACCAGTGTGATAACCTGGCATCACAAAGTACACTAGAATTGGGTGTTTTCCTCTCTACCAGCCAACAACATGGAAACTCAGAGAGTAAAGTTGTGGGGTATCCCTGGGAAAGACTTCCTTGGGAAATGCTTCAGTCATGGAATCTTTTCGTTATCTCCTTTATTTCTGTAGGTCAGTTGGTATGTCCACTCTCCCATTTCTGATTTTGTTTCTTTGAATTCTTGCTATCTTTTTTTGTCTGCCTAGTTAAGGGTCCATCAATTTTATAGATTTTCTCTAAGAACTGACTTCTGGCTTTATTGATTCTCTCTATTGTTATCATGTTCTCAATTCATTTATTTATGCTTTAACTTTTGTTATTTCTTCCCTTCTGTTTGTTTGTGGTTAGTTTACTGTTTTTTACCCTCTACATCCTCTAAGTGAACAGTTAATTCCTTGATTTCTGCTCTTTCTTCTTTTTGCATACAGGCATTTAGGGCAATAAATTTCCCTCACATCACTCTTTGTTGCATCTCATAAGTTTTGACACATTGTATTTTCATTTTCATTTGCCTGGAGATATTTATCATTTTTTCTTGTAATTTCTTCCTTGACATATCTGCTGTTTGAGTGTGCTGGTTAGCCTTCATATATTTCTCAATTTTCCAGACTTCCACCTGTTATTAATTTCCAACTTCATGCCACTATGATGTGAGAGATTGTTTTGTATAATTTCTATCTTTTTTTATTTTATTGAGACTTGCTTTATTACCAAACATATAGTTTATCCTGGAAAATGATTCATGAGCACTTGAGAAAAATGTGGATCCTACTCTTGTGGGGTGCAATGCTCTGTAAGTATTTGTTAAATCTAGCTCATTTATCATACTTTATTAGTTTGTAAAGCTGTAAGAATGCAAAAATACCAGAAATGGGACAGATTTTCCAAAGGGAGTTTGTTAAGTGGCAAGTTCACATTTTGAGGTTATAAAAATGCCCAAACTAAGATATCCAGGGAAAGCTACCTTGGCTCAAGAAGATCAGTGGGTTCAGAAAACCTCTGTCAGCAGGGAAAGCATGTGGCTAGCATCTATTGGTACCTTGTTCCTGGGCTCTGTTGCTTTCAGTCTCTGTTTCCTGTGGTTTCTGCTGTAAGTGTCTGTATTGGCTCTGAGGTTTCTTCAAAAGGTTTTCCTTTTTAAAGGACTCCACTAAACTAATCAAGACCCACCTTTAATGGGCAAGTCATATCTCCATCTAATCAATAGGCTACACCCACAATTGGGCACATCACATATCCATGGAGATAATCTAATCCAAAATTTTTACCCTACAGTTTTGAATCAGGATTACAATAAACAGCTGTCACCACAAGATTGGATCAGGATTAAAACATGGCTTTTCTGGAGTACATAATAACTTCAAATCAGCACACATACTATTCAATATATTTGTTTCATTATTGATACTCTGTCTAGTCTAGATGTTCTAGTCATTGATGAAAGTGGCATATTGAAGTCTCCAAGTATTATTGCATAGTTGTCTACTTCTTCCTTCAGTGTTATCAGTGTATGGCTCATGTATTTGGGGCATTCTGGCTTGGTGCATATATATTTATGATTGCTATGACTTCAAAGTGACTTCAAAGGCAGAATCATGAAAGGAAAGGTCTGAAGCCAAGAAACCTCTGGTTAGGAAAGCAGATTCACTCAGGCACTTGGAGACAGAAAATTTCACTGAAGACAGAGGACAGGAGCTTCAGTTCCCCAGGCCTTAGCTCTGAGACAGAAATAATCCAGGCGCTAAGCAAAGACTCACATACATAGTGAGAACCTGAAGAGAAGAAATCTCCAGCTTGGCAGATGCTAAACTAAGAGATGAAACTCATATTTTGTCCAAGAATAGCTAAGTGAATACACATGGAGGAAACCACTGGCATCAGAAGTTGGAAACAATGGAACTAAAATCAAGTGTCAACAGACACCAGCCTTGAGCACTCCCAGATCATTCTTTCTTTAACTAGGCATCTTTCTCTGGTTGCCTTAGTTGGAACATATTTATGGTCTTAGAACTGTAAACTTGTAACTTATTAAATTTCTTTTTCAGTTGGATTCTATTTCTGGTATATTGCATTCTGGCAGCTTTAACAAACATACACCCTTTTAAAGACTAAAAGTCTCAGACTGAATAAAAATACAAACAAAACTGTATGTGCTTTCAAGTATCAAACTTTAAACATAAGAACATGGGAAACTGAAAATAATTGTAATGAAAATACATATCTTGTATATCTTCACCAAAAAAAAGATGGTGTGGCTAGATTAATGCCAGATAGTGTAGAATTTAAGTAGGAAACATTACTACAGTTAAAGCAGGACTCAAATTGTAAATCTAGCAGGAAGATACAATATTTTTAAGTTTGTAAATACAGTAATGTAAACTCAAGATATATATAGCAAATATTGACAAACCAAAAGGACAGACAGGATTTAACACATAATTCATAATGGATAATAGAATATGTGAACAAAACTAAGGATATCAAATTCTGAAAACAGGATTAGTAAAATGGATCTCTTTATATATGTATATGCATGTGATATTATATAAATAAATACAAATTTTCTCCTCAAAGTGCGCAGACATACAATGTACATTTTATTTTCAAGGACACATGCATAATTTACTAAAATTGACCATTTATCAAGTCCTTAACCAAAGGTCAAAAATGTCAAGGAACTGATATAATTCCTACTACAGAAATATTCAGTTAAAATTCAATATTAGTTCTAAAAAGCAAGATGCTCAAAGAAGAAATCTAAGGAAGTTCTAGTGACTGTAATGTTTTTGGCATCTGATAAAATTCTGTTTTTTTTGTACTGCTAGTTACATGTGTTTATATGTTTTCTTTTCATTATGCAGAGAGTTATACACTTATTCTCAGCACACTCTTCAAGAAGATCAAGCTACTCCAAAACAAAAGCAAGAAGAGTTCTAAAATAGAGGAGTTTTAATCCCTGAGAAAATACCATACTGTTTTTAGTGAGAATTTTTATTATGTATATAATGAGTCTTTTGATATCTACAAAATAATATAATTGTTAACAGCTAATTGGCATTGACCTTGTCAGCTATTTTGCTGTGTAGTCTCTGTATATTAGTTCATTAAATGCCCAAAACTCTGTCAGAAAAAAATGCCTGAGAAATTACTATCCTTAGGGACCTTTTAAGTGAATGCGGTAGTCTGCAAATTTAACAATGAAGTGTGTTAAAATTTAAAATCAGCATAATTTGGGAGTACAAAGAAAAAATAAACACTTGAAGTTGAAATTTTTCCTTAGTTTAGCTGTTAGTCAATTTTATATCATAAGCCATAGAATTCATTATCACATCTCAGTTATTTTCATTAAAATAATGATAGCATATTCTAAATTGATGTTTTTATTTTGCAACTAGGAATTTGCTTAATTTATAGAGAATAATAAAAGTGGCATGAGTTTTAGTTTGAGTATGTTTATTTTGACTGTCATAGAAAATATACAAAAAGTGATACAGAATATGGAAAGCTATAAAAGCTACTTAAACTCATGACCGATATTTATCTTGAATATAGATGCTAAGTCACACACACTAAAAAAATCCACATTTAAAGTCCAGTGCAGCAGTACCTATTACAACTTAGCACTAATTTTAATGAATAATGGTACAAGTAATAGAAATTCTTTAGTATTATTTAAAACATTATCAATATTCATTTTGAAAATAAAAATAAATCACACAAAGCTTAAAACCTAACCTATAAGGTAATAAAACATGTTTCTTTTGTAGTCTGAGTTAAAAAAAAATCACAATCAATTTTGTTTCATTTTAACATTGAGTATGCCTTGAAGAAGTATGGATAATTTTCCTAAAATTCTTTAGGAAAAATAAACTTTGCTAAACTTTTAAATAAGTCAATAAGCATAACATTAATAATGTGGGTGTGTGTGCTGGTTTGAGCATATTATGTACCCCAGAAAAGCCATGTTTTAATCCTGACCCAATCTTAAGGAGGGAGCTGATTCTTTTAATCCTGATTCATTATTGTAGTGCCAAAACTTTTTTTAGATTATTTCCTCAGATATGTGGCATGCCCAATTATGGGTATGATGTTTTGATTAGATGGAGATGTGATTTTATGCATACTGACTGTGTCTTGATTAGCTTCCTGGAGCCCTTTAAAAGAGGATATATTTTGGAGAGAGTTCAGAACAGAGACATGGCTGTTGGGAGATTCTTGGAGCTGGGAAGACGTCACCATATGCCTTCCCATGAGATATTAAAGCAAGCCAGTAACTGGAGAGAGGCAAGGAAAGCCAAGAGATGAAAGCCAACCCCTGAGAAGCAAAGTGAAGAACCCCACAGGAACAGAAACTGAAAGCTATGGGTTCCAACAGCAAGGGATCAGCAAATGCCCACCATGTGCTGTCCCTGCTGACAAGCATGCTTCAGATGACTTCACTCTTTCTTGAGTTAAGGTGTCTATCCCTGGATGCCTTAGTTTGGGCATTTTGGGGGGGCACAAGAAATGCAATTCAATTCCCTTTTTAAAAGCTGTTCTGTTTCTGGTATATTGCATTCTGGCAGCTTAACAAACTAATACAAAATGGATTTAGAGGAAAGAGATGGAGAAAAGATCAAATTGATTGTAATATGGAAAAGAAAGAAAATACATAAGAACAAGCCTATGAATACATATGTTTAGGAGTTTCAAATTTTAGTAAATTGCTCTTTACAGCATTCTTTATTTTCCCACCAAATATTTCACTTACTTGCAGAAAATACTACTTTATGGACCATGTCCTTAAAGACTTGTTTTACTTGCTAGTTCCTGAGTGTGTAAATGAAGGAATTCATCATGGGGGCAACAGAGGTATTGAGAATAGCTATTCCTTTTGTCAATGATGCCTTTCTGTTGCAGAGGGATTAGCATACATGCATATACAACTTCCATTAGTGATGAAAATGACAATCCTGTGAGAGGAACATGTGGAGAAAGTGTTCTTTCTCTGACTGGCAGATGGGAATCTCAAATTTGACTTGATAGTGTTCATATAGGGCAGTATCACTAAGGCCAAAGTGAATAACAAAGCAACTGAAGCAAACTAAAAACTAAATACTTCTAGGAACCAGATTTCAGAGTAAAAGAGCTGTAAAGGGGGAAAACAGTCACATGCAAAGTGATCAATAATGTTGGAAGCACAGTGATCCAGCTGAAGGAGAAGCATAAGGGGTGGGAAAATGGTCAGAGACCCTCCCAGCCATGCACAGAGCACAAGCAGGATGCAGACCTTCTTGTTCATGATGGTTGTATAGTGAAGGGGCTTGCAAATGACCACACAGTGGTCATAGGACATGGCTGTTAGAATGTAAAATTCAGTAACTCCCAGGAAGATAAAGAAAAGAGTTGGGCTGCACAATTGTTATAGGAAATAGTCTTATCTCTGGTGATAATTGTTCCCAGGAACCTAGGAATACATACAGTTGTAAATGAGATTCCTAAGAAGGAGAAGTTCCAGAGGAAGAAATATATTGAAGTCTAGAGATGGGAGTCCACCAAGGTTAGGATGGTGATAGTCAAGTTTCAAGTGATGTTTAATACATACGTGATGAATAAAAAGAGGAAAAGCCCAGTCTGAAGGTCAGGACCATCAGGAAGGCCTTAAAGGATGAACTGTGCGATCACTATGTGGCTGTTCATTTCTCTCTCTCTCTTTTGTCTTCTTTATAGTTATTTAAAATTTTAAAGGGAAATTCATCAAGATAGGCATCACCATCATCAATATAGTTCTAAAATATTATGTCATCGATGTCAATATTATTTTACTTTGAATATCTTGCTGGCATTATATTTCAGTTCATTTTGGTAAGTAATCCTTTTTTATTTCTCTTGTAATCTAGCAGGAGAAGTTAAAGAATCTTCACTCAATAAACCATATCATTTTGAGATGTTGAATAAAATCAATAACACTCTTTGTCCAGTTTATGTAAAATATTATTACTTTAGAGAAAGTCATAAGAAATGTATATTTCTTTCTTTTCAGTTATATATTATTATACATAATACATAATATATATTATATATACAGAATATTATATATTATGATATACATATATATATCATACTTCTTCCTCAAAATACAAATGTATCATCTTAATTCCATCAAAAGACAAAAGTGAAACTTAGAAGAATGAAATATCAACTCATTATTATCACCATGGTAGAAGAACTCAAGGTATGATTTACTTAGTAAATAATATAAATAAGTTCTAGTGCTAACATTTATGACTCTAATTACCAACAAATATGAGAACATTCAATATAGAATGTAATTACTATAAGGTAGAATAAGTAAACTAATTATTTAACAAATAGGGAGCATATTCACTTGCTTAGTCTTATTATTGCATGCAAATCTTTTACATGTTTGACATGTTTTACATTTCACATGGATGGCTAGAAATGCATATATATATATTTATATATATATATATTTTTAGCTAAGAGAGACAAGAGATAAGGTATTATCTACTTTTCATTTTGCAGTGATGTAAAAATTGGAAAAGTGACTACTTATGTGAGAACTTAGGATCTCTTTGTCACACAAATTGTAGACCAGAACATTTTCCACATGAATATTAACCTTTAAATGTTATTAAACTTTTAGATGAATCATTATTCCCTTGTAATTCTGTCCCATATTTATATTTTACATAAAGCCACACATCCATAAGGATATTCCAGATAATAAAAAGAAATAGCTTCTTTCTTTTGTCCTAAACTACTCAATTAGTTCTCAGATAGTCAAGCACTCTGCTGGATTATAGTTCTCTAGAGTCTGTCTACTAAAGTCCTGATACACATCCCCAGATTTTAGATAGTCAAATTCTTTCTGAGAAAGATAGAATGTAAAATCATTTGTCCCTGCCAAAAACTAGCAAAGTTCACACTAATCAAATTAGATTAATTTTTTTCTTGGTTTTATGATTACTCAAGAGAAAAGCCTCAAGAAGTAAAAATGAAATATCAAAGACTTTTAGAAGATGTGGAAATGCACAATACTCCCATTACTAATGTAGATTTAGAAGTTCAAGAACTAAAATAATATTTAAAGAGAAGTCTGAGATATGACAATGTTATATATAACATGTATGGATTTTTAAATTAGAATCTGGCTTCCTTCTGGTTGTATACATATACTATTATGTATATCTCAAATTCTCCAAGCCTTGCTTGTATTAATCTGGGCAGAGACTGTGCAGTAAACTCCTGAGAACAAGGCAAAGTTCAGGTCACCACTCTGCTACTCTTAGAGCATGAAGGATTTCTAGAAGGCATCCCTGGTGTTCTAGTTTGCTAGCTGCCAGAATGCAATATACCCAAAACAGAATGGCTTTTAAAAAGAGGAATTTAATAAGTTGCTAGTTTACAGTTTTAAGGCCAAGAAAATGTCCCAATTAAAACAAGTCTATAGAAATGTCCAATTAAAGGCACCCAGGGAAAGATACCTTGGTTCAAGAAGGCCGATGAATTTCAGGGTTTCTATCTCAAGTGAGAAGGCACATGGCAAACACAGTCAGGGCTTCTCTCTCAGCTGGAAGGGCACATGGCAAATACGGCATCATCTGCTAGCTTCCTCTCCTGGCTTCCGGTTTCATGAAGCTACTGGGGAGGCATTTTCCTTCTTCATCTCTGAAGGTCGCTGGCTGGTGGGCTCTCTGCTTCATAGTGTTGCTCTCTCTGAATCTCTCATTCTCCAAAATCTTTTATAGGACTCCAATAAATCAATCAAGATCCACCCAAATGGGTGGAGACATGTCGTCCCCTAATCCAGTTTAACAACCACTCTTGACTAAATCCCATCATCCAGGGAGATGATCTGATTACAGTTTCAAACATACAGTATTGAATAGAGATTATTCTACCTTTATGAAATGATATTTTGATTAAAACATGGCTTTTCTAGGGGGCATACTTCCTTTCAAACCAGCACACTTGGATTTCTCAATAGCCTGCTAACTCCTCTCTATAGTAGACCTCCCTTGAGAAGAGTTATACTCCTCTTTGTGTCCCACAGAGAACCTAAAATTATTACTTACACATAGTATTTGCTTTCATTAATCTTAAAAACCAGTTATTATTTCATACTTAATATTCCATGCTTAATATTCCATGAGTAATAAAATATTTACAAAATATGCTTTCTTATCGAAGTAGAACATATCATGTAATTTATGTTTCATTATATTCATTAGAAATATAAAAGGTTTCTATATATGCTTTTTGTTGTTTTTTGATGATCCTAATGCTTTGTTAAATGCTGGGTCATCAGAGTAAAAAGTTATTTCATAAATCTAAGTTGAAATCGCAAGTATTATAATGTACATATTGTGATCACAAATTTTAAGAATACACTTTTGTATAAATTAATTCATTTAATCATTTTTATGATAAGTAATAGTTAATTGCAGTGTCAATTTTGTCTATGTGTCCTTTACTTGGTATTTAAATTTATTCATCTCTTTTATAATTCTAAGAGAAATACCACCAAACATTAAGCATTTATTCCTTCAAAATTCTGGTTAGTGGGATTGTAGTTCTTTATTTTTTGTTTTCAAAATATTGTAACAATAAATGTATATATGTATAATAATAAGTAATAAGATAATAACAAACCTTATACTGAGTATATAATTAGGTAAACTAGACGTTAATCAATAAAATGACTTAATGTAAGTTAAGTACTTTATATTGTTAATTATAAAATAAATGTTTATTTCATATGTACACTTAAATAATGGACTTATAAGATCATATAACTAAATCACGTCTGGGATGCAAGGTTTTTTTTTTAATTATGGAAAGGAGGAGATGAATTAGTAGAGAATGGAGAAAAGCAAAGAAAAGGATGAACATAACTCAAATCTGGGAAATTATATATATAATGCATACTTACTTAACACCCAGGAAAGTGCTATTTTGGCAGAAGTGGTATTTTATCATAGGGCATATCATTACCTTGTCTACATCATTCTTAAAGGTCAGTTTTGTGGCAATAGTAAAATAATCTTTTGCATTAACACAAAGACCCAGTTAATAAACAGTAGGAAATATTATCATTTTCATGGAAGGCAAATGTACAGCAGTGTCTCACCAATCATAATACTTCTCTAATGAAAACCATGCATCATGCTGCTTATTGTTTTACATATGTATGGCTCAATAACAAATCCAAAGCATAGAGGCTTAAAATAACATTGATATACTATTCTCTTGATTTGGGGGGGAGGGTTGATTGGGAGCTCATCTGGGAAGCATCAGTTCTCCTTCACTTGACTTCTCTTTCCAAATGATTTCTCATGCTACATGGACTCCTCACAATGTCCTCTTCTCCAGGCAGTTTGTCTACATGTTCTTATAGCATGGGAGGGGATTACAAAAGCAAATGTTCCAAATAGAAAATCCTAAGTAACCATGTACTTATCAAGTTTATGCTTGTATGATACCAGTTTATGAAACCAAGCTCAATCTCATCAAAATCAGGTCCATTCATATATAGATCAAACTTTTTAGTTGAGTTCTTCAGGAGCAAAGTTTTTGCACCAAACAGACACATTTTCTGTCTCCTAATGTAACCAGCATATAATGGAGGGACCTAGACAGTGTATCCATAACATATTTTCCATTCAAAAAAGGGAAAAGGTCCATATACACATAGTAGTCACTGATTTTCAGTAATGCTGAAATCCTGCAGGCATATTTTGATCCTTTCCCATCTTTGGTAGCTGGGAATGTTCCGAGATGAAAACCCAATTTGCTCTTTTGTAATTATAAGTCATCCCATATAGAAGCTCTTGGGTCCTCTTTCTGGATTATTGGTTCTGCCCTCTTGAGTCTATCTTCCTTTTCTATAAGAAATAGCACCTCTTCCTGTGCTGGTTTGAAATTGTTAGGTAACCCGAAAAGACATGTTTTCATTTCTGATCTAATCTCTTGGGGACTGAGCTATTGTTTAGGGTGGAGATTTTGACTGAATTGTTTCCGTGTTGATGTGACCCACTCAGTTATGGATATGATCTTTTAAATAAACTGTATCTATGGATATGTGGCACACCCAATTGTGGGTGTGTTCTTTTGTTTAAATGGAGATGCGACTCCACCAATTCAAGGTGGGTCTTGATTATTTTACTTTGTTCCTTCAAAAGGGGAACGTTTTGGAGAAAATGCAGATGCTTGGAGAACAGTGGCTGGAGAGCTGAACACAGACAGAGACATTTGGAGATACAGAAAGAACTTGCTCCAGGGAAAGTTGTTTGAAACCAGAAGCCAAAGGACCAGCAGATGCCAGCCAAGTGCTTTTCCAGCTGACAGAGGTGTTCTGGAGCCATCAACCTTTCTTGAGTCAAGGTATCTTTCCCTGAGAGCCTTAATTTGAACATTTTTATGGCCTTGAAACTGTAAACTTGTAATTTATTAAATTCCTTTTTAAAAGCTGTTCCATTTCTGGTATATCACACTCCAGCAGTGTTTTTAAAACTAAAACAGTCCCTTTTTTTTAAACAACTGAGAATTTTTTCAGTCAGTTTCCTGCCTGTAGAAATTTAGAGATCCAGAACTTCTTTTTATTTTTAACTCTGTCTTCTCAATATCAAAATATCATATATGGATATAATTTTATACCTCATTCAATGTACAAAAACAACCCCCACATATCTGAACACCACAGTTCCTTTTCTACCTTGGGCTGTAAAAATTTTGATTTTAATTCCATTAAAATTCTTGAAAGAAATTTGTCTTGTTCAAAGTGTCTAGGGGTTTCTTTTTTAATTTCTCTGAGGGCTTAACATAAGGCATTACCAATGAATTCTTAAACTGCTCTTTACCATGAGGCTGCATTTTACCAGTTGCCCAGGTTTGGCTTTCCCCTGAGATAACATCATTGAGAAGATTTTGTTTTGTTGTCTGGTGAGATTGGAATTGATAAAAAGTTTTATTTTCCAACTCAGTAAGGTCGACAGTATTGCTAAATGATTCCTCTGAAGTCTTCTTATAAATGGGATAGTCTCTTTCTCAGTTCATGATTTTCATCATTATTAATCATTTTCACTTTTTTATGTGCTATTAAAAGAAGACAATTGGCAATTTCAATGTCTTGGTTCAAAATGTTCTTTGTCAGATTCACAGGTTACTTAAGCACATTTTCTACTATCTTCCATGTTTCCACAGATGACAATCTCACTATGTTTTTGCCTAATACATAAAACAGAACTTTCTTCCTCCAGATTTTAGCAGCTACTCTCCTTCACTAACAATCTCCTTGCTGTCTTTGCAGCCACTGTTTTCTGACTATTTCCAAAGCCAGGGCTTTTGTTTTTAGATTTTGTAATAAACCACTCCAAAACTTAATGATTTAAAAAACAATAATTTAAATCTTTCCTAATTCTGCATGGACTGAGTTCAATTGTGTTCCCTTTGGCAACTACATTCAGTTGAAAGCTAACTGGTGGAGCCTTGGTTCTTTTCCACTTAATCTTTCTCTTCATGAAGTTTTCCATCTTTCAAAACTTTGCTGCATGATTCTTCTCTGCACAGGATAACTTGGACATCTAGCATTTCAGCTGAATTCCAAAAGAGAGGGTCCCTAAATGACAATTCATTAACATGAATTTTGATTATGGTGCATTAAAATTAAATGTAGACTATTTCACAATGTCATTCTGAATATCTCCATATCTTAAATTGATACCTTTTTTTTATTTAGATGCTCTTCTTAGTTTTTCAATTGTGTTTTGGAATGCTCTATGTTAAGGTGTTTCAATAACCACTTTTCTAGATGTATTCTAATGCTATTCTTTGCAATTCTTGGAAAAGGTAACTTTTAACAAGGTATGTGATAAAAGCACTGATTTTTCTATTGTTATGCCTCTAATTAAAAAATTAGTTATGCATATACTTTGGAGTACATTTCATATTTGTAATACAGTGGAAAAGAAATACATTTCAAAAAATATGCATGTAAATATTTTTAAATGTTGCCTTAGCCTTTCTTCTTGGTTGTGGAATTCTAAGTAATTATTTTCTCCATAATAATTTTCTACATTTCCAGAATTGCACAAATGTGGACATCTTAAATTTATAAGGAAATAGCATTTTAAATGCCTAAAATGTTTTCAGTTATTTTTCTCTCATTTGTTTTTTTACTGATGTTGTTACCTAATTCACTTTTTCAATAAAATAATTTATTTTATGCTTTTGTTATGGAATGTCAGGAATAAATAAAATGGGATGCAATGGTATTGTGAACCCACATCTTCCATGTTATCAACTTCTGACAGTATTTCTTCAACTATATGTACAACTAGTCCCTCACAGCCAACATTATTTTATTTAAATCCAGGAGATTATATAAATTCATCTCTAAATATTTCAGCAACTATTTCTGAAGTATAAATATTCTAAAATAGCATCAATATCATCACTACACTTAACTGTAGCAATAATTACTTTCTATTATCCTATAAGTGGTGAATTCCCCACTGCTTCATAAATATCAGAGTATTTTTAAATTGGTTTGATTTAAAATTCCAATATGTCCCATACATTCTCATTGCTTAATAAATGGGTTTGGTTTATAATTTCTTTTCATCTGTTTTCTTTAGTCATTGCCATTTTCTTTCACCAGTAAAACCTGTCATTTGTCTTTAGAGATTTGTTCATAGTTTGAAATTTCTTTATTGAACCCCGTTGTTTCACCCAACATATTTTTCTATCCTCAGGATTTCTCATTATTGCTAATTAAACTGAGAAGATTAATCAAATTTTGGATTTAGTTATTTGATTTTTTCAAGACTTCTCAAGAATTGAAATATTATACCTACAACAGGAGGTGCATTTTAATATACATTTTTGATACAAGCATCCATTTGTTATCAAAGACTGTATCCCTTAATTCATTAGGTACCTCAAATGGTTATATTTTTAATCTATCATTTCTTCCTCATTAATTAGCTGGAAGAGTTTTCATTTTTAGAAGTATTATTGAGGTGCAATTTAAATACTGTAAAATTCAGACATGTGTGTGCACAGTCAATGGTTTAAGTATAATCACAGATCTATGATACATCACCAAGGTATAATTTAAAACCTTCCATCACCTCAAGAAGAAAACCCAGTATCCCTTAGCTATTACCTACCATCCTTATGTGATCACCCCCATAATCTAAGTAACCAATAGTGCATTTTCTTTCTCCATAGGTTTCCTCTTTTAGTACTTTCATATGAGTGGAGTCAGATATTTTTTGTGTGTTGTGATTGGCTTCTTTCTGTTAGTATAATTGCAAAATTTATCCATAATGTATCATGCACCAATACTTCATTCCATTTTAGAGCTAAATAATACTCAAGTGTATGGTAATGCCACATTTTTTTGTCCACTCATCAATTGATGGGCATTTGGATTGTTTTCATGATTTGGATATAATGAATAATGTGGCTATATATATTCATATACACATTTTGCATTGACATATGTTTTTATTTCTCATGAGTGTATTCCCAGGAGGGGAATTGCCAGGTCATATGATAAGTCTATGTTTAATAATTTGGAAAACTGCCAAACTGTATTCCAAAGTGACCAGACCATTTTACTTTCCTACCAGCAGTACATAAAGGTCCCACTTTCTCCATGAACTTGACAATACTTGTTATCTGACTTTTTGATTATAGACACCCTAGTGGGTATGAGTTACATCTTACAGTTTTGATTTCTATATCTCTGATGTTCAGCATCTTTTCATGTGTTTATTGGCCATTTGTATATCATCTATGGTGAAATGTCTATTTTATCCACTCATTTTTCTCTTATTCCTCCTTTGTACATCTTTTAAATTGATCTATTGTTAAAAGTTCTGTCACAAATTTTGCTGTACAAGCATGTGTTTGAATCCCTGTTTTCAATTATTTGGGACATATACCCAGGACTGGGGTTGCCACGTCATTTTTGCAGTTCTATGTTTAAGTTTTTGAGGTACTGCCCTGTAGTTTTTCTTAGGGGTTGCATCATTTTACATTTTCACCAGCAATGTGCAGGAGTTCAAATTTCTTCACCTTCTTGTCAATGTGTTATTTTCCTTTTTTTTTTTAATAATAACAATCCTAATTGGTGTAAAGTGGTATCTTTCTGTGGTTTTTATTTGCATTTACCTAATGATTAATGACGCTGACCATATTTTCATGTGCATGTTGGCCATATGTAAAGAAATATCTATTCAAGCCTCTTGATGCTATTTTTTTAATTTAATTTTCCTTTTCTGGCTGCTTTCAGTTCCCGTTTGACTGCTTTTCAAGTGGGTTGCTTGTCTTTTTGTTATTGAGTTGTAGATATTCTTTATACATTTTGGAAATTAAACTGATCATATATGACTTGAAATTATTTTCTTGCATTTTTGTAGGATGTCTTTCCATCAAATTTGGGTAGACTTTAGCATTAGTTCTTCAAATATTCTTTCTGCCTCTGGTTTCTCTTTCCTTCGTGGACTTTCATAGCATATATGTCAGTGTGTGTTGTATTATACTACATGTCTATTTTTATACTTTTTATATTTTACTCATATTTTTGAAAGCCTTTTTTGATTCCTGCTTCTAAGACTGAAAAATTAATTTTCATATATTCAAGTTTTCTGATTCTTTTTTCTGAGTATTCAAATCTGCCATTGTCCAACTGTAGTGCCGTTTAAGGTTTCAGTTATACCTTAAACTCCAGAATGTTCTTGGTTCTCTTAAAAATGTAGACATCTTTATTGAATTTCATTTTAAGATAGTGTATCATTTTTCTGATTTTTTTTAGTTCTTTGACCATGTATTCCTATAAGGGAATCAACTTAACACCTTTGGTTAACAATTCCAGTGCATGGGCTTCCTTAAGCATGGATTTTTAGGTTATTTAGTTACTTTGAAAGGGCCCTTTCTTTTTATGCCTTGTGATATTTTTTGTTGATTATGGACATTTGAACATTTTGATGTGTTAAATCTTGCAATCAGGTTCAATGAGTTTCTTGCCCTTCTCCAGAAATTCCTTTATTTATTTATTTTTACAATTGTTTAAGGCTGTAGTTGCATATTCATAACTTTACTAAACTACCTTTGTAAATTCTGTATTCTGTATCATTTGATTGCTTGCTGAAATCTCTGTTCCTTTAGCCTGTATTCAGTTGGTATTTCAACTGAAATTACCTTGAATATTATGAACTCAGAAACAACAACCATCATCCAACCATCCAACCAAATCTCTCCCAGTCTTAGGAGTTGACTCTATGCATAGGCTCTCTTTCAATGCTGAGTCCGGCTGATAATGATCTTCGAGATCTCTTGTCCTGGGCATGCACAGGGAAGTGAAACTTCCCCACCATACCAAATATTACTCAATTCCTAATTTCCAGAAAAAACTCTTTCCCCAGTTTTTTGTTCCTGAACCACAGATGCTCCATTGTATGCATCAACTGAAATCTTTCAGCTCTGGTGACTGCACTTTCTTCAGTTCGGTGCTACTCCTCCCCACTGTTTCTATATTCCAGGTTAAGTTCTGGGTTTAGTGAAAAATATCAGTTCTATGAATCAATATTTTAAGGATCAACCACACACGCACAAAAAAACAGGCTTAAAGTGGTCTGCTCACTCTAGATACCAGGGCCCTTCACTGAGAACATAGGCTGCCATCCCACAGATGGTGGGAAGAGGTGGTATCAGAGAAATTAAAAGACTATGCAACTCTCCTACTATTTTTGCCTTGCCTTTTTTCCTGAATCCACATCCACTTGCTTGCTGTGCACTGTTGACTGTTTGCCAGAGATCTCAGATAGTAGGTTCTTACACTTACTGAATGTTTTATCAATGTTTCTTTTGGGTGGTATGCATTTGGAACTTCTTACTCTTCAATCTTACCAATGACACCTTGGTGTTTAATGTTTGAGGAATTTACAGACTGTTTTCCAAAAATGGCTACACAATTTTACATTTTTTATGGCAACATGTGAAGGTTTCAATTTCTCCAGAATCTCACCAATTTAGAGTTTGTATATGTAATTACCAACATCACACCTGGTTAGAAGTTGTTTTTGATTAGAGATTTGTTTGCATCTCCCTAATGATGTTGCCAAGTGTTCTAGTTTGCAAGCTGCTGGAATGCAATTTACCAGAAATGGAATGACTTTTAAGAGGGAAATTTCATTAAGTTGCTAGGTTATAGTTCTAAGGCTGTGAAAAATTCCCAATTAAAGTGAGTCTATAAAAATGTCCAAATTAATGCATCCAGGGAAAGGTAACTTTTTCAAGAATGCTGATGAAGATCAGAGTTTCTCTCTCAACTGGAAAGGCACCTGGTGAACATGGCAACTTCTTCTACCTTCTTCTCCAGTCCTGTTGCTTTTTGAAGCTCTCCTGGAGGCATTCTCATTCATCTCCAAAGTTGTTAGCTGGTGAACTCTGAAATTCTCATGTCTCTTCAGCTCTCATTGTTCTTGTGACTCTGCTCTGTTGCCTTCCTGTCATTATGATGCTTTTTCCAAGAATGTTTCCTCTTTTAAGGGATTCCAGTGAATTAATCAAGACACCTGAAATGGGTGGAGTCACAGCTCCCTCTAATGAAAGGTTAATACCTGCAATTGGGGGTGGGCCACGGTGACTCAGCAGGTAAGAATGCTTGCCTGCCATGCCAGAGGACCCAGGTTCGATTCCCAATGCCTGTCCATGTAAAAAAAAAAAGAAAAAAAATACCCGCAATTGGGTAAGTCACATTTCAGTTAGGATAACGTAATCAAATTTCCAATCTACATTATTGAATAGGGATTAAAATAAATGGTTGCTCTGACAAGATTGATGAAGATTAAAACATAGCTTTTTAAATGCACATAACCCCTTTCAAACCAGCGTACCAAGTAATGGGCTTGCTGCCTAATATGCACAGAAACCATTACCATAACTTTTGAGGGCCAGGAGCAATTAATCAGGTCCAAGCAAGAGCAATTAATCGGACCCAAGCAGGAGCAATCAATCAGGCTCAAGCAGGGAAAGTCCCCACAACATTGGGGCAGAATGTCCCCAAGAGTTAAACAATAACCAATGTTAGGAAACTGAGTTTCCTAACAATGTTTTGGCAACAGCTAACAGCATTCTTCTGCTTCTATGATCACGCTTGCTTGCTAGCAACTGCAAAAACCACATGATTTTTGCTTTTATAAGCACACCTTGAAAACCTCTGGGGGCTGCTCTCTGAATCCTCTTTCTTGGAGGTTTCTGAGGCAGTCACTGGCTGGCTAATAAAGACTACAAACTAGCTTGCAGTTTTGATTCGTGTGCTCTCTCTTTGCATTTGGAGACCCCAGCGAGATCATCCCTAATGGGACATCTGGTGACCACAGGTCCTGGGGATCCCCCCCAAAACTGAGGTCCAGACTAGGGGAAGGCCTTGGAGAGATGTTCCTCCACCCAGGCAAGGACCAGGAGCAGGACCCTCCAAAATTATACAAAATCTGGTGGAGTCATTTGTTTATAGAAATCTCACCGGTGAGTACAGGTCTGTTACTGGATCTAGTGGGGACTTCTGGAAGGTTGGATGCAGCATTACTTCCAAGGTCCAGTCCTAGAGCAAGACATTGCCTGGGATTCTGGTTAGGAATCTATTAAGGATAAGGCTTTTGTTTGTCTTGGTTTGTTTTGTCCCTCTTCTCAATTGTTGGTCTCGTCACATTCTGTGTTGTTTTTTGTCATAATTGCCATGGGTCAGTCAAGATCATCTGTCTGTACCCCACTTCAATGTTTTTTGAAACATTTTCAGGAATTCCAGTGGAAGGCCAGAGACTATGGAGCCCCTGTCAGGGCCTCCGAGTTGGAAAAATTCTGCTCATGGGTGTGGCCAACTTTTGGTTCTGGGTGGCCTCCTGAGGGAACCACAGACCTAGCTATAGCTTATAAGGTCCAAAGGATGATTTTTGGTGATCTAGGCCACCCTGACCAAATCCTCTATATACTAATTTTGGTTGAAATTTTAACAGAAAAACCCAAGTAGTTATGGTTTTACCTGGAGTCCCAAAAAGAAAGACCCCCAGAGCCAAAACAGCCCTCTTAATAAAAACCTCTCAAAAAAGAAAAAACTAATGGGATCCCAGTATTGACAGGACAACCAGAAGATCTGCTGTTGATGGAAACTCCCCCATACCCAACAGCCTCTCCACCACCTCTAAGTCCAGAGGGGAGAAATGGCCAAGAGGCGGCAACCAGCCCCTCTAATAGCCGGAAGGTGCCCTTCAGTCCCCCCCCATACCAGAAGTGGGTCTGTTTACCACCCTTCTTCTCGTTCACAATCACCAGATTCCTCTGGAGTTCCAATTTTACCCTTGAGGCAGGTTGGCCCTGCCCTGGGGGATGACTGTCCACCTTTCATGGTCTATGTCCTGTTTTCCTCTAGTGATCTGTATAATTGGAAAAACCAGAATCTCTCTTTCTCTGAAAAGCACCAGGGGCTCATCTCCTTCATGGGGACTGTCTTTTTTACCTACCAGCCCACCTGGAATGACTACCAACAGCTCCTCCAGGCCCTCTTCACCTCCGAGGAATGAGATTGAGTCAGGAGAGAGGCAAGGAAATTAATTATTGGACCTGATGGACAGCCTACTACTGAATCAATCTGATTAGGGGCTGTGTTCCCCTCCACCTGTCCCGGAAGGGACCCCAACACTGATAGAGGTAAGGAGGCTTTCAATCAGTATCGCCAGACTCTGCTCCAGGGGATATGAGTGGCAGCCAAGAAGCCAACCAACTTGTCTTGGGTAAGCAAAACTATACAAAAGCTGGACGAATCTCCAGCCGCTTTCCTTGAGCACCTCCTTGAGGCATACTGCTTGTACACCCCTATAGATCCAGAGGCACCCAAAAATAGGTGAGCTGTAAATATAGCATTTGTCACCCAGTCATCCCCAGATATAAGAAAAAAATTACAGAAATTAGAAGGATTTGAGGGTAAAGGGCTGTCTGAACTGATAGAGATTGCCCAAAAGACTTAATAACAGCTATGACTCCGTGACCATGCAGTCTAAAAACATAGCCAAATTTTAGTATCCTCAATGGCTGAACAGGAAAAACAAAAAGGAAGATGAGGGCAGAACACGGTGGCTCAGCAGGTAAGAATGCTTGCCTGTGATGCCAGAGGACCCGGGTTCGATTCCTGGTGCCTGCCCATGTATAAAAAAAAAAAGGAAGATGGGAAACTATTGAAAAAAGAAAGGGAAACCAAGGAAAAAGGTTGGGCCTAGGTGCAAACCAATGTGTCTACTGCAAAGAGAATGGACATTGGAAAAATGAATGCCCTAAAAGAGGACTTAAAGGAATGAAACCGGCCCCTGTTCTGGTTGAAGAGGCAAATTGACGGGGCCTGTGCTTCATTCCGTTGAGCCCCGGGGAGCCCAAAGTCACATTAGAAATCAGGGGCAAGCCTATAAAATTTCTTGTGGATACTAGGGTGACCTTCTCTGTTCTCCCAGAAGGGCCCATATCTAGGGAAAAAATCCCCATACAGGGAGCAACAGGAAAGACAAAGTCTTACCCATGGACTAAGACTAGGATCACTAACCTTGGGGAAGGAATTGTCACCCACTTGTTTCTTGTAATGCCAGTGTCCATACCCCCTTTTGGGGAGAGACCTTCTCCAGAAATTACAAGCCACCATCTCTTTCAAAAATTATTCAGCCAAGCTCTCCTTCAATACAAACCCCTCAGCAATCCTCCTCACTTACCCCTTATCGGAAGAAGATTTACTTACTGCAGAGGTGGTGCTGCCAGTCCCAGGCCTGTATTTGTGGGAGTTTAAAGAAAAAATACCAAGTGTATGGGCAGAAACTAACCTACCAGGATTAGCTGCCCACCGACCCCCCATTGTTGTCCAGCTAACTAGCACCGCCACCCCAATCAAAGTCCAACAATACCCAATAAGCTTAAAGGCTAAAAGAGGCATTGCAGTCCATATTAAAAGACTCCGGGAGGCAGGTATTCTAGTCCCCTGCCATTCAGCCTGGAACATCCTCCTTCGCCCAGTCCAAAAACCCAGGACTGATAATTTCCAGCCAGTGCAATATCTCCGAGAGGTAAACAAAGGAATTAAAACTATTCACCCCACTGTGCCTAATCCATACACGCTCTTGAGCCTGTTACCTCCCAACCATCAGGTCTACACTGTTCTGGACTTAAAGGATGCCTTCTTTTCACTTCCCCTGGCTGCGGTAAGACAACCCATCTTTGCTTTTGAATGGACTGACCCAGAGCGGGGTTCTCTGGACAACTAACCTGGACTCTGTTGCCACAAGGTTTCAAAAATTCTCCCACCCTGTTTGATTAGGCTTTAAGCCAGGATCTGGTTCATTTTAGACAAGATCATCCAGAGATAACCCTCTTACAGTATGTAGATGACCTCTTACTGGCAGCTAATAATCTGTCAAATTGCAAAAAGGCAACCAAAAACTTGTTACAGGAACTAGCCAAATTGGGCTATTGGGTCTCAGCCAAAAAGGCCCAACTCTGCACAAGCTCAGCAACATACTTAGGGTATGAATTAGAAGGGGGAAAAAGAGCTCTGTCTTCTAGTAGGATTGAAGCTATTCAAAAATACCCTAAACAAAACCAAAAAGGCAGGTACAGGAGTTTTTAGGAGCAGTTGGATATTGCCGAATCTGGATTCCCGGATTTGCAGAAATAGCAAAACCCCAGTACACTAGCACAGGGGGAAAAGAGGAAGCTGTAACCTGGACCGAGGCTGAGCAAAAAGCTTTTAAAATGCTGAAACAGGTGCTTGTGAGTGCCCCTGCCTTAACTTTGCCTGACCTGTACAAACCTTTTCAACTACATGTCACTGAAACCCAAGGAATAGCGAAAGGAGTCCTCATCCAAATGCTAGGACCATGGAAAAAGCCAGTTGCCTGCCTGTCTAAAAGATTAGACTGTGTGGTGGCCGGGTGGCCAAGCTGCCTCCGAGCCATTGCCACCACTGCCATTTTGGTAAAAGAAGCATCTAAATTAACTCTGGGACAGAACTTACACATAGTGGCCCCACATTCAGTAGAAACATTACTAAGGAGCCTGCCTGAGAGATGGCTCTCAAATGCCCAGATAACCCAGTATCAGGTATTGCTACTGGATCCCCCAAGAATCTGCTTCCTAAAAATGGTAGCTGTTAACCCTGCCACTTGGCTTCCGGATGATGACCCATCCAAGGCCATCCATGACTGTTGCAAGATCTTGG
Source organism: Tamandua tetradactyla (assembly GCF_023851605.1). Taxonomy (NCBI): domain Eukaryota; kingdom Metazoa; phylum Chordata; class Mammalia; order Pilosa; family Myrmecophagidae; genus Tamandua; species Tamandua tetradactyla. The sequence continues at coordinate 117,980,646 of NC_135333.1, forward strand.
AATCTTTCATGAACCTGAGGGCTGATCTCACTGACAACCCCTGACCAAATCCTGATTAAAAATTATATACAGACAGGAGCAGTTATGTCTCAGAGGGAATCAGGTATGCAGGGACAGTGGTGGTAACTGTGGAGCAGGTCATCTGGGCTCAGGACCTAGGACATAGGACTTCAGCTCAGAAGGCTGAACTAATAACTCTGACTCAGGCTCTAAGGTGGGGAAAGGGGAAAGTTGTCAACATGTACATGGACAGCAGATACACTTTCACAATTGCACATGTCCATGGGGCTCTATATCAGGAGCGGGGACTTTTGACATAGGAAGGAAAGGAAATAAAAAAATATACCAGAAATACCCACCTTGCTAGAATCTATCTGGTTACCAAAAAGGGCAGCCATTATACCTTGCAAAGGTCATCAGACTGCTGAAACTCAAATCACTAGAGGAAATGCTCTGGCTGATAAAACAGCAAAAGAGGTTGCCCCAAAACCAGTGGGGACGCTGCAGATACTTCCTGTTTTACCCAGGCGAGTGCTGCTGAGCCCTCCAGAATATACCAGGGAAGAAATTAAACTGGGTGAAACTCTGGGTACCAGAACAGATCTGGATGGTTGGAAAATTCTCCTGGACGGGAGAATCCTAGTGCCAGAGCTCCTGGGGCACAATTTGGTTGCCCAGGTTCACCAAAGTACATATCTGGGCAGTACAAAACTAACTGAACTCTTACAGAGAGATTACTACATTCCCTGATTGCAACAACAAGCCTGGCAGATATCTTCCAGATGCCACATCTGCGTCCAGGTAAATTCTGGCTGAGGGAGAGAAATGCCCCAAGGAACCAGGCTGAGGGGACAAGCCCTAGGGGAACAGTGGGAAATAGACTTCACAGAAATATTGCCTGGTCCATATGGATACAAACACCTGAAAGGCTTCATTGGCACCTTCTCCGGATGGACTGAGGCATTTCCTACCAGGACCGAGACAGCACAAATAGTGCTGAGATTGTCTCCTGATTTGGCCTCCCGACTGCAAAGGGGTCCAACAATGGGCCAGCCTTCATCCCCTAAGTTACCCAATTGTTAGCAAAAATATTAAATATCAAATGGAAATTATATTGTATTTATAGGCCACAGAGTTCAGGGCAAGTTGAAAGAATGAATAGAACAATAAAGGAAACTTTAAATAAACTAAAGTTCGAGACTGGCAAAAACTGGGTGAGTCTCCTTCCATTTGCCCTCCTAAAAACTAGATGCACTCCCTATGTTAAGGGAATTACCCCATATGAAATCATGTTTGGATGACCACCTCCACTAATCCCTAAATTGGGGGAAGAAAAAATAGCTGAATTAAATAACCATTCTTTTCTAAAATCATTACAGGCCCTGCAATCTACCACCCAGCAAACTCGGAAACTGTTGAAGGCAGCCCATTCAGAACCAACAAATCCTGCCCCTAAAAAAGATCTATTTCAGGTGCAGCCCAGAGACCTAGTCTGGATAAAGTAACTTCAGCCAGCCACCTTGGAGGCCCGGTGGATAGGACCCCTGCCAGTGATCCTCTCAACTCCAACGGCAGTGAAAGTTGCAGAAAAATGGCACTGGATTCATCACACCCAGATAAAAAAGGCCACCCCAAACCAGATCCCTGAAAAATGGACCATCCAGCAAACCGAAGATCCACTAAAGATAAGGCTTTCCAGAAATCCCTCTGGGTCCTCTTAATATCCCTGGTGGGGGTCGTGGGAAAAAACCCTCACCAAGTTATAAACTACACCTGGGAGCTCACAAAAATGGTGGATGGAGTACTGGTGGCTACAACCACCACTCTCTCCCAACCAACCCTCCACTTTAATCTCTGCCAACTGTTTGGACACCTAGGAAACGAGAGTTATGGAAACATGATCAGATATGGGTGTGCTACACCCCCCCCACAAGAAAAAGACTTATGGCATACCCAATACTATGCCTGTCCTGCAGAGGGAAGTTTAAACTGCCAAGGGAAAGGCCAATATTATTGTGACAATTGGGGTTGTGAAACAATCGCAGAATGGACTAACTGAGACCCATTCATAACCTTAACAAAGGCACCAGCCCATAACCCCAACAGTTGCACCCAAGGCGCCTGTAACCCAATGATTATTACTATCCCTTCCAGGTGTAGCCAAACCTGGGCAAGTGGAAAAATTGGGGGCTTGAGATTATATGCCTCAGATTACAACCCAGGCACCATTTTCACAATTCAAAGTTTCCTTCCCCATAAAACGGACAATCCCATAGGACCTAATCGAGCTCTCAACCCTGGCATAAAATGGGCACAGCCCCCCAGGCTCAGGATCCCACTCTGGTAGGCTTGAGCTCAAAAGCCTAGGCCACCCCAAACTCCCAAATACATTCCTCTCCCTCCCCTAAAAAAACCCTGCTCAACGTGTTAAATTCAGTTTTCCAGTTTCTGAATCAAACCAATCCACTTATTACTGAAGACTGTTGGCTTTGCTTAAACCCTGAACCCCCTTATTACATAGGAATAGGAGCTAATATCTCCCTAGGCCTCATGGATACCCGTATCAGAAACCTCTCAGTCCAAGAAGCACAAGGCCAACACCTATGCAGGTGGGGACAGGAACTGAAACTCACCCTAGGGAATCTCCAAGGGCAGGGAACCTGTATTTATTCTGAGAATTTTAATCTAGCTAAATCCCCCTATAGTGACTCCTGTGGTCTCATCATGTCACTAAAAGGCATTTCAACTTCAACTCCAGGTGGATGGGACTGCCTCCTTGTAGCCCCTGATGGTACTTGGCTTGCCTGCACATCCAGCATTACCCCTTGTATAACTCCCCCAACCATGGCAGTTGAGGAGGAATTTTGTATTTTGGTTTGTATTATCCCCCAAGTATATTATTATTCTGGGGAAGGAGGTAGGGAACATTTAGAACCCACTTACCAGGCCAAGCGAGCCCCAATCTCAGTGCCCCTCCTTGTCGGACTGGGCATTACAGGATCAACTGCAGTTGGAACTTCAACCCTTATCACAGGGGACCAAAATTTTAAAACCCTTAGCAAACAAGTTGATCTGGATCTTAGTGAATTAGAAAGCTCTGTCAGTCATTTAGAAAACTCCCTAAATTCACTGGTCATCCTCCAAAACCGCAGAGACTTAGATCTCCTATTTCTGAAACAAGGGGGTTGATGCATGGCCCTTGGAGAAACCTGCTTCTTCTATGCCAGTCATTCTGGAATAATTAGAAATAGTCTATCCCTAGCCCATGGCAGGTTACGAGAGTGGGAAGAACACTGACAAACTGAAACCAACTGGTATGAAAACTTATTTTCCTGTTCTCCATGGCTAATCACACTCTTGTCTGCTGTAGCAGGGCCCCTAATTCTCATATTATTAGGCTTAATGTTTGGACCCTGTGTAATCAACTGTCTAACCTCATACATGCAAAGAAAAATACAAACTGTTAAATTATTAGTCCTTGGAATCCAATATTAGCAGATTTATAATCAAAATGAAGAAACAATGATTTGATTCTCTCATAAAACCAGTGGGGACTGTGGAGGGCCAGGAGCAATTAATCAGGCCCAAGCAGGAGCAATCAATCAGGCCCAAGCAGGGAAAGTCCCCACAACATTGGGGTGAAATGTCCCCAAGAGTTAAATAATAACCAATGTTAGGAAACTGAGAGAATGGGACGTGTTTTGGCAACAGCTAATGGCATTCTTCTGCTTCTATGATCACGCTTGCTTGCTAGCAACTGCAAAAACCACAGTGTGATTTTAGCCTTCATAAACACACCTTGAAAACCTCTGGGGGCTGCTCTCTGAATCCTCTTTCTTGGAGGTCTCTGAGGCAGTCGCCAGCCAGCTAATAAAGACTCCAAATTGGCTTGCAGTTTTGAATTGTGTGGTCTCTCTTTCAGTGCGCCCCACAACAATAACAGCAGGAATTTAAAATAAGAGTTTAATTGTGAGGTAGATTGGCAAGGAGACAGGAGGCAATCTCAAGTCTGTCTCCTTGTTATAAGAACTAAAGGAGATATTTAGGATGGAATCTAAGGGGGTGGGACAGTTTTTGAGATTCAGGTTGATGTAAGTGATGGTTAGTTTCTGGTGTCAACTTGGCCATGCGATTATGCCCAGTGTTCTGTTCAGGCAAGCACTAACCTGACCATGGCTGCAAGGATATTTCATGGCTGGTTGATAAACCAGGAGGCTGGTTTATTAAATCATCAGTCAGCTGATGGCATCTGTGGCAAATTGCATCTCTGATCAACAGAGGAATGTCCCCCACAAAAAAATCATCCAATCAATTGAGGCTTTTAAGGGAGAGGAGAGACTCTTTCACAGCTTCTTCAGCTGTGAGTTTCTCCTATGAAGTGTGTACAGACTCTTCATCAGAGCCGTCTGCTTCACAGTCTACCCTACAGATTTTGGACTCTTCCATTCCCACAGTTGCATGAGACAGCTTTAAAATATCTCATATTTTCAGATCTTTCCTGTTGGTTCTGTTTCTCTAAGGAACCTTGACTGACACAGCTTAGTATGGAGAGTGGGGTGTTTCTTGAGAAACAGAATCTAAAAAGTTGGTTTTTCCAATTGTTTTTCTAGTCTGACTAGATTAAAAGGCCCTAATGACTGTTCCCCCTAATCAAGATGGTACTGACCATCCATGGGGTTGATTGGTGAAAGAGATACTCAAAATGTCATTATTAGATTATGCCAAATGTTTGCTTATATGAGGCAAGGCTATGGCTGAGAATGTTTTTGATGTCTTTATGGAATTTTGTGAGGTACAATGATGTTGTCTGGTTGTTGTTAGATATGCTGGATACAGAAATGAGAGAAAGGGATGAGTTGAATGAAATCTTCAAATTTGAACCATAAGCATCATATGAACAATGCAAAAGTTTCCTTGTGGGCCCTGAAAGGAAAGCTTATTTCCTGTGGTCTCAGACTTGAGATCTCTGAAAACCAGACACAATCTTATTGTGCAAGTAGCAGATTTATAATGTAAACTAAAATCTCAACTTTGCACACTCTCTGCTATTAAAGTAAGGAATTTGATAGGAAAAAATGGGATACTGAATCATGGGTGGTATATGGCTTGATAAGGATGGTGATCAGGAGATGGAATCTGTGGAATCTGCTGAGCCTTTGGTATATAGACCCTTAATGGGTGGCCTGAAGAAAAAGCTTTCCAATGTCCAGCCTTCCTTGAGGAAACAGCTACCTGGCCTCTAAGCCATCCAGAGGATTTTGCCATCAAATCTACACTTAATAATACTAACCTTTCAGTGCCTGCTAAACCTGTAACTACTTCCCCTGGGGAAACAGCCCTCACTCCTTAGTCTGGGTCAACTAATCCTATTTCACCAGATCAAACTGCAATGGAATGCCCTGAGGTAACTGTCTTAAAAGACACTTCTATTTCTTTTCATGATCCGTGCCTACCTCCCCTCTTTTCTCAAAATCTATAACTAGAATAAAGTCCCCACAGGCCCTGAAAGGTGAGTTACAAAGTGTGACCCAAGAAGAGGTACACTATACCCCAAAAGAACTGCATGATTTTCCAATCTGTATAAACAGAAATCAGGGATATATGTGTGGGAATGGTTATTAAGGGTTGAGTAATGGTGGAAGGAATATAACGTTAAAACAATCTGAATTTATAGGTATAGCCCACTAAGCAGGGATTATGCATTCATTGCTGTAGCTCAAGAGATTAGAAAGGGCATTAACAGTTTGTTTAGATGGTTGGCAACATGGACCAAAAGGTTGCTAACATTTTGGGTTTCATTCCAGGAGCCTGGTCATGCCAAAAGAAAAAAAAAATGTGGTCAATATTACCTGAGGTCGAAATGCTAGAACTACCCTAGTAAAATGTAGCTGAGGGGATCCAGAACCTCAGAGAGATTAGAGTGATAGAGTGGATTTATCATGGAAGACCTGCATCTCACACCTGAAGAATGTCCAGAGGACACATCATTCAGCAGAACCTTGGGAAACAAATTTGTGAGACTAATTCCTTCATCCCTGAAGAGCTCTGTGGACACCTTCTTGGTAGGTCAGATATTACTGTGGGAACTGCAGTTGTTTGGGCTAGAATCATTAAACATAACGGGATGATTGGATCCCGAGTTGGTTGACGCCAAGTGGTGACAGTTAATCACCATAGAGAAAGTAAGTGTGGTCACCATAATGGACAGCAGACTCAAAGCAGCAGTCAAAATAATCTGATCACAGAGACTTGTGGCATTGGCTAGTTGAATTCTAAAATTACCACACACTCAATACCAATTTGTAATAAACACATGAAGAAGCAGATGTCACTAGATATTTGATATGATATTTTCTGTGGCTCTGTGATATATTTGAATAAATGCTTTTGTGAAGTTTTCCTTCCAACAAGTGGCTAAGTTTTATAACTTTCTCATGTATGTGGAAAGTTAACATAACAAAACATATAGCCTGTTCATTTACATGCTTAATGAAGTGACTATCATAATTGAATATAAATAAAGCAGTTAACAAGAGCAAAAAATTACTACATATAAAATTGAGCTTGGTGATCACTTTAATATAAGCATTAAATTAAGAGGGGTTCTATTTTTTTCCTTACATTAGGCTGTTTGGTTGCTGTTTTTATTTGACATGTGCAGAGTTTTAATGAAGTCAATAATATCAATAATAACTCTTATTATTAAGATTTTCATTTTGAGCTTTGTAAGGGTCATACCTAGGGGCCATCACCCAGCCCTCACCTACTCACTCACCTCTTTTTCTATTGTATGCAGACGTTTCAACCTGGTGCCATTCCACCCATGGGAGGCATTAAGTCTAAGGAAATGATCTGACCATACCTTAATGCTGAAACTGGGAACAAGTAGCCCCTACTGCTTCTCAAGATGGGAACTCTCCATGGCAGGGCCTCCTCCTATTAGAAATGTAAAAATCCACATTCTCTGGGCAATGCAGAATCGACTCTACCTTCCAACAGAAAATGGGGTGTGTGGAACTGCCATCCTTTGACTCTGACAAATAGTTGGCCTCCCTGGGAGACCCACCATGATGGAATCTCTTCCCTTGATTTTAGTGCCTTTGTGCCAAGTGTGTAATCAATGGTCTTGAAAGGTTCTGAGCAGGTGCATATGAGCATGTGCCTGAACCTATGTTCCTAGGACACAACACATAACAAATAACTCCATATAAGAGTAAGACTTTCCAAAGATACAAATGCTTTTTACATTTGTAAATACGTAATTTAATCATTTTAAATGTTTTTTTTTTTAACTATTTGGCTCATATCTGAACACTATATAAGCCCCAATAACACTTGCCAATAAGCTCCAATTCTGAGATATCAAATTCAGTTTGCATAACAGCAATAATAATATTGCAATTAAATGGACAGACTCCATAATTAGAGAGATAATTGACATCTTCAATGTAGGGTGACAAAATATCACTAGAATCAATTAGAAACAACCACTGAACATTCTTAATAGCATGATGTCAAATCAGCATTCCACAAGAAAGCCTTAAAATATTTGGGTCTTTAACCGTTTCAATTTGATAAACTTTATTTTGGGATTTTGAATTATTCAAAATATTACTTGAAATTGAAATACAGCTGAACTATATTTCATTAGATTAAAGCATAGGCAGTCACCATTCTCAAAATGCCTTGAAAATAATTGAATAAATTATTAAAAAAAAACAGGTATCCTACTAGCTTGTACACAGGTGTATGCCAGAGATTAATTAGCCCAAACTAAATATGAAATATGGGAAGGCCTGAAGAAAAACTAGGGAGGAGATATGAAGCAGGGATCAAGAGGAAAGGTAAAAACATGGTGAGAGAATGATTGAGGAAGAGAGACAGGAGATTTAGCATCTCAGCATCTGATTAAAGATTTTGTGAAAAAGAAACATGAATAATGTGGACATTTCAAATAATGTAAACTCACCCTTCTTGCCTCTAAGGAAAATTCAGTAGGACTACATTGCTCGCACATACGCATATTATTGAGACAAGACACTTTAACTTTTTCCTGCCTTTATCTCCTTATCTGTATAGTATACTTCACTCATATTTTCTGTGTCACAAATGAGATACTATTAGTTGTGTTTACTCAATATCTGGTAAGCAATAAAACCTTTTCAAATATTTCTATATGTATTGTTGTTAAACAGGTAAAGAAATAAAATGCCCAAACAATCATTATTTAGACTACTAAAGCCTAAATAAGGAATATGATTTTCATATGTAGAAAATCAGTATTACCATAGCTATTAAAATATGTTGAGTAAATATTTTCAGTGGCCATTTTAATCTTATGTCAATTGCAAACTCATTAAACTCCTATGTTTCTTTACACTCCTAAAGAATGCAGAATAGTGTGGATCAAAAATGATAAGTATAGAAATAAGCCAAACTATAAGCTCTGAGAACTAAAGAAAGTTTAGTCATCATACTTGTTTTGAGAATTCAGCGTGGGATTAATAAATTATTAACTCAGCTAATCAACTCTAGAATTATATGAATGTTTAGGCAGTCAGTACAAATTCAAACTAAATCATCAAGAAGAACAAGAAGTAAGTAAATGTGTTATTCTTTAATATGTTTATGTATTTCATTTATTTCAAACATGATAAAATATTATTTGCACTATTGTTTTGGACTTAAATCCCTTTGGATATTGATAAATAAATGTTTATTGCCAAGATCACTGTTAAGGTGTCCCCAAGCAGGAGCACAGTAATAAGTATTGTATTCTAAATTTATATTTTTCTAAATTTAAATGTTATGCTCTGATGCAGATAGGTTTATAAGAAAGGCAAACCCTATATGAAAGATTGTTAAACAGTAAATGTCATTTTTATTAGAAAAGTAGGTTTACAGAAAAATCATGCATAAAATACAGTTCCCATATGCAACCCTATCATCAACATATTATGCTAGTTTGGCATTTCTAACAATTCATGAAAGGGCATTTTTATAATTGTGCTATTAATTGTGGTCCATCATTTAGGGTTCACTGCTTATGAGCATTTAAAAAAAAATTGTTCTAGTAAAATACATACAAGTTCAATTCCTCTTGTAGCCACATTGACATATATAATTCAGGGTACAATCATGCTCACAGTGTTGTGCTATCATCACCACCAGTGATCACCCAAACTTTATGATCAACCCAAATAGAAACTGCAGAATAAAAGCATTAACTCCTCATTCCTACCCCTTCCACAACCCTAGTAACCTGTATTCAAGATTCTCTATGAATTTGCTTCTGTAAAGTATTTCATATCAGTGAGACCACAGAAATGTTATTTTGATCATCTATTTGTTTATTATAACAATGCTGCTCCATTGCACTAATTAAACTTTTTTCTATACAATGATCTACTTTAGTATAGGGAATTTCTCTTTCTGATCCTTTTTATCTTTTATCAGAAAAGGAGAAAATGTATACTCCTTCCACACCCATAAGCATGTGTGCCTGTCTGATCTGTGTGATAGTATCAATTTAACCCTTACTTAATAAGAGAGAATGTCAAAACATCATTCTCACAGATAAAAATGTAATTTCTAAAGTGATATCATTACTAGATGACAACTTGTTTAACCTTGTGAAAATTTCCTAAAGTACCTGGTCTGAGTTTCCCCAATATAAAATGTGGAATTAAGACTTTCAAACACAGTACTTAGGTTTTCTAGAATTTAAGTTCTCCTTTATAATATGAGGAAAAGAAAAAATCTCAGTCAGCACATTTTCATGTCTTATAAAAGGAACTCAATCCTTTAAGTATAATTGGATGCTTAATTTTTGAATAAATATGAGAAGAACTGGCTTTTTTTTTAAATTTTAGAAACAGAATTTTTTAGCCATGGTTAGTATGTTAGGATACTTTCAAGGAAGAGTCATCGATACTTATTTATTTTTTGCTGTAACGACAGGTAACAGAGTGCTTAGAGTGGATTGCTGAAAAAGAACATGTATTGTTTGATTTCACAGATTAATTATCATGGATATCTAAACAATTTCATCCTCTTGTTTTCTAAAGAAAAAATATATGTATATAAAATACATATGTCAGCAATGAGAAACCACACAACACCCAGGGAAGTCATTCTTCTAGGGCTATCAGATGACCCTGAGCTTCTGGTTGTGATTTTTCTCTTTTTAATGATCATGTATACATTAAGCATCACTGGAAATGTAACCATCAACACACTCACCTTGGTAGATCCCCATCTGCAGGTCCCTATGTATTTCTTCCTCAGGAACTTCTCAGTATTAGAAATATCATTCACAACTGTCTGCATCCCTAGATTCCTCAGCACATTTGTAATCAGAGACAAAACTATTTCATACAATAATTGTATAGCTCAGCTATTTTTCTCCATCTTCATGGGTGTAACTGAATTCTACCTTTAACAGCCATGTTATGACCGCTATATGGCCATTTGCAAACCCCTGCATTATACAACCATCATGAACCAGAGAGTCTGCATGCTGCTTGTACTTTGTGCTTGGCTGGCAGGATTTCTAAAGATTTTTCCCACCAGTTATTTTATTTCTCCAGTCAGATTACTGTGGCTCCAATGTCATTGATCACTTTGCCTGTGACTGTTTCCCTCTCATGCAATTATCCTGTTCAGACACGTGGCCCCTGGAACTGATTGGTTTTTATTCTGCAATAGAGATTCTACTTATCACTTTAGTTTTAGTAATTCTCTCCTACATGTTCATTAGAACAATCTTGAAACTCCCTTCTGCCAGTCAGAGGAAAAAGGCATTTTCCACGTGTTCCTCTCACATGATTGTCATTTCCATCTCTTATGGAAGCTGCATGTTCGTGTATGCCAACCCTTCAGCCACAGAAAGGGCATCCTTGATCAAAGGAGTAGCCATTCTCAATACTTCTGTGGCTCCGATGATGAACCCATTCATATATACTCTGAGGAACCAGCAAGTGAAGCAAGTCTTTAAGGACACTATCCAAAAGATTAAGTTTTTCTCTGCTAAATTAAAGTATTAGTAGTATGAAATGAATAAAGTTCTTGTTAATGCTTTCGGTTATGTGGGTCTTCCTAAATCTGCTTGCTTCACTTCAATTATGTTTTATTCCTTTTTCCATTTCCATATTAAAATCTTCCCACTTCGCACTCAATACATTTGATTATTCTGAACATTGTTTCTGAATTTTATGCAAATTCAAATATTTTATTCAATTCAATTTGAATGAAATAAACAAATCTGGGTTTAGGATTATGGAGTTAAATAGAAGTGGTTTTCTTGGTAAGAGACATGGGGCATTTATTGTTATAGAAAGTGTGTCAAAATCAGTATGGACTTTTATACTTCTTACCAGGTAATAGAAATAAATGTTATTAGGAAATGCTCATTCCACTTAGCATTTCCATAAAATAAAATAATTGCAACACAAGGGGAGGATAAGATAATGTGTAAATATCTACATAAATGTTTTTAAAGGTTTAGAAAATCATGTATTCAGATTTTAGAACATATTCATAATAATGATGATAATAATGAGAAGGAGGAGGAAAAGGAAGAGGAGGAGGTGAAAATGGAGTAGCCTTCTTGTCAGCATAACTGAGTTCCAAACCTGTAATTGTTTTCTATGCATTTGACATTTAACCCTTTCAAAAACTTTCTGCGGTACCTAAAGTGAGGAACCCCCACAGGAACAGAGGCTGAAAGCAATGGAGCCCAGGAGCAAGGGCCTGGCAAGGGACCTGTGTGCCTTTCCAGCTGACAGAGGTTTCCCAGACACATTAGCCTTTCTTGAATTGAGGTATCTGGATGCCTTGGTTTGAATATTTTTCATAAGCATAGAACTGTAAAGTTGTAACTCATTAAATTCCACTTTTAAAGACACTCCAGGTCAGGTGTATCACATTCTGCCAGCTTTCAAACTGAGAAAGCACCCTTCCTGACCCCCTCAAAGGACACATTGGACCTACTCTGCACCCAATTCAGGGTTCCTTGGCCCTGTTTTGGCTGAAGAAATCAACTTAGAAAAATCTTCTCTGTGTAATTATCCTCCAAGTATTTGCCCTCCAGGCATAAGCAGCGTGAGACAATGAAAGGAGTGTAAGAAAATAGAGAGGTGAACAGTCTAAAACAATAGCCTGCTGGCTTCAGATACACAGGAGAGGGTGGTTTGTCCTCTTGGAAAAAGAGGGGCAAACAAGTTCTGGTAAAGAGGAAAACTCCAATACTGCTGGGACAAAGAAACAGGCTCAGAAAGATAGGCAAAACCCTACACAGAGCATTCACCTTGGGCATACTTTCTTAATAGGTGTGCTGAAGCTCAAAAAAAGCTCTGTCTTATCAAGGGCAGATTACAAAACCAAGCAATGAACAACCAAACAAATCAATCCCAGAGTTGGCATTTTTAAGTATCTTAATGTGCACTGCGATAAATGAGTACAAGAGGAAGAAATAAGAAATGTTGGTCCATTCAAGGAAAAGTAAAAAAATACAGAAAACACTAATGAAGGAGACAGAAATGTGGACATACTGAACAAAAACTTTAAAAATATGATTAAAAAAACGATCATAGAGATGAAGGAAAGTACAGAGAAAGGTCTCAGAAAACAATGAACATATAAGTATCTAAGTGAAGACATAGTAAATTATAAAGGGACCTTGTAGAACTATTTGAGTTGAAAACCACAATAACCAAAGTGAAAAATGTCCAAGAAAGTTTAAAAAACAGAGTGGAGCTTGCAGAAGAGCCAGTGAAATTGAAGACAAGACACTTGAAGTGATTCAGGCTCAGGAGCAGAAAGAAAAAGGAATATTAAAAGCAAAAATAGCCAAAGACAGCTAGGGGATGCGATCAAGTACATGTATATATGTATTATGGGGGTTACAGAAGAAGAAAGAGAGAAAGTGTCAGAAGGACTAGTCAAAGAAATAATGATAGAGAATTTCAAAAACTTAGCAAAAGATGTGAATTTGTAATTCAAGAAGTTCAGAGAACACCGAACAGGATAAATATGAAGCAAAATACACTCCATTATATATTTTTTTACACTATCAAATGCAAAGTAAAGGAACAAATTTTTTTAAAGCTACAAGAGAAAAGCAATGTGTTATATACAAGAGAGTCCCAATAAGATTGAGGACTGATTTCTCATGTAAAACCATGGAAGAAATGAGGCATTGGATTAAAATATTTACATTGCTGGAGGAAAGCAAGTGCCTACCAAAAGGTTTATATCGAGCATGACTTTCTTTCAAAAATGAGGGATTTACCCTTAGGCCCCCATGAAACACAGTAGATCATAATTACTACCACCATAAACACTAGTATGCATATGTCTAATGATGTCCCTACTTTCAGTTTTTCCAAGTATATACCTGAAAATGAAGTTTCAAGATCATATGGTGTACTGGCTTGAAACTTTCATGTTACATGCAAAATCCACTTTACAAAATATTTTTATTGACAAATCTTCACACAAATATGGTACATACATAGTGTACAATCAATGAATGGCTCATAATATCATAACATAATTGTGTATTCACCACTATGACCAGTTTTAGAATTCTTGCATCACTCCAGAAAAAGAAATAGAAAAAATAAAAATTCACATATCCCATACCCCGTACCCCACCCTCTCATTGAACACTAGTATTTCAATCTACCCAATTTATTTTACCCTTTATCCCCCCTGTTATTTACTTATTTTTAATCCATATTTTGTTACTCATCTGTCAATACCCAGGATAAGAGGACTATCAGACACAAAGTCTTCACAATTATGCAATCACATTATAAAAGCCATATCATTGTATAATCATCTTCAAGAATGGAGGCTACTGGAACACAGCTCAATAGTTTCAGGTAATTCCCTTCAGCCATTCCAATACATCATAAACTAAAAAGGGATATGTATATAATGTATAAGAATAACCTCCAAGACAAACTGTTGACACTGTTTGGAAGCTCTCAGCCACTAAACTTCATTTTGCCTCATTTCTCTTTCCCCCCTTATGGTCAAGAATACTTTCTCAATCCCAGGGTACCAGATCCCAGCTCATCCTTGGAGTTCTGTACCACATTGTCATGGAGAGTGTCAAGGTCAGGTTCAAGTGTCAACTTGGCCAAGTGGTGGTACCTGTTTGTCTGGTCAGGCAAGTGCAAGCCTGTCTGTTGCAATGAGAACATTTCATAATATTAAGTCACGATCGCGTCACCTACATCCACAGCTGATGCTATTTGCAATCAGCCAAGGGGAGTGTCTTCTGCAATGAGTGGTGCTTAATCTAATCACTGGAATCCTTTTAAGGAGGATTCAGAACAGACAGGCTCTCTTCCTGCTTCAGCTGGCAAGCCTCTCCTGTGGAGTTCATCCAGACCCTCCATCAGAATCATTGGCTTCACAGCCTGCCCTACAGATTTTGGACTCTGTGTTCCCATGGTCATGTGAGACACTTTTATAAATTTTATATTTGTGAGTGTTCCCTGTTGATTCTGTTTCTCTAGAGAACCCTAACTAATACAACTTGGTGCCAAGAGTGGAGTGCTGCTGCTACAGTTAGCAGATACCAAAAATGTTGGAACAGCTTTTTAAATGGATAAAGGAAAGATTTTGGAGTTTGGAGGAGCTTGATAGAGAGGGCTTAGAATGCTTTTAAGAAATTGTTGGTAGAAATGTGGACTCTAAAGACACTTCTGATAAGTCCTTAGAAATAAATGAGGTACTTGTTATTGCAAACTGGAAGGAAGGTGACCCTTGTTTTAAAATGCCAGATAATCTGGGAAAGTTGACTAGTGGCTTTGGCTGGAAGGCAGATGAATTTGGATATTTAGTAGAAGAGATTTCCAAATTAAATGTGGAAAGTTCAGCTTGGTTTCTCCTCATAGTTTATAGTGAAATGCGACAGGAAATAGATAAGCTGAGAACTGAACTCTTGGATAGAAAGAAACCAGAAATGGAAGTTCTGGAAAATTTTGAGCATCCAGAAAGGGAGAGCTCAGAGAAAACTGCCGTATGTGAGGATTTAACCAACTGTGGAACCAGCCAGCCATTTCAGAGAAAAACAGACTCAGACATGAAGTTATCCAGGTAGGATTTGTGGAAAATCCTTCTGTCTGATGGGTATGATCCAAGGCTACTGAATAGAAAGTCAATGAGAGTACTCTGGGACCTGTATAAACAAAGCCACTGCCAGTTTGGACTGGGGGGTTCAGAGAAGGGACACATTGGAGAAAAATAACCTCATAGGCAGAGCCATTGAGGTCTAGAGTCAAGAAGCCTTGGGCCAGAAGAGCAGACCCATCCAAGCATGTAGGGAGGGTGGGTTTGCCCCAGAGACAGAGGATGGGCCTTCCATCTCTCATTGCAGTAGAAGAACTATGCCACCTCAGGCCTTGAAGAGGGTGAAGCATATTCTTTGAATTTGGAAAGAGTCTGGCTGTCACCATATGGGGGGATGAACATGTGCCCCAAAGATGGCAGAGAGCCCGGGTGCAGCCCTGATGCTTGGAGAGGGTGGAGCCGAGTAAAAGGTGGTCTCCCCAATGTCCCCCAAGGTTGTGTTCAGAGAGAGGCAGGCCTCTGTGTAGGCCCTTGGAAAGGGTGGGAGTGCTACTTTCAGAAGCCCTGAAGATAAATGACTCTCAGACTTTGAAATCTAATGGACTTTGCCCTGTGGATTTTCGAAACTGTATGTATCCAGTGACCCCTGTGTTCTTTCATCCCTATGGAAATGTATGTAAGTATCCCATAACTGTTCCTCCTTTGTATGTTGGCAGCAAATAATTTGTTATGAGTTTTCAAAGGTCCAGAGACAGAGGAGGATTTGACTGAGCACAGACCACGTGTGTGCCTAACTTTGATGAGACTTTGTACTGGTTTTAACCTTGTATTGCATTTGATTGTTACCAAAATGCTTTAACGTTTTCTGATATTGTGATAGAATTAATGTATTTTGTATATGGGAAAAACATGTCCTTTTTAGGGTCCAGAGGGTGGAATGTGCTGGGATGAAGTGATACATTGTATTTTAGAAGAGCCATGTTTTAATCTTAATCTCATTTTGTAAAGGCAGCCATTTCTTCTAATCCCTATTCAGAATCGCATGTTTGAAACTGTAATTAGGTCATCTCCCTGGAGATCTGATTTAATCAAGAGTGATTGTTAAATTAGATTAGCTGGAGACATATCTCCACCCATTTGGATGGGTCTTGATTAGTTCTGGAGTCCTATAAAAGAGGAACCATTTTGGAGAAAAAAGGAGGTTCGGAGAGAGCAGAGAAACCTGCAGCATCATGAAGCAGAGAGTCCACGAGCCAGCGAACTTTGTAATTGAAGAAGGAAAATGCCTCTCAGGGAGCCTCATGAAATGGGAAACCAGGAGAGAAAGCTAGCAGATGACTCCTTGTCTGTCATGTGCCCTTCCAGTTGAGGAAGAAGCCCTGACTGTGTTCACCATGTGCCTTCTCACTTGAGAGAGAAACCCTGAACTTAATTAGCATTATTGAACCAAGGTATCTTTCTCTGGATGAATACCATTTATTCCACATTTCTATAGACTTTTTTTAATAGGGACATTTTCTCAACCTTAGAAATGTAACCTGGCAACTTATTAAATTCCCATGTTTAAAAGCCATTCTGTTTCTGGTATATTGCATTCTGGCAGCTAGCAAACTAGAACAGAGAGTTACACCACTGGCAGTCATGTCCCACATAGGAGAAGGACAGTGTGTCACCTGCTGAGTTGGCTTAGAGAGAGAGGCCACCTCTGAGCACCTCTGGGGGTAACCCTTAGGCCTAATTTTAAGTATGCTTATTCTATCCTTTGCAGGAATATGTTTCATAAGGGTGAACTCCAAGGAAAAGGGTGTAGACTATTGAATTGGTTGTCTCCCCTGTTTGAGAGAAATCAGGAATTCTACAAATGTGGAAGTTGAATATTTCCTCCTTTATCTCCAGTCCCCTAAGGGGACATTGAAAATATTTCCTTATTCACTGACAAAATTACTCTGGTTTATAGCAGGTCATCACACTAAACTAGTCAAAACAACAAGATCTTATATCCTATTCAAGATTCCATGTATTCATGGTGTTCAGTTAGACTGTCCATATGTTAAATAAGGTAATGCACTACACAAAATATAAGTTTTACACCAAATAAACATTCCTCCCTTTGATCTCACACAGAAGTTGAAGTTTTAAAATATGGACTATGTAATCAATTACCCTGTATTCTGATCTACCTCAGCCCTATACAGATCAGCTTCATTCATATCTCTAGTCAAAGTATGATCCCTTTTTCAACTGTATAAACACTTCCTATATGGGAACTCTTTCTCTACATTTCCTCTAGAACTTGTTTTTCTCTGTTCATTTTAAACATTTTCATCCACACATCATACAATCCAACCTAACTAAATAGACATATCTTCACCATCATGTCCTGTATGAAGTGATTTCATTTATTTCCACAAAGTTTCCATCCCTTCCCCCATGCTTCCCCTTGTGTTGACATTTGATTTGGCATAATGCCTTTCTTACATTCAGTGGAATCATATTGCAATGATGCTGTTGACTATAGACCCTAGCTTGCATTGATTGTCCTTTTTCCTGTAAAACATCCATGTCCAGTACCTTGCAATGTTGACATTGATTTGTTCTCCCTCATGTTAAAAGGCTTTTTTATTTGTCCATTTAATCCCCTCATTGTCCACTCTAGGCATTCCTAAATTATACCATCTCAGTCTTTATCCTCTATCTTTCCTTCTGCTTTCATACAAGCCCCCAGACATTCTCCCTCAATTTTACTCACATTGAGCTTCATTCAGTGTACTTATATTATTGTGCCTCAATTAGGGAGTACTGTGCTATCCATTTCTGAATATTTACAATCAGCCCTGTAGCACAATCTGTATTCCTTTAGTACCAAATGCCCAATCTCTACCTTATTTCTACCTCCTGATAAATTCTGTTCTTAACTTCAATTATCAAAGTTCACTCAGTAATGTTAGTGAGACCATACAGTATTTGTCTTTTTGTTTCTGTCTAGTTGAACTCTGCATAATGTCCTTAAGTTTCATCCACCTTGTTACATGCTTAAAGACTTTATTCTACCTTGCAGCTGTGTAATATTCCATCATATGTATATACCACAGGTTGTTTAGCCACTCATCCATTGGTGGTCATTTGGGCTGTTTCCATCACTTGGTAATTGTAGATAATGCTGCTATAAATATCAGTGTGCAAATGTCTGATTGTGTTCATGCCTTCAGTTTCTCTCAATAAATCCAGTAATGGGATCACTGGATCTTATCGCAATTCTATATTTACCTTCCTGAGGGACCAATAAATATCTTCCAGAGTGGTGGTACTATTTTATATTCCCACCAATAGTGGATAAGTGTGCCTCTTAATCCACATCCTCTCCTGCACTTCTCAATTTCTGTTTTTTGGTTTATTTTGTTTTGTTTGATATGGCCATTCTAGTGGGTGTAAGATGATAGCTCACTGTGGTTTTGATTTGCATTTCCCTAGAGGTCAGAAAAGATGAGCATCTTTTCATGAGCCATTTAGCCATTCATATTTCCACTTCTAAAAAGTGTCTTTTCATATATTTTGTGCAACTTTTGGGGGGGTTTCAAGGTCTTGGAAGCAACCCCAGGTCTCCCACATGGGAGAATACCAAACTCTTATCTGATATCATATTTGACATTTGATATATAATATGATATTTCTAAATATTTTTCCCATTGCATAGACTGACTTTTTAATTTCCTGTCAGTTCTTTAATGCACAAATGTGTCTTGAGGAGATGTCATTTGTCTATTTGTTTTTTCAATGCCCACATTTTGGATGTAAAGTCTATGAAACCACATGCTATTACAAGATTTTTAAAGATATTTCCTTACATTTTCTCTTAACAGTTTTTATGGACTTATATCTAATGTTTAGAGCTTTGATCCATTTCGAGTTAATTTTTGTATGAGCTGTGAAATATGAACCCTCTTTCATTCTTTTGCATATGGATATCCAGTTCTGCAAATACCATTTATTGAAGTGGCTGCTCTCTCCTTGGTGGGTTGGCTTGACTGCCTTATCAAAGATAAATTGTGCATAGATCAGAGGGTCTATTTTTGAACACAGAATTAATTTCCATTGTTCAGTACATATCTATCTTCATGCCAGTGGCATGCTGTTTTGACCACTGTAGCTTCATAACATGGCTTAAGGTCAGGTAGTGTGATACCGCCAACTTCATTTTCTTTCCAAGATGTTTTTAGCTATTTGAGGTACCATGCCCTTCCAAATAAATTAGGCTATTGGTTTTTCTATTTCTGCAAAACAACTTGTTGGAATTTTTTTCTTTTGTATGCTGTATGACGGGGCTCACATTTTATTATTTTACCATATGTGTATCCCATTATTACAGCAATATTTATTGAATTTTATTTTTGTCTTTTTGGTTTTTTGGGGGGAAGTTCATGGACTGGGAATCAAAGCCAAGACTCCTACGTGTTAGGCAAGAATTCTACCACTGAACCCTTGAACCCACAGTTATTGGGATTTTAACTGGTTTTGTTTTGAAGCTATAAATCAATTTGGGTATAATTGACATCTAAACTTTATTTAGTGTTATGACCATGAACATGGTATGCCCTTTCACTTATTTAGGTCTTCCATGATTTCTTTTAGCACTTTCTGTTGCTTTCTATGCATAGGTCTCTTGCATTCCTAGTAAAATTTATTCCTAAATATTTTATTCTTTTGGTCTATTGTAAATGGAAATTTTGGATTGATTTCTTCCTCAGATTGCTTACCACTAATGTATAGAAACATCACTGACTTTTGGGTGTTGATCTCCTACCCTGCCACTTGGCTGTACTCATTTATTAGCTCTAGTAGATTTGCTGTAGATTTTTGACATAAAGTATCATGCGATCTGCAAACAGTGCGTACTTATTCCTTTAGAAATTGGATGGCTTTTATTTCTTTTTCTTGTCAAATTGCTCTGGCTAGAACTTCTAGTAAAATTAAAAAAAATAATAATGGTGACAGTGGCATCCTTGTCATGTTCCTGATCTTAGTGGGAAAACTTTCAGTCTTTCCCTATTGAGGATGATGGTAGGTGTGGGTTATTATTATATTCCCTTTATCATGTTGAGAAATTTTCCTTCTATTCCTATCCACTGTAGTGCTTTCACCAAGAAAGGATGTTGAATTTTGTCAAATGCTTTTCCTGAATGAATTGAGGTTATCATGTGGTTTATCTGCTATGATTTGTTGATATGGTATACTACATTATATGATTTTCATATGTTGAACCTGTCTTGCATGATTGGAATAAACTCCCTTGGTCATGGCATATAATTTTTTAATGTGATGCTAGATTCAATATGCAAGTAATTTGTTGAGTATTTTGCATCTCTGTACATTAAAGATTTGTCTGCATTTTTTTTTCTTGTAGTTTACATGTCTGGCTTTGGTAATAATGTGATGTTCTTTCATAGAATGAGTTAGGTAGCTTTTCCTCCTTTCCAATGTTTTTGAAGACTTTGAACAAGATTAGTGCTAATTCTTTCTTGTCTTTTTTTTTAGAATTCAAATGTATGGCTATCTGGTCCTGGACTTTTCTCTTTTGGGAGCTTCATGATGACTGTTTCAATCTCTTTATTTGTAATAGGTTTGTTGAGGTTATCTATTTCTCCTTGAGTCAATGTCGGATGTACATGCCTTTCTAGGAAGTTGTCCATTTCATCTACATTGTCTAGTTTATTAGCATATAGTTGTTCATAGTATCCTCTCATTACCCCCTTTATTTCTAAAGGATCAGTTGTTATGTCTTCTCCTCCATTTTCTGCTTTTATTTACTTGCACCCTCTCTCTTTTTTTTGTCACCCTAGCTAAGGGTTCATCAATTCTGTTGATTTTCTCAGAGAACCAACTTCTGGCATTGTTGATTTTCTCAATTGTTTTCATATTCTCAATTCATTTATTTCTGCTCTAATCTTCATTTTTTCTTTCCTTTTGTTTGCTTTGGGGTTAATTTGCTGTTCTTTCTCTAGCCCTTCCCAGTGAACTTTTAATTTCTTGATTTTGCTCATTCTTCTTTTTTGATATGAACATTTAAGGCAATAAATTTTCCTCTCAATGTTTCCTTTGTTGCATCCCATCAATTTTTATATGATGTGTTTTCATTTTCATTTTGTCTTGAAATATTTACTGATTTTTCTTGTGACTTCTTCTTTGAATCTCTGAATGTTTAAGAGTCTGTGGGTTTGCCTCCCAGAATTGCGAATTTTATGGATCTCTGCCTGTTAATGATTTCCAACTTCATCCCATTATGGTCTGAGAAAGTGTTTCATACAATTTCAATCTTTGTAAATTCATTAAGACTTGCTTTGTGACCCATCATATGGTCTATCCTTAAGAATGTTTCATGAGCACTTGTGAAAAATGTGTATCCTGCTATTGTGGGGCATGATATTTTGTTAATGTCTGTCCAGTCTAGTTCATTAATCATATTATTCAAAATATCTTTCCTTATTTGTCCTCTGTCTAGATGTTCTATTCATTGATAAGAGCTGGGAATTGAAGTCTCCAACTATTATGGTAGAGGTGTCTACTTCTCTGTTCAGTGTTTGCCCCAGGTATTTTGGAGCACCCTGGCTTGGTACATAATTATTTATGATTGTTATGTCTTCTTGTCGATTCTTTCCTTTTATTAATACATAGTGCCCTGCTCTATCTCTTTTAATTATTTTGTATTTAAAGTCTAATTTTTTAGTTATTAGTATAACTGATTGTTGTTTGAATGGAATATCTTCTCTCAACCTTTCACTTTCAACCTATTTTTATCCTTGAGTCTAAAGTGAGTCTCCTGCATACAGATTATAGTTGGATCTTGTTTTTAATCCATTTTTCCAATCCATGTATTTTAATTGGGGAGTTTAACCCATTGTCATTTAATGCTATTACTATAAAGACCATGCTTTCTTCTACCATTTTGTCTTTTGAATTTTATATGTCATATCTAATTTTTCTCTCTTTTTTACCTTGACTGATAGTCTTCCTTTCTACACTCTTCTCCTGACCCCTCTTTCCTGTCCTTTTCTGTCTGCCTGCAGTGATCTCTTTAGTATTTCTTACAGAGATAATCTTTTAATCACAAATTCTCTCAGTGATTGTTTGTCTGAAAATATTTTAACCTCATGCTAAAACTTCAAGGATAATTTTAGTGGGTAGAGGATTCCTGGCTGGCAGTTTTTCTCTTTTAGAATCTTAAACAAATCACACCACTGCCTTATCGACTCCATAGTTTCTGCTGAGAAATCCACACACAGTATTATTTAGCTTTCTTTGTATGTGATAGATTGCTTTCCTCTTACTGCTTTCCAAGATCTCTTTGTCTTTGACACTGGACAATCTGATTAATAAGTGTATTGGACTGTGTCAATTTGGATCTATTCTGCTTGGGGTATGCTGCACTTTTTGGATCTGTAATTTATGTCTTTCACAAGAGATGTGAAATATTCAGTGATTATTTCTTCCATGAATCTTTCTTCTCTTTTTCCCTTCTGTTCTCTTTCTGGGACACCCACACAATTATATTTGCATCCTTCATGTTGTCATTATTTCCCTGAGAACTTCCTCATGTTTTTCCATTGTTTCCCTATATTTTCTTTTGTGTGTCAGATTTCAGATGTCAATTCCTCTAGCTCAGTAGTCCTTTCTTTTGCCTCTTCAAATGATTTTTTTAGTAAGTTTCTACTGTTTTTTCATGTCTTCTATTGTGAATTTCATTCCCATAAGTTCTGTGACTTGTTTTTTTTCAAACTTTCAAGTGCTTCTCTTTTTTTGCCCAATGTCTTCTTTATACCCTCTCTCAACTTGTTGATTTGATTTTTGATGAGATTTTTCATGTCTGTTTGCACATTCCAAATTAGTTGTTTCAACTCCTAATCTCATCTGAAGTATTAGTTTGTTCCTTTGTCTAGGCCATATCTTCTATTTTCCTGGTATGATTTGTTATTTTTTGGAGGCGTCTAAGCATTTCACTTTCCTAAATCATTTATTCCGGAGGTTGTTTCACTCTTTTACCTAGGGTTTTCTTGCTAGTTGCCTTTATTTCTATATGTTTGACATTCAGTTCAACTTATCCTAGACCTCTACCATGGGTTTTATATAACAGATAAGAATTTCCAGTTCTTCTTTTTATTTTTCTCACCTTCCCCATATGCAGTCTTATTTTTATTTTGTGAAGGGTCTCTTCAGATATTATAGACTCCAATCAGATTTTCCCAGATGAGACCTAGGGTTCTGGTTAAAGCAACTGAATGCTGCATATAATGATCTACTACAAGTGGAAGATTTAACACAGAAATGTCTCATCAACTTGAGGACTGCCCCCCTTATAAAGGAGTACATTGCCAAATTGCCCAATAAAGGTGGTTCAAAATTTAGTGCCTTAACAAACTGGAAAGCTTACTTTTTGCAGTGCAGCTGTTTTCCATACTCTTAGTGCCAAGATGTACATGATTTTAGGGTTAGTGTCACATTTAGATGGTTTAATAGCTAAAATTGCCACACCTGAAAAAGCTGCTGAGGTACACATTATAGAAGACCTAAGGACAATTTCCAAGTTCACTTAGTATACTGGTAGAACTGCTAGTGGAAGCCTCCCTCATGGACAGCCAGGGGATACAACACAGTACTGACACGGTATGGTGGGATACTGGCACTGTGCAAGGCAATCAATGGGCTGAGTTAAGAGCTGTATAGATGATAATAGTGCATGAACCAGGAGAAGTTCTAACTATCCGTACCAATAACTAGGCTGTTTACAAAGTGCTCGTGGCCTGCTTGGTAACCTGGAAATAAGAACAATGGAGGGCCATGGCTCACCCACTATGTGGATGAGAATGGTGGTAAGATCCCAGGGATGCCTGCCAGGAAAGAAAGGTAACTGTTTATCATGTCCCTGCCCACATGCCTAACACACTACCTGGGAACATTGAAGCAGACACTTTTGCTCAAATCTGGAGACACAGCACTGCAACGTAAGAAGTGGTGAGTGACTTTTTGAAAGAGTGAATGCTGAGAATATCAAACCTTTTGACATCTAGTCCAACAGTTCTGGATACCCATCATGCATGAACATATTAAAAACATCAGGCAGAAGTGACTATTATGCTCCCTGTGATGACCACACCAATTATCTCCTAAATGGGCAGCATCAGGTGTTCACAGTTCCAGTGACCTGGTGGTAAATGGACTTTATCAGCCTTATTCTGCTCTTGTAAGGGGCAAGGTATGCATTCACCATGGCAGACACTGCCAAAGGGCTTCTATTAGTGTTTCTGGAGGGGAAGGCTAATCACCAAGCAACCATATACTGCCTAGAAAAGATAAGCACCCTCTACAGGATACTTACACGAACAGGGATTGAAGAACTCCTTTCATGGGACAAATGAGTATGGGCTATGGACTATGATGTAATGTGGTCTTTTCAACTACCTACAACCCCATAGGCATAGGCCTTACAAAAAGAATGAATGACCTTTTAAAGGAAGAGTTGAAAGATGATAAGAAATCCCTATAACAATGGACTAAAAGCCTATATCGGATCAGACCCTAACTCACCTAAAATCTTCACCAGCAACTGTAGCCCCACCACCTATTAAAATGCTAATGGAAGGGCCCATGCAAGCATTAAGGATACAAATTAAAGGTTAGTCACTTTACAGCTTAAAAGCAGTAATAATAATAGTTTATTCTTGCTTATGCCTCAGACCATAAAAATGGGGGAAAGAAAAGGAGGTTCTTTGGTCTTGGTGTTGGTCTATACAGCCACTTTGGTTAATAATCTTAAACCCATGGGGAATAAGTGTCTCCCACAACAATATAATACGGCCATAATTTATACAAAAAGATTGTTGTTAAATTTTCTTCACCAATATGGGTCCTTCCATTCCCTGGGAAAACTTGTGTATAACTATATGGACCCTTCTTGTGCCTAGACTAATGATTGATGTCACAATGGAGGATTACCAAGAATTACAGGAGGACTGTATGTATACACCCCTCTGCCAGGTACCTTACTATCCATCCTCCACAATATCCTTCTGCCTGGTACCTTAGTAGTTATCAAAGGAACTCTTGCATGTGTCAAATAAAACATATTTTCCTCTTATTGTTCTTAATGAACATCTTTCTTTTCACCCATAGTGCCCTAGCAAACAACTTTTACATTGAGCTTTACAGTAACTAATTCCCACAATGAAACCCAATGTTTGCACAGAATTGACATGCTTGGGTGTGACTGGCCATCTCTGGACCATACCTCCTGCCAAGTGAACTATGTGGAATGCCAGATTTATATGGCAGAACTTGACAGACTGACAAATCTGGAGTGAGATTTTTATCTTTTAACACCATAATACAATTAACATCTTATATTGAGACTTGAGCTTACATTTTTTCTCTCATGAGGGAACAAATACATAAGCCATGGACTATATTAGGATATGCTCTACATAATGGAGTAAGATGGCTGAGAGCAGAAGGAGTAACCTTAGCCAATATTGCCCCTTGAATGTATGGAATGTCTTCATGAGAACCAAGTTATGGGGTGCTTACCCTTAGAAGTGAGAAATTTTACCCTTAAGCTAGAAAATAATAGTTTTATCCACTGGTACTGAACCTCTAAAATACATGGAACATATTCCTTCCCCCATGGGGTGGCTATGGACCTTTGCACAATATGGATGACCCTATTTACCTTACAACTGGACAGAATACTGTACATGGGGGCAGCTGTGTGGTTCTGCCATATTATAAGATTGTTTTCCACACACTTCTACCAATTAAGAAATGATTAAATCTGTATCCCAAGGGAAGCATACCCTTGTGATTTTATCCTTTCACTGTTGTTGCCCCTGAGGGAACTGCCATGGTTACAGAAAAGCATATAACAATTTTAGGTAATCATACAATTTATGGGCTTAATGAATCTAAGTTGGTAAGGTTATCAATGGCTGATGGGACCACTCAATTATGGAAAGCAGTCTTGCCAAATATAATGGCTTTAGACATTTTAACTGTGGCACAAAGCAGAACACTACAGAACATGCAGGATTTTGGATATATTTGTTATCATTCACATAATATTTTACAAGCTTTAAATCCTATGCAAGAGCATCAACACAGTGTTAATCAAATATCCACCAACACCCTTTCTACTTGGTTTAATTCTCTTATTCCAGGCTTGGTGATGTTTCTTAGCAGGATTATCTGCCATATGTGATGGATTATTATTACTCTCTCATCTTTTATATTGTTGTTGTGATATATGGCTGCAATTCCTGTCCCTATAGTCAATACAATTTGTGGTATGAGGGTGGATTATGGTGGCCTAGGGCCTGAGCTCCCTCATAAGCAGGAATAAGACCCCAGGCATGTAACTGCCTACTTTGACCAGAACAAAGGTTAAGAAATTAAACAACCTCCCCGGAAGGAAAACAATGTAATCACAGATATAAAACAACATTGATTGAATCATAGTTTTAAACAATAATCTTGGTAAAACATCAGACCCTTTAACCACTATACTATAGGCTTGATGTCCTCATATTATATGTTGTTCTAAAATCATATGCATATTCTCCCCTGCACTTCTTGCCATGAGGAGCACTATCCCTGCAGAGTGGCATCTACTGTGAGAATTTTTCCTTTTCATAAGTCCAATACATCTGTGTTTACTTCTGAGCCTGGCTTGTTTTGTCTTGTGGCAGTACCAGCCCATGCTTTTCATTAACTTGGTCTGGGCTTGAAAACATATCTTTGGAGTAGTGCTTATTCAAGACCTTTGCCTAATTTTAAATTGCGTTGCTTATTCTTTTCTTTCTTTCTTTTTTTTTTTTGACTTGCTGAAATTAAATATTTAGTTTATATTTTTCTATGTCTGGAGTCAGCCAGAGATGAAAACTTATTGTCTTCTCAGATCTTTTCTAAGGATGTGTCTAGTTCTAGGTATGAGTAAGGCTTTCAAAATTATCCAGGATACGTGGGCAAATTTTAAAACCCTTACTTTAAAAAGACAATCTTGTCAACTTTTCCCCAAGGTTGTTGGTGCTCCACTTTTTGTCTTTTGGTACTCTGTTGTTTGACACTATTTTAATATTTTGTTATTTGTATTATGATTTTTTTGGACTGCCAGTCTGTTTTTGGCCTTGAGTTCTGAATTAGTTGAAAAAAAATACCTGCACCTTGCATCGCTCAGGTCACCTGCTGTAGTCTGCAGACAAACCTAATTCTTTGAGAATAAAGTCCACTCCACTCCCTCTGGAACAGCATCCCACAGTGGGACGTGGGTGGTCCTCTGCAAGACTGCTGCTGTGCCAGGGAGGGAGTTGGACAAAGGCTAGTGCTAAGCCACAAAGTTTCTTGATTCTGCATTTGCTTGCTGGCTGAAAACCTTTAGTGGTTTTCCAGAGTTCTCACAAAGTTGATTATCACTGTTTTGTCTTAATATTTTTATGTTCCTGTGGAAGAATTGTGCTTTGGAGCTAAATTCTCATACTTTTTTGTGACATCACTATACATACATATTTGAATATTTGTTTCTCTCCAATACATCACTATCTCTATATTTTTAAAAATACTTTTTTCTCCCTGATTCTTAATTGCATAGTTGGTATTGAAATTCCAGTTCAATGACTTTTCTTGTCTCTTACATTAAAATGCCTCCCAGTGATTCTTTCATTTTAGCTATTGAACTTTTTTAATGTCTGTAAATTTCATTTGTCTTTGAAAAATATTTTCAATTCCTCTCTTGATTGCTTTTATGCTTTCTCTTAAATCTTAAGCTACACTTGAATATTTATTAAAGCACTTTAAAGCCTTGGATGCTAATTTCATTAATTTTGTCATTTATTGGTTTGTTTCTTTTACTGAATTTTATCCAGGTTATGGATCACACTTTACTGTTTTTTGCAGGATTTGTAATTTTCAATGGGGTGACAGAGATTATTGTATTACATTGTTGAGTGTCTGGAATCAGTTACCTTCGTTTGAATATTTGAGGTATATTTGGTAGACAAACCAGCTACTTGATGCTCAACTTGATCTCTTGTGGATTGTTTTTAAAGGTTTAGTTTTTAAAGTGCTGTGGGGTAGACTTTAGGTTAGATCCAATTTAGGCTTATTACAAAGGCATGAATTATATGAAATTTTCACTGCATGTCTCCATATCTAAAATGGCTTTCAGTGATGGCCATTCAGAAGGTGAACACTTTAAATCTGTGGTATATCCTGAAATATTTACCTGACATGTCCTCCTCCTTTTTTCCACACATTGTAGAGTTTCAAACTCTGTCCATCCAACCCAGTATTTAGCTTCAGATTCGAAAGGATTTGTAGGCACATTTTTAGAGCCCTTTTTTTTTTCAAATTTTTCTTCTCTGGAATTTTGTCACAGAAATTGCAATACCCTCACCCATCTTGAGCTACAATCCCTACTTTCTCAACTCAGTGAAACCACTATGCTATGTCTTCAGTACCATATGCAAGATTTACCTTCAGACAGAAAGCTGTAACGATCATAGGTCTCACCAGATATATTTTCTATATGACAAGAACTTCAATCCTGTTCTTTCTGGAAATACTAAATAATTTGTATTATCTAACATAGATAATATCTATATTGCTGTTTCTTTAGTACCACAGTACTGAATTTTGGTAAATCCCAAATTTACATGTGGAAAGAAAATTACCACTAGAAGAAAATACAGGAATCTCAATATCATGCCTCAGGAGGATAATTTAGGGGTATGTCCTTCATGTAATTATAATTTAATGCAATTATTGTGGTAGTGAACATCAGGCATATATCATTTGTTTTATTTTTTATTTAATACACATATTCTTATAGTTTAGAAATATAAAAATGTGAAAGCACAGAAATTCTATATTTTTGCATTGCTTGTCTTTCCTGATTAATTTTATGAATTGAGTATGGCTCTGAATAAGTTGTGAATAAAATGAATACATAGCTGGTCTCTAGAAAGGGAGAAACAGCTATCAGTGGCTACCATTTTGCCACATTATTGCTAGTGATAATTTTTGTTTGATTACAATTTCTCTGCCTCTCCCATATCCTCTTTCCTTAATACGTGCAGGTTCTCATCTTTACAGTTACTGGTAAATTTGATTTTCAATTAAAGATACTGCAAAAATTAAGGCTACTATGCATTGCAATTCACATAATCTTTGATGCCAGATAGACAAATATTGGCATCCAATGGCCCTGTACTTTACTTTGTAGAAGAGTAAGGCTGTCTTTCACTGCATCTTGTGACATAGGGACAAGAAAATGGCAAGGTACCCATGGAAAAGTGTGCTGATACTTAGAGTAGATGGCTCTTATTTATGAAACATTATCAAGTTTGCACCAAGGCATTCTTACAAACAGATATTTTCACCTAATATGGTGAAGGGAACTGGTTACTGGAATCTCTACAATATACCTGACATTTCCCATCATTACCTTGTGATCATTAGACTTGTTGCATCAGTGTCACATGGGAGCTTTGTCAAATGCAGCCTCAGGTTCCACCCAGCTCACTTGAAAAAGAATCTGTATTTTAATAAGATTTCTGGGTGGTTTTCAAATAAAGTTTTTTGAAACACTGACTGAAAGTGAAATCCTGTGGCACTAGGCTACCTCATGGATGAGGTTACATGGATGGTTACAACAATTCCAAAAATCCACAGGAATCAAGCCTAACTATAGCGGTTCAATTTTGAGACCATTGGGTATGAGATATTAAAAATACCTAAAAATGCAGATATCAGATTATTTGTGTTTTAAGGAGGGTTTGGGAGATGATAAATCTTTTCTTTTGGTTTATTTTGCTTCATGGTGAAATATTCAATCCTAGGACACTAGCTTAAACCTTGGAAGTAAAAGTTCTACTATGGTCCCATGACTCATGACTTTTAGTTTCAGCTATCAGTTTGTATGAACTGACACTAACCAAACTGTGTAGGATTCTATGGTGTTTTGCCCACTCCTCCCAACACTAAGTTCTTTATTCACTCTAGAAGAGACCAATACCTGGTCTGTTAGAAGATTTCTTTTGTATAGAACTCTGTTAGATACAAAACAAGTAAGAATATGCTAGTTTTTTTTTTTTACTTGGCAGGCATTGGAACTCAACCCCAGGTATAGCAGGCAAGAACAATCCCACTCTACCACCATTGCCTGCCCAATATGCTAGGTTTTTGAACCTAGAACTACAAATACAAAGATACCTCTAGGGATTTCTAAATACCAGCACTACTGGATCATTTCCCCCTTCCAAAGATGAAGACATTTCATTTGCCAAATGAACCGGTATCTATAAAGTATAAGACAAAGAAAACTGGTTTTGTCAATTACCTTTATAAGTCCTATATACAAAATTAGTTTGTTATTAGCTTTTTGTCTAGTATCTATTCTTTTGCCCTAACTGCTGTGTTATGAATATGCTGAGTTCGGAAAATATTGAGGGTGCAGTCCTTACTTTTTAACCATTCTGGAAATGCTTGAAGCTCATGTTTAATAATAAATTAAGTGGGCTGAAATACATCCATGTTAGTCTATGGAGAAAGTTAGAGCTTTGAAGTCTGTTTTACAGCTTTACAAGGTCCCTATAACATGCTGGTTTGTATTACAAAAAAGAAAAAGGAGAAATAAATCACCTCCACCCATTCTTCTTGGAATGGTGTACCCCAGACAAGGAAGAAATCCTTAGAGGAATAATTTTTTACTTGAAAAACTAGTAATCTAAATAAGTGAATGGATGGAAAAGAGTTCAAGTTTTTGCTACTGTCTTTTTTTGCTTTGGACGCAAAGATGATTAAGTCTTCCTTGGAAAATTAGAAATGTATTTTGATGTCCATATAAGAAAATAGGTCATTATGGATAAAGTTTTATTTGAAATAAGGCCATGACCATTATATCAATCTGTGGTCCTAGAAATAATAAAAAAGAAACTTCTGTGGTTAAACATAGTATAATATATATTTTC
Organism: Tamandua tetradactyla; assembly: GCF_023851605.1. Classification (NCBI taxonomy): domain Eukaryota; kingdom Metazoa; phylum Chordata; class Mammalia; order Pilosa; family Myrmecophagidae; genus Tamandua; species Tamandua tetradactyla. Next base: position 118,011,734 of record NC_135333.1, read on the forward strand.
ATTAGAATGCTTAGCAAAAGAAGATGTATATTTACATTAATTTAACATTTAAACTCAGTTTCCTAATTCTTTGAGAGAAACGTAATCTTTTTTATTGCCTCCTTGAAAGCTTGTTTGACTTGCTTATTTCGTAGAGTATAAATGAAGGGGTTCAAAAAAGGGATGACTGAGGTGTTGAGCAATGACACCACCTTATTAATGGCCACCCCTTCCTTTGCTGGTTTGATATAGATGAATATGCAACTCCCGTAGGTGATGGAAACTACGACCATGTGAGAAGAACAGGTGGAGAAAGCCTTTTTCTTTTGTTGAGCAGAAGGAAGTCTTAAAATGGTCTTGATGATGTATGTATAGGACACAATCACACACACTAGTGTGACTATGAGTGTCAGCACAGCCATGATTAAAGCAAGTTGTTCTATGAATTCCGTGTCTGAGCATACAATCCTCAAAAGAGGAGAGGCGTCACAGCCAAAATGGTCAATGAGATTGGAGCTACAGAAATCTAGCTGCACTCCCAGGCTGAGAGGTGGGAGTATGACAACTAACCCAGTCAGCCAACAACAGAGGACAAGCATGGTGCACACTCTGCCACTCATGATGGTGGTGTAGTGCAGGGGTTTGCAGATGGCCACGTAGCGGTCATAGGACATGGCAGTTAGAAGGAAGAATTCGGTTGCTCCAATAAGGATGATAAAAAATAATTGAGTTAAACAAGCATTATAGCTAATGACTTTGTCCCCAGTTGCCATGCTGTACAGGAATCTAGGAACACAGACAGTTGTAAATATTATCTCTAAGAGGGAGAAATTCTGAAGGAAAAAGTACATAGGTGTTTTGAGTTGGGAGCTCACCAGTGTGAGGAGGATAATGACTAGATTTCCAGTTACTGTGAAAATGTAAGTGAGAAACAGAAATAATGACAGAATAACCTGTAATCGTTTATCATCTGTTAGTCCTAGCAAGATGAATCTTATTGTAGAATAATTTTTCATCACTCTCTTCAGGTGTATAAAGGAACAAATTTTAATAAATCATAAACTTTGAATCTGAATAATAGACTTAAAAATAATATTTCAATGTACTATGCAGTAAAAGTCCCAATAAGGTGTGAAGATCCACCCCTTCTTTTCACTTGATCATCAATAATGCTGAGGTAGAAATGATTGCCTCCTGCTATTTCTCTGGGTTCTGCCTTAGCCAGGTCTTTAAAGTTGGGTTATTGGAAAATATCATCTGAAGCTTGACTTCTACTCCAATTACAGGACCAATGTTAAAGCAGAAAGAAAGTAGGATGAAGATATGTTAGGCCATTCACATTAGCACAGGTGTTATGGTATCCTGATTGTCAATGCACAGTAGGGACTCTATAAATGTAGGTTAAATAGAAACAAGAAATGTGTATCAAAATTTTTATTTCTCCGTCATGATAGTACATCACGTCATTCTCATCCCCCATGATAATAAAATACAATCAATGGCTTAGCTGTATATTTTCCCATGCTTTGCACCATTTGTTCCTTTCAGATAATCCCTATGTGTTCTCACCCACACCATCCCTCAAAAAGCCTTTTTTGTTTGGCTGGCATCATTGTTCTGTCCCAGAACTACCTGAATTTCCCTGAATCCCATACTCTTCCAGCGATTTCTTCTTTGCATCCTTTTTATATTATTACATTGATATATTCCAACCTGTGTCCCTCCTATGTATCTGTTTGACTCAGTTTCCTCTGCTGAATTCCTGTTTCACTATCCATCTGGTATCTAACATCCCACACAGACCTTCCCTTCCCAGAATAGTGATAAACATAATTTTCTTTTCATCTTTCCTAGAAAACAGAATCATGTCTTTAGACTACCATGATTTTTGGTGGGGACCTGTTGGTAGATATTTCTTTTCCCAAATGCCTTCCGAAAATACCTATAATTTCCTTTAATGATATAAAATTTATATCCTCCACAATAGGCAGAAAAGGGAAAGTGCCTCCAGGGGGAAAGACTTAGAATTCCTTTAAGAAAAGATTTGCCTTGCTCATGGGAATATTACTAAGCATTTCTCCCTGTATTTCATTGCCTCAGGGTCCTATACTATAGCACTCTTTCTGTAGAATGGATTCAGTGTTTATTTATTCCTCCAATTTAGTTGGAATTAATATTTAATATGGATTGAGTATGACATGGAGAATAAATTAAACTTGGCTGTTTATTACAGATATTCTTAAACTAGCAAATCCAATCCATCCTTATGAGGTCATCTATGCAACTGCTTCTCTGTGTTGCTGCCCCTTCTGAGGATCATATAAAAGAATTCAACTTTCACCACCTCCCAGGAAGCCCTGGAATAATTTTTTGATTACTTACATCTCCTCTGCAGTCAGTTAGCTACTCTGTAATCAGGGAATATCGCATATCTAACTGTCAGAGGTACACCATGACCCTCATCAAACTGGATCCTAAACTATAAAATTTCCAGGAAAACTGTAATTTCAGGATTTGGGGCAATCATTCAACTTTAGTCAATTCTAATAATCACTAGATAATTAATAATACATCATAACTGGATAATTAATGATATAATAATCTAAATAATCACAATGTTAGTTTTTCAAATCTTTCCCAGCCACAGAAAATATATTGAGCATCTGACTTTCTTCAACAGTGCCTAGAATAAAATCTCCTCTGAGGCACCAATCCTTTGCAATATGAATGACTTTTATGTCATATTGTTATGACATTATTCACAAAATAACCTAAGTGTTGTTGTCCACTGAGCGTAGGAAATGTGTTTTTTCCTTTTCTGTTTTGGAGAGTTGTCAGACATCCTCAAAGAAAAAGTTTGGTGAGGTAGACTATGAGAGAACTGCTTTTCTGCATTTTGGCAGCTGTTTAGTAAAGTATGGTCACAGGGAGCCAGTTCTACTAGACTAAAAATCAGTGTTTACTGGTAGCCACACAGGTTTCCATTTAGTCCCTCTACTGTTCTCTTTGGCTCCCTCTTCTTTCATAAACCAGACTCTGTAAAACCCTGATGCCTTCATGCTGGCCAAATTAACATCATGGATGTCATGTATTCCCATCAGTTCATGAGGGTTTTTTTTTTCTCTAAAGCCTTGGGGACTTCGGGTGTTATTATATGGGTAATATTTTAGATTTTTCTTTTTTTTGCTACTAAGATAGTACTAAATTTTCCTAAATTTTTCTGTCATATATTTAAACAATATAGTCTTATCTCCTCAATTCTGAGTAAACAACTGGATTGAAAGTTGCAAATAAATTTGCATCTCTGTTTGAATGACTTATTTAAGAGAAAAAATATTAGAAATACTTAATCAAAATTATTTTGATACTTATGCTAAAGTATTCCTTTAAAAATGTGTCCGTGCATATATTCCCATCAGTCCCTGACTTTTTTTTTTCTCTAAAGCCTTGGGGATTTTGGGTGTTATTATATGGGTAATATTTTTGATATTTTTTTTTGCTACTAAGATAGTACTAAGTGATATTTATTTTATCTAGATTATTCTCTTAAGTGTGATAAAATATTTTATTCTATCTGCACACTTAGTGGCTATTTGTGAAAAGCACATTTACTACAAATTATCATTATCACATTCCCCTGGCCATGGAATGCTATAAATTCATTAAAAAAAACACCTACTTAACGAACATTTTTATGTGAATAACGACTATAAACACCAGTAAAAGAACAACCAAGTCTTTTACTCTATAGGATCCAAATGCTAGAATGTAATCTAACCTAATCTATATGGTTTTAATTATTCTGGATTATTTTAGGACTCAGAAAGGCCAAGGGACAGATGGAAATATTCAAGTATAAATTTAAAAACTAACTGTTTAGGAGTGTTTTTAAACTTTTTCTGGCTCTCCTCTTAGGCTTCTATGAAGAAGGGAAAAATAATTTTCAATATCCTTTTTTGGCCATTCTTATTATATTGCACAGGTGACCACATTATCCATTTGTATACACTACTGTTCTCCTCCTTTAATCCTGATTCCTTAACTATGCAAGTGTCATGTTCAGATTCAGTTGTCACATTATATAGAATAAAATGGCAATTCAGAGATTTCTTTTCAAAAACCTCCCTGAGCATGAATGTACTTTTTGGGTCCAAATTTTCTAGCAGATAGATCTAAGCTCACTTCCTTTACCTAAGGACTACTTTTGCACAGTTCCATGGTTCTACCTGCCAAACTTTCAGGCATAGATAGGACATGCATTTCATACTTACTTTCTGGTAGTTTTCCATCAATTTTGGGCCATGTGACCCAACATCACTTCTTGGGCCTGTGAAACATTGGTTGCTTAGTGGCTCTATTTCCATTAACTGACATACATTTAAGCTGCCCACGCTCTTTCAGGTAACAGTGCCTGCTAACACAAGGTGAGTCACAAGGTCACTATGGCCATGGAAGCACAGAGGCCAGCCCCATTTATACCCTCACCAAGTCTAGAATGGTGTCTGATCAGAGATCTTATAACTAGTGATAATATTTCCCCCTTTTATGTAGTTCAAACAATGGTCAGACAATGGCAAGAGAATGCAGCATCTCTCCATGGCTTTGGAAATGAAGATGGTCTGACCTCTCTGTTCAATGAAAATGATCGCCTTATAAACTGTCATGAACAGAAATGATGTGTTTTACTGGTTCAGTCTGCCCAGGTGCCCAGGGAATATCTGAGAAAGTAAAAATATCCTTGGTGATCCTATTCAAACCACTAATGAATCTACCATGAAATTAATTTTGGCAACAATAATAAAAAAGGAATAAAAATTAATTGGCACATTTGAAACAATGTCCACAGAGGCAAGAAATGGAATAATTACACCATCAGGTGCAGCAAAGGAAAAATTAGATGATAAAGTGAAAATCACCACATTCATTTTACATTGTCTAATGGTTTCTTCATTTAAAATCTAGAGAAAACTAGATGAGAATATATTAGGGAGTATGTGATGATTTCTGCTTTATAGGACACATGCATATGTTCTAATCAAAACATCCCATGTAGGGCATCTGATTATTACTTTATAAATCATCTCATTTCAATGATTGGTTGGATTATTCTTTAGTTCTTTTATTAATCAAATCGTTCATATGGCCCTATCATAATGGGAAAAAATGGCTTTCAGGTATTAATTTCTCTGTTATTTCTAGTTCAAAGGGATCTTTCTAAACTCAATGCTGTCCTTCTGCCTTCCAGGAATGCAGGATCTGGATGCATTTTGCTGCGTACCCACCCTTTGCTCTTGAGTCCTGTGATCACACTGCCAACTATCCACAATGCCCAGTGTGCCAGCTGTTATATTTTTAAGTTATTAAAATAGTGCCAAATATGCATTTTATATTTAACTTCATTTTGATAAATTCTCACATTATTTTTATATAAATTCAGATATTTGTGTGATATTATCAATCCTTATGTCCAAAGAACTTCTTGTATTAATGTTGTAATACAGGTTGAATGAAAATATATTCTCTGAACTTTTGTCTTCTGAAAAAACCTTTGTTTCACCTTAATTCCATTTTTGGGGAAAGATGCATGGTCCAGGAATCGAACCCTGGTCTCCTACAGGGAAGGCAAGCATACTACCGCTGAATCACCATGAACCCTAACGTTCATTTTTTTTTGATAGTTCAAAAAATCTTTATACAAATAGATAACTGCAGATAAATGTACATTCATGTAAATTTTCATGACACAATAATAAAGAAATACTCCAATCAATTATTTGTATAATTTCTGCAGCTGGTTACAAGGTCATAAAGATAATTATAAACACCTTTTTCCAAAACTCATTCCATATTTCCTTTGTGCTCAACCCCTCGCATTCATTTTTGAAAAAAATATTTTAAAAATATTTTAACAAAGTATTTCATTTTTTGGTAACAATACCTCCTTTCAGTTTTAAAAATGCTGTCTGGCTTTTGTGTATTCTGATGAGAAATTTGCTATGATTCTTTTCTTCTTGCTTTCGTGTAGTGTTTACCCAATTTTTGGGCATCTTGAAGGTTTTTCTTCGATTTTGGTTTTCAGAAATTCCAATATGATGTGCCTAGTTTCTTCTGTTCTCTGTTTTTTTTTTTTTTTTTGCTTCTGAGACTCTAACAGCATATATGTTAATCATTGTGTTATCCTAGATAATCTATTTTGTTTCATCATTTTCTTCCTTCCTTCCTTTTCCCTTCCCCCTTCTTCTTTCCCTCCCTTCCTTTCTTTTCATTCATTTCTTTCTTTCCTTCCCTCTTTCTGTTTCCCTACCCTCCCTCCTTCCCTGCATTTCTCTCTCCCTCTCTTCCCTTCTTTCTGTTCACTTCTTTTCCTTCCTTTCTTCCTTCCTTCATTTCTCTCTTTCTCTCTCTTTCCTTTGGACTACTCTACTGACTTACATACCATTCTACTGACCAACTTGTGTGTGTATACATGTATTTCACACAAAGTGTGTGAACATTTACATACTTCTTTACATACCCATATGCATCTATTTATGTATATAATATATTTCTAGTATTTCTATTTCATTTTTCTTCTTGTTTCCCTATTTCAGCTGTAATACTCATTCTGTTAACATATGTGACAGCCTTTTCTATTGTATACTTTAACATAGTAAACACAGTTACTTTAAAGTCCTTTTCTAATAGGTCCATCATCTGTATCCTCTCTGATTCTGGCCGATGATTGCTTTATATCCTGCAAAGAATCCTTCTTTCTCTCTTTTACTATTGCTAGAAATTGTGTTTACAAGATTAGAAACTGACATAAGTAGTACTGAAATGTGGAAATTAACATGTTTGCTTCTATTATCAGACTGTTAGTGCTGGGTGATGGGTCACTTTAGTCAACAATTGAGTATGATTTGCATTTTTTGTTGTTGTTGTTTGTTTGCTTCTATTGCTACTCTTTCTGAATCACAGAATTGAATCAATTTATTGAAGGGCTGCTTTTGCTTTATTCTTCATGTTATAGGCTAGTGTGCCAGTGGGTTTTTTCTGTGTTTCTGCTGTATTCTCAGTTTCAGTTGTCCTCACAGAACTGTGTCACAGAGATTCACTCTAAATACCTAACCTATCTCCCTTAGCAGTAGACTGCTGCTTGTCATCTTGCTCAGCTTGCAGTGAAGGCAGTGAATACTGCTGAGATCCTGATCCAGATTAAATCAAGGGAGTGCTTATGTGCCTGGGCCTGGGGAGTAGGTACTTTTTGGTATTCGTACCTGTCTTCTCCATGGTGCTTTCTTCATTTTTAGTGGGTGACAGAGCACAGGAAGTGATTTATCAAATAACTGCCCAGATATCATTAATGTGATCAAAATTAAGTTTGCAAAACTCATATATTAGTAAATCTCTTGCTGACTCTTAACCTGGGCCTTCAAAGTTGCAGGAAATATCATGGTTTTATTTCTGCACAGGCCCATGCACTCCTCTATAATTTTCCGTTGCCTTAAAAAGATAATACAGGGTGCATGGGTGGTTCAGTGGCAGAATGCTCGCCTTCCATCCGGAGATCCGTGCTCGATTCCTCGACCATGCACCTAAAGAAAGAAAAGATAATACATTTGTTTTGGTTCTTTTAGATTAGACTTGTACTTTTTTTTTTAATGTTATTAAACTATATTAACAACCCAACCATTCTATCTAAGATGATGACTGATGACACATATTTTATAGGTCTCATTTTTCTATCTGATTATTGATTGAACTGGTTTTATTTACCTCCACCTTCATACTCCTAGTTTAGTCTTTGGATTTCCTTCACTAACTACTTATGACATTGTATTGTAAATTATAATACTTTTTATTTTCTATCAAAAAAATAAATTCTCTAACAAATCCATTCCTTAAATCAATTTAGTTTCATATTAATTGATAATGAATATCAGTGGGATATCTATTACATTCTTTATACTTGAAAGCTGACAAAGAAAAGAGTTTAGGAATGTCTCACATAAACAGTGTTACCATATTTTCTAAAGATGGAGATATTTTACTACTAATTTTATACTTTTATGAAGCAGGAGTTGCTTTATCATTTCATTAATTGCATACTCATTGAGAGAAGAAAAGAAGAAAAACAACACAAAAGAAGCCTTTCCACTGGAATTAATTTTCAGATACTACTTTCGTTTCAAAATTATATCACATTATCAACATGATATTTTTTGTGAAGGGCTGCAGACCAGATGATTGGAGAATGAATATAACCTGAAGAATGATAGCGAAACTGTATTTCAGGCCTTGACAAGTGTGCCAGTTTGAATCTGTGGTATACCCCAGAAAAACCATGCCCTTTAATCCACATTCAATATTGCTGGGTGGGAACTTTTTGATTGTTTCCATGGAGATGTAACTTTTGACTAGATGGTTTTCATGGAGTTGTGTCTCTACCCATTAAAAGTAGGGATGCTTACTGGAACCCTTTAAGAGGGAACCATTTTGAAGAAAGCTTTAGAGTCACACAGCCAAAGACCTTTGGAGATGGGAAAGGAAAATGTCATCCAGGGAGCTTCCTGAAAGATGCCTGCAGAGAAGGCTAGCAGATGACACCATGTTCACCATGTGCCTGCTCCACTGAAAGAGAAAGCCTGAATATCATCAGCCTTCTGGATCCAAGATATCTTTCCTTGGGTGCCTTAGATTGGACATTTCTATAGCCTTGCTTTAATATTGGACATTTTCATGACATTAGAGCTATAAATTAGCAACTTAATAAATTCCCCTTTTTAAAAGCCATACCATTTCTGGTATATCACATTCTGGCAGCTAGCAAACTAAATAGATTTTGGTACCAGGAGTGGGACGCTACTGCAGTTTATGAATTCCAAACATGTTAGAGAGCCTTTTTATATGGATAAAGGGAAGACTCTGAAAGAGTTCTAAGGAGCTTGATAGAGACCACCTAGAATGCTTTGAAGAGATTGTTGGGAAATGTGGACTCCAAAGATACCTCTGACGAAGCTTCAGATAGAAATGAGGTGTGTGTTATTGCAATCTGGAAGGAAAGTGATCCTTGTTTTAAAAAGGCAGATGATTTGGCAAAATTGACTAATGGCTTTGGCTGGAAGGTAAATTTTAAGAGTCATGGGCTTGGACATTTGGCAAAAGAAATTTCCAAATTCAATGTGGAAAGTACTTCCTGGATTATCCTTGTAACTTATAGTGAAATACTATAGGAAAGAGATAAGCTGGGAACTGAATTCTTGGGTATAAAGAAACCAGAAACTGATGGTCTGGAAAATTCTGGGCTTCTAGGAAAGGTGAATCTTCCAGAGAATGGTGCCCCATATGAGGATTAAGACAAATGTGTAACCAGTCAGCCATTTCAGAGAAAGCCAGGATTAGAGGTGGACTTATCCAGGAAGGACTTGTGGAAACTCCTTCTGTCTGATGGGCATGATCCTTGCTTTGCTACATAGAAAACCAACAAGAGTGCTGAGGGGCCTGCATAAACAGAACTACTTCCACTCTGGATTAAAAGACTCAAAAAAGGGGCAAAGTAATGGTAAAACAGAACCATGGATGCTGGGATCTGAAGTCAAGAAATCTCAAGCCAGGAGAGCAGGACCCACCCAAGTACTTGAAGGGGGTGGGTTTGCACTGAAGACAGAGGATGGGCTAGCTACCTCATTGCAGTGAAAGAGTTGTGTTGCCTCTGGCCTTGGAGAGGGTGGAGTACATTCTTTGGGGACTGGAGAGAGCCTGGTTGCCACCACATGGAAGGGTTGAGTGTATTTACCTGGAGATGGCAGAGAACCCAAGTGCAGCTCCCCAATGCTTGGAGAGGGTACAGCTGAGAAAAAAAGTGGTTTCCCCAGTGTCCCCCATGGTTGCATTCAGAGAGAGGTGGATCTGCTGTGTAGGCCCTTGGGAAGGTTGGGACTGCTGCTTTCTAAAGCCCTGAAAATAAATGACTCTCAGACTTAGAAACCTAATGGAATTAGCCCTCGAAGTTTTTGAAAATATTGGGCCCAGTATCCCCTGTGTTCCTTCCAACTTCTCCTTATGGAAATAGGGGTATTTATCCTATGACTGCCCCTCCTTCATATGCTGGCAGCAAATAACTTGTTCTGAGTTTGGCAGAGCCAGTGCCAGGGGAGAATTTTGCCTTAGGACAGACCATGCCTGTAACTGACCTTGATGAGATTTTGTACTATTTCTGACTTTGTATTGTATTTTTACTGTTACTGGCATGGTTTAAGACTTTTTGATATTGTTATGGAATGATTACGTTGGGTCGGCATCATTAAGGAATCTGTGCAGGACGGTGAGCCAAAGCATAATAGATTTATTGACAGGGAAAACAAGAAGAAAGCAGGCGGGAGCCAGCAAAAGGAAAGAAAATGGATCTGGCTCTCTTTCTGAGAGCTGTATTTTTAAAAAGAAAACTGTGTCGATAAGGGAGAAGGTCCACTAGATGATGTTCTGTTCCTTGATTGGATAGGGGGCTTGTTGGCTTATAGTCTGATTTGTGCTGGGGTTCTGACACACTGCTGCCTTTTGATGTGTGATTGCATGTACCATCAAGGGTTACCAAGCAGGAACAGGCCTTCACCAGATACCTGCAGTTGTTTATCTTATAAGCATATCTGGTCTTGCTTCATTCACTTTCTGGTGGGAATGGCATTGGCATGTCTGGGGCTCTCAAAGGTCCTTCACTGTAAACCTTGTGATTGTTTATCTTATTCCCACTCTGGTTCTACAAAAGATGCTGAGGACCCCCCAGGTCAAAATTTTCTTCTCCATGTAAAGTTATTTTTCTAAGACCTGAAAGAATGCATTTTGCTTTAGGAAAGAACATGTCTTTTTTGGGATCCAAAGGGTAGAATACGCTGGCTTGAATCCATGGTATACCCCAGAAAAGCCCTGTCCTTTAATCCACATTCAATATTGTTGGGTGGCAGCTTTTTGATTGTTTCCATGGAGATGTGACCCCCACCAAGTATAGCTGGTAACTTTTGATTAGATGGGTTCCATGGAGGTGTGTCTCCACCTACACAAGGTGGGATTGCTTATTGGAGCCCTCTTAAAAGATCCCTCTTAAAATTTCTCTCTTAAAAGAGGGAACTATTTTGGAAAAACTTCAGAACCACAAGAGCTATCAGAGCCCACACAGCTGGAAACATTTGGGGGTGAAGGAGAAAAATATCCCCCAGAATGTTCCACGATGTAAGAAGCCTAGAGAGAATCCTAGCAGACATCGCCACATTCTCCATGTGCCTCTCCAATAGAGAGAGAAACCCTGAGCTTCATTGCCTTTCTAGAACCAAGATATCTTTCCCTGGATGCCTCAGATTGGATATTTGTATAGCCTTGCTTTAATATTGGGCATTTTCATGGCCTTAGAATTGTATAATAGCAGCTTAGTAAATTCCCCTTTTTAAAGGCTGTTGCATTTCTGTTATACCACATTCTGGCAGCTAGCACACTAAAGCACCAGGTAATACATAATGCTTCTGATGACCTTTACTTACAGGTATGGAGAAAGAAGCAATAGATCAATTCCGAATCCTAGATCTAGAGGATGTGTTAATTTCCTACAATTCTGCCAGCATATATAATATATAATAATAATTAAATTTGCATATATTACATATGTTACAGTTACTGTTATGCATCCTGTAAGTGAGGCAATAACCACAGGGTTATTTCAGGCACATGAAGTCCACTGTGAGATAGATCAGAACTAAAACTCTGTTGATCATTTGACCTCCATAAACCCTAACTATAATTGTGGACCACAGTGAGTCTCCTGGAATTAATGCCAATTCAGAGCTTGCATGCAATAATTCCTGAAAATTATGATCATTTTCTTTCCCTCAGTGCACAGTTTCCCTGGAAAAAAGTTGTAATTTCTTTTGGAGAAGAATGAGGGAAAGATTAATAATATGAATTTTTTTTCAGTTTCATGAGGCCCTTCCTGAAGGAGACTTATCCTTCCCTGTATGCCTGGGTTTAAACTGCCTCAAGTCCGGGAATTAATTGAAGGGTCATGACTCACTGTTTTCATGAGTCCAGTTAGACTTTTCTTTTCTTGACCAGCAACTCTTCTCCATACATAGGTTAAGAAAGAATTCCATGGACTACCCATTTATTTTTCTTTTAGGGTTATCATGATCAACTATCCAACATTGTAGATCTCTGAGGGTCAGAATCTGAATACTGCCTTGATCGGTTATCCATTATGGTAACCATGACCACCTTGTCTTTGGTGATTAAGTGCTACTCCCTGGAACCTGCTGCCCTAGGCCCTAATCATCCCTACTGCATTTAAAGCTCACAATACAGTGACAGTATTACCCTTCCATGTAGTTTTGAGCTACAAAATAGGGCAAATAGAGAGCTCTTCAAGGACCTGGGCCTCTCATTAAAATTATGTTTTTCACAATTTTTGTGAAAGGTGTGTTCTTTGGACTCTCTGGGGTTGATTGAGAAGGTTTTGCATGGTAATCCACTCTAGCAGTATAATTTCCCTGAGTCTTGGATGCTGTCCTCTTTGTACCACAAGAGAGTTCTGCACTTTCAAGTTCATTTATTCTATTCTATCTTTTGTTCCATGATTCAGTAAACTAATCAAACATGCTATTAAAGGTCTTTCTAAAGTCTTGAGCTAAATCATTCACACAAAATCTCTACCTAGAGAACCCATATTAATAAATTCAGCTTGATCCAGGTTTATGCTCCTTCCACCATTGCCCCACACTATTAAAATCTATTCTCATGCATGTAACTCAGATTAACATTTAGAGATTTCAAAAATCATTTATTTTTCTGGAACCCCTAGGGTTCTGACACACTGCTGTCTTTTGATGTGCAGTTGAATGTACTGCCAAGGATTATTAAACAGGAACAGGCCTTTACCACATACCTTTGGTTGTTTATCTTTTAGGCATATCTGGTCTTGCTTCATTCAAGAAACTGAAAGCTATGGGTCCCAAGAGCAAGTAATCAGCAAATGCCCACCATGTGCCTTCCCAGCTGACAAGGGTGTTTCAGATAACATCAGTCTTTCTTGAATTAAGATGCCTTAGTTTGGGCAAATTTGGGGGCACAAGAAATGAAATTAAATTCCCTTTTTAAAAGCCATACTGTTTCTTGTATATTGCATTCTGGAAGCTTAACAAACTAATACAAAGTGGAATTAGAAGAAAGAGGTGGAGAAAAGTTCAAATTGATTGTAATATCAAAAAGAAAGAAAATACATAAGAACAAGCCTACAAGTGCATAGTTTAGGAGTTTCAAGTTTTAGTTAATTGCTGTTTACAGTGTTCTTTATTTTCCCCTCAAATATTTCACTTACTTGCAGAAAATACTACTTTATGGACCATGTCCTTGAAGATTTGTTTTACTTGCCAGTTCCTGAGTGTGTAAATGAAGGGATTCAACATAGGGACAACAGAGGTGTTGAGAATAGTTATTGCTTTCATCAACAATGTCTTTCTGTTGCAGAGGGATTAGCATACATGCATATACAGCTTCCATAAGAGATAAAAATGACAATCCCGTGAGAGGAACATGTGGAGAAAGTATTCTTTCTCTGACTGGCAGATGGGAATCTCAAATTTGACTTGACAGTGTTCATATAGGGCAGTATCACTAAGGCCAAAGTGAACAACAAAGCTACTGAAGCAAACTAAAAACTAAATACTTCTAGGAACCAGATTTCAGAGCAAAAGAGCTGTAAAGAGGGAAAACAGTCACATGCAAAGTGATCAATAATGTTGGAAGCACAGTGATCCAGCTGAAGGAGAAGCATAAGGGGTGGGAAAATGGTCAGAGACCCTCCCAGCCATGCACAGAGCACATGCAGGATGTAGACCTTGTTGTTCATGATGGTTGTATAGTGAAGGGGCTTGCAAATGGCCACATAGCGGTCACAGGGCATGGTTATTAGAATGTAAAATTCAGTAACTCCCAGGAAGATAAAGAAAAAGAGTTGGGCTGCACAATTGTTATAGGAAATGGTCTTATCTAGTGATAATTGTTCCCAGGAACCTAGGAATACATACAGTTGTAAATGAGATTTCTAAGAAGGAGAAGTTCCGGAGGAAGAAATACATTGGAGTCTGGAGATGGGAGTCCACCAAGGTTAGGATGGTGATAGTCAGGTTCCTAGTGATGCTTAATACATACGTGATGAATAAAAAGAGGAAAAGCCCAGTCTGAAGGTCAGGACCATCAGGAAGGCTGTAAAGGATGAACTGTGTGATCACTATGTGGCTGTTCATTTCTCTCTCTCTTTTGCCTTCTTTAAAGTTATTTAAAATTTTAAAGGGAAATTCACCAAGATAGGCATCATCTTCATCAATACAATTCTAAAATATTATGTCATCAATGTCAATGTTATTTTACTTTGAATATCTTGCTGGCATTACATTTCAGTACATTTTCATAAATAATCCTTTTTTATTTCTCTTGTAATCTAGCAGGAGAAGTTAGGGAATCTTCGCTCAATAGACCATATCATTTTGAGATGTTGGATAAAATCAATAACACTCTTTGTCCAGTTTATGTAAAATATTATTAATTTAGAAAAAGTCATAGGAAATGTATCTTTCTTTCTTTTCAGTTATATATTAAGTCATACTCCTTCCTCAAAATACAAACGTGTTATCTTAATTCCATCAAAAGACAAAAGTGAAACTTAGAAGACTGAAATAGCAACTCATTATTATCACCATGGTAGAAGAACTCAAGGTATGATTTACTTAGTAAATGATATAAATAACTTTAGTACTAACGTTTATGATTCTAATTACCAACAAATATGAGAACATTAAATATAGAATGTAATTACTATAAGATAGAATGTGTAAACTAATTATTAAGCAAATAGGGAACATATTCACTTAGTCATAGTATTGCATGCAAATCTTTGATGTTTGACATTTCATATGGATGGCTAGAAATGCATATAATTATATATATCAAGAGATGAAGTATTATCTACTTTCATTTTACATGAGAATTTAGAATCTCTTTGTCACACAAATTATAGACCAGAGCATTTTCCATATGAATGCCCCCCTTTAAATATTATTAAACTTTTAGATAAATGATTATTCACTTGTAATTCTATCCCACATTTATATTTTACATGATGCCACACATCTATGAGGATATTCCAGAAATAAAAAGAAATAACTTCTTTCATTTGTCCTAACATACTCGATTAGTCCCAGATATTCAAGCACTCTGCTGGATTATAGTTCTCTAGAGTCTACTAAAATCTGAATACACACCCCCAGATTTTAGATAGTCAAATTCTTTCTGAGAAGGATAGAATGTAAAATCATTTGTCCTGCCAAAAACTAGGAAAGTTTGCACTAATCAAATTTGATTAATTTTTTCTTTATTTTAAGATTACTCAAGGGAAAAGCTTCAAGAAGGAAAAATGAAATATCTGAAACTTATAGAAGATGTGGAAGTATACCATACTCCCATTACTAATGTAGATCTAGAAGTTCAAGAACTAAAATAATATTTAAAGAGAAGTCTGAGATATGACAATGTTATATATTACATGTATGGATTTTTAAATTAGAATCTGGCTTCCCTCTGGTTGTGTATATATTATATTATATATCTCAAATTCTCCAAGCCTTGCTTGTATTAATCTGGGCCCAGATTGTTCAGTGAACTCCTGAGAACAAGGCAGTCACCCCTCTGCTATTCTTAGAGCATGAAGGATTTCTGGAAGCCATCCTTGAATTTCTCAGTAGCCTGTAAACTCCTTTCTGCAGTAGACCTCCCTTGAAAAGAGTTATGCTCCTCTTAGTATCCCACAGAGAACCTAAACTTATTACTTACACATAATGTTTGCTATCATTAATCTTAAAAATCAGTTAATACTTCATACTTAATATTCCATGCTTAATATACCATAAGTAATAAAACATGTACAAAATATGCTTTCTTACAGAAGTAGAATGTATCATCTAATTTGTATTTCATTATCGGCATTAGAAATATAAAAGTTTTCTATATGTGTTTTTTTCGTTGTTTGATGACCCTAATGCTCTGTTAAATGCTGGGTCATAAGAAAGTGAAAGTTATTTAATAAATCTAAGTTGAAATTACATGTATCATAATGTACATATTGTGCTCACAAATTTTAAGAAAACACTTTTGTATAAGTTAATTCATTTAATCATTTTTATAATAAGTAATATTTAATTGCAGTGTCAATTTTGTCTATGTGTCCTTTTCCTGGTATTTAAATTTATTCACCTCTTTTACAATTCTAGAGAGAAATACCACCAAACATTAAGCATTTCTTCCTTTGAAATTCTGGATAATGGGACTGTAGTTCTTTATTTTTTATTTTTGAAATATTTTAGCAATAAATGTATATATATAGAATAATAAGTAATCAGATAATAACAAACCTTATACTGAGTATATAATTAGGTAAACTAGACATTAATCAGTAAAATGGCTTGATGTAAGTTAAGTTCTTTATATTGTTAATCATAAAATAAATGGTTGTTTCATATATACACTTAAATAATGGATTTATAAAATCATATAAGTAAATCACGTCTGGGATGCAAGCTTTTTTTTTAATTATGGAAAGAAAGAGATGAATTAGAAGAGAATGGAGAAAATCAAAGAAAAGTATGAGCATAACTCAAATCTGGGACTTTGTATATATAACGCATATTTACTTAACACCCAGGAAAGGACTATTTTGGCAGAAGTGGCATTTTATCATAGGGCATATCATTACCTTGTCTACATCATTCTTAAAGGTCAGTTTTGTAGCAATAGTAATATAATCTTTTGCTTTAACACAAAAACCCAGTTAATAAGCAATAGGAAATACTATCACTATCCATGGAAGGCAAATGTGCAGTAACGTCTCACCAATCATAATACTTCTCTGATGAAAACCATGCATCATCTTGCTTATTGTTTTACATATGTATGGATCAATAACAAACCCAAAGCATGAAGGCTTAAAATAACAGTGATATATCATTTTTTTTGATTGGGGGGATTTGATTGGGAGCTCATCTGGGAAGCCTCAGTTCTCCTTCACCTGACTTCTCTTTCCAAATGATTTCTCATTCTACATGGGCTCCCCACAATGTCCTCTTCTCCAGGCAGTTGTTTTAGATGTTCTCACAGCATGGGAGGGTATTACAAAAGGAAATGTTCCAAATACAGAATCGTAAGTAACCACGTGCTTATCAAGTTTATGCTTGCATGGTAGCAGTTTATGGAACCAAGCTCAATCTTATCAAAATCACATCCATTTTTATGTAGACCAAACTTTGCAGTTGAGTTCTTCAGGAGCAAAGTTTTTGCACCAAAAGGACAAAATTTCTTTCTCCTAATGTAACCAACATATAATGGAGGAACCTAGACAGTATATCCATAATGTATTTTCCATTCCAAAAAGGGGAAATGTCCATATACACATCGTAGTCACTGATTTTCAGTAATGCTGAAATCCTGCAGGCATATTTTGCTCCCTTCCCATCTTTGGTAGCTGGGAATGTTCTGAGATGAAAACCCAACTTTCTCTTTGTAATGAGAAATCATCCCATATAGAAGCTCTTGGATCCTCTTTCTGGATTATTGGTTCTGCCCTCTTGAGTCTATGTTCTTTTTCTATAAGAAATAGCATCCCTTCCTGTGCTGGTTTGAAATTGTTAGGTAACCCAGAAAAGACATGTTTTCATTTCTAATCTAATCTCTTGTGGACTGAGTTATTGTTTAGGGTGGAAACTGTGATTGAATTGTTTCTATGGTGATGTGATACACTCAGTTGTGAGCATGACCTTTTAAATAAACTGTTTCCATGGATATGTGGCACACCTGATTGTGGGTGTGATCTTTTGTTTAAATGGAGATTTGACTCCACTGATTCAAGGTGGGTCTTGATTAGTTTACTCTGGACGTTTTAAAGGGGAATACTTTGGAGGAAACGCAGATGCTTGGAGAACAGTGGCTAGAGAGCTGACACAGACAGAGATATTTGGAGATGTGAAAGAACATGCTCCAGGGAAAGATGTTTGAAACCAGAAGCCAAGGACCAGCAGACACCAGCCAGGTGCTTTCCCAGCTGACAGAGGTGTTCTGGAGCCATCAACCTTTCTGGAGTCAAGGTATCTTTTCCTGGGTACCTTAATTTTGACATTTTTATGGCCTTGGAACTGTAAACTTATAACTTATTAAATTCCCTTTTTAAAAATTGTTCCATTTCTGATATATCACATTCCAACAGCATTTTTTAAACTAAAGCAATCCCTTCTTTTTTCAACAATTGAGAATTTTTTCAGTCAGTTTCCTGCCTATAGAAATTTAGAGGTCCAGAACTCCTTTTTATTTTGAACTCTGTCTTCTCAATATCAAAATATCACATATGAATATAACTTTATACCTCATTCAATTTACAAAAACAACTCCCACAGATCTGTTCACCACAGGTCTTTTTCTACCTTGGGCAGTAGAAATTTTTATTTTAATTCCATTAAAATTCTTGAAAGAATTTTGTCTTGTTCAAAGCATCTATGGGTTTCTTTTTAAATTTTTCTGAGTGCTTAACATAAGGCATTACTGAGGAATTCTTAAACTACTCTTTACCATGAGGCTACATTTTACCAGCTGCCCAGGATTTTGACTTTCCCCTGAGATCACGTCTTATATTGAGAAGATTTTGTTTTGTTGTCTGGTCAGATAGGAATTGATAAAAAGTTTTATTTTTCAACTCAGTAAGGTCAATAGTGCTGCTAAAAATAATTCCTCTAAAGTCTTCTTACAAATTGGATAGTCTCTTCCTCAGTTCATGATTTTCATCATTATTAATCATTTTCACTTTATGCTATTAAAAAAAGACAATTGGCAATTTCAATGTCCTGGTTCAAATTTTTCTTTGTTAGATTCACAGATTTCTTAAGCACATTTTCTACTATCTTCCATGTTTCCACAGATGACAATCTCACTGTGTTTTTGCTTAATACATAAAAAGGAACTTTCTTCCTCCAGCTTTTAGCATCTAATCTCCTTCAGTAACAATATGCTTGCTGTCTTTGCAGCCACTGTTTTCTGCCTATTTCCAAAGCCAGGGCTTTTGTTTTTAGATTTTGTAATAAACCACTCCAAAGCTTAATGATTAAAAAAACAATAATTTAAATCTTTCCTAATTCTGCATGGACTCTGTTCAATTCTGTTTCCTTTTGCAACTGTATTCAATTGAAAACTAACCGGTGGAGCTTTGGCTCTTTTCCACTTAATCTTTCTCTTCATGAAGTTTTTCATCTTTCAGAACTTTGCTGCATGACCTGTCTCTGCAGAGGATAGTGTGGACATCTAGCATTTCAGCTGAATTACAAAAGAGAGGGTTTCAAAATGACAATTCGTTATTTTGATTATGGTGCATTAAAATTAAATGTAGACTATTTCACTATGTCATTCGGAATATCCTCATGTCCTAAACTGATATCTTGTTTTATTTAAATGTGCTTCCTAGTTTTTCAATTGTGTTTTGGAATGCTCTACATTGAAGTTTTTCAATAACCACTTTTCTAGATGTATTCAAATGCTATTCTTTGCAATTCTTGGAAAAGGTAACTTTTAACAAGGTATGTGATAAAAGCACTGATTTTTTATTGCTATGCCTATAAATAAAAAATTAATTATGCATATACTTTGGGGTACATTGCATATATATAATACGGTGGAAAAGAAATGCATTTTAAAAAATGTGCGCATAAATATTTTTAAATGTTATCTTAGCCTATCTCCTTGGCTGTAGAGTTCTGAGTAATTATTTTCTTCATAATAATTTTCTACATTTCCAGAATCACACAAATGTGGACATCTTAAATTTATAAGGAAATAGTATTTTAAATGCCTGAAATGTTTTCGGTTATTTTTTCTCATTTGTTTTTTCACTGATGTTGTTACCTAATTCACTTTTTCAATAAAATAATTTATTTTATGCTTTTATTATTGAATGTCAAGAATAAATAAAATGGGATGCCATGGTATTGTGAACCCACATATTTCATGTTACCAACTTCTGACAATATTTCTTCAACTATATACATAATTAGTCCCTCACAGCCAATGTTATTTTATTTAAATCCAGGAGATTATATAAATTCATCTTTAAATATTTCAGCAACAATTTCTGAAAAATAAGTATTCTAAAATAGCATCAACATCATTACTGCAATTAACTGTAGCAATAATTACTTTCAATTATTCTATAAGTGGTGAATTCCCCACTGCTTCATAAATACCAGAGTATTTTTAAATTGGTTTGATTTAAAATTCCAATATGTCCCATACATTCTCATTGCTTAATAAATGGGTTTGATTTATAATTTCTTTTCATCTGTTTTCGTTAGTCACTGCCATTTTCTTTCACCAGCAAACCTGTCATTTGTCTTTAGAGATTTGCCCACAGTTTGGATTTTATTTATTGGACCCCATTGTTTCACCCAATGTATTTTTCTATCCTCATGATTTCTCATAATTGCTAACTAAACTTAGAAGATTAATCAAATTTTGGATTTAGTTATTTGATTTTTCAAGACTTCTCATAAATTGAAATATTATACCTACAACAGGAGGTGCTTTTTAATATACATTTTTGATCCAAGCATCCATTAATTAAGCATACCTTAATTCATTAGGTACCTCAAATCATTATATTTTTAATCTATCATCTCTTCCTCATTAATTAGCTGGAAGAGTTTTCATTTTTAAAAGTATTATTGAAGTATAATTTAAATACCATACAACTCAGACATTTGTGTGTACAATTCAGTGGTTTAACTATAATCACAGATTTATGAAACCATCACCAAGCTAAATTTTAGAATTTTTTATCACCTCGAGAAGAAAACCCAGTATCCTTTAACTATTACCTACCATCCTTATATGACCACCCCCATAATCTAAGTACTCAATAGTGCATGTTCTTCATAGGTTTCCTTATTTAGTACTTTCATATGAGTGGAATCAGATAATTTTTGTGTGTTGTGATTGGCTTCTTTCTGTTAGTATAATTACAAAATTTATCCACGTTGTATCATGCATCAATACTTCATTCCATTTTATGGCTAAATAATACTCAAGTGTATGGCAATGCCACATTTTTTTGTCCATTCATCAATTGATGGTCATTTGGGGTGTTCCCATCGTTTGGAAACAATGAACAATGTGGCTATAAATATCCACATACAAGTTTTGCATTGACATATGTTTTTATTTCTCATATGTGTACACCTAGGAGGGGAAATCTAGGTCATATGATGTCTATGCATAATAATTTGGAAAACTGCCAGACTATATTCCAAAGCGGCCAGACCATTTTACTTTCCTACCAGCAGTACATAAAGGTCCCACTTCCCCATGAACTTGACAATACTTGTTATCTGACTTTTTGATTATAGCCACCCTAGTGGGTATGAGTTACCTCTTAAAGTTTTGATTTCTATATCTCTGATGTTCAGCATCTTTTCATGTGCTTCTTGGCCATTTGCATATCATCTTTGGTGAAATGTCTATTTTATCCACTTATTTTTTTCTTATTCATCCTTTATACATCTGTTAAATTGATCTATTGTTAAAAGGTCTGCCATAAATTTTGGTGTACAAGCATCTGTTTGAATCCCTGTTTTCAATTATTTGGGACCTATACCCAGGAGTGGGGTTGCCATGTCATTTTTACAGTTCTATGTTTAAGTTTTTGAGGCACTGCCATGTAGTTTTTCTTAGTGGCTGTATCATTTTACATTTTCACCAGCAATGTACAAGGGTTCCAATTTCTTCACATTCTTTTCAATGTATTATTTTCCTTTATCTTTTTTTTTTAATAATAATAAACCTAATCGGTGTGAAGTGGTATTTTTCTGTGGTTTTTATTTGCATTTACCTAATGATTAATGATGTTGACCATATTTTCATGTGTATGTTGGCCATATGTAAAGAAATATCTATTCAAGTCTTTTGATGCTATTTTTTCAAATTTAATTTTCCTTTACTGGCTGCTTTTGGTTCCCTTTTAACTGCTTTTTAAGTGGGTTGTTTGTTTTTTGTTATTGAGTTGTAGATGTTCTTTATACATTTTGGAAATTAAACTGATCATATATGACTTGAAATTATTTTCTTCCATTTTCATAGGATGTCTTTCCATCAAGTTTGGGTAGACTTTTGCATTAGTTCTTCAAATATTCTTTTTGCTTCTGGTTTCTCTTCCCTTCTTGGACTTCCATAGCATATATGTTAATGTGTGTTATACTGTCCTACATGTCCATTTTTATGATTTTTATATTTCATTCTATTCATATTTTTGAAAGCCTTTTTTGATTCCTGCTTCTAAGACTGAAAAAAATCAATTTTCATATATTCACCTCTCTGATTCTTTTTTCTAAATGCCCAAATCTGCCATTGTCCAGCTGTAGTGTCGTTTAAAGTTTCGGTTATACTTTAAGCTCCACAATGTCTCTTGGTTCTCTTAAAAATGTAGACATTTTTATTGAATTTCATCTTTGGATAATGTATTATTTTCTGATTTTGTTTGGTTCTTTGACCATGTATTCCTATAAGGGATTCAACTTAACACCTCTAGTTAGCACTTCCAGAGTATACACTTCCTTCTTAGGCATGAATTTTTAGGTTATTTAGTTACTTTGAAAGGGTCCTTTCTTTTTATGCCTTGTGATATTTTTTGTTGATTACAGACATTTGAACATTTTGATGTGTTAAACCTTGCAATCAGGTTCAATGAGTTTCTTGCCCTTCTCCAGAAATTCCTTTATTTATTTATTTTTTACAACTGTTTAAGGCTATAGTTGTATATTCATAATTTTACTAAACTATCTTTGCAAAGTCTGTATTCTGCATCATTTGATTGCTTGCTGAAGTCTCTGTTCCTTTAGTCTGTATTCAGCTAGTATTTCAACTGAGATTACCTTGAATATTACGAACTCGGAAACAACAACAACCAACATCCAACTAGCAAACCAAATCTCTCCCAGTCTCAGGAGTTGACCCTATGCACGGGCTCTCTTTCAAAGCTGACTCCAGCTGATAATAAGCTTCTAGATCCCCTGGTCTGGGCATTAACAGGGAAGTGAAACTTCCCCACCATACCAAATATTACTCAATTCCTAATTTCCAGAAAAAACTCTTTCCCCAGCTTTTTGTTCCTGAACCACAGATGCTCCATTGTATGCGTCAACTGAAATCTTTCAGCTCTGGTGGCTGCACTTTCTTCAGTTCAATGCTACTTCTCCAAACTGTTTCTATATTCCAGGTTAAGTTCTGGGTTTAGTGAAAAATACCAGTGCTGTGAATCAATTTTTCAAGGGTCAACACACACACAAAAAAACAGATTTCAGGTCCTTTGCTCATTCTAGATACCAGGGCCCTTCACTGAGAACATAGGCTGCCATCCCACAGATGGTGGAAAGAGGTGGTATCAGAGAAATCAAAAGGCCATGCAACTCTCCTACTATTTTTGCCTTGCCTTTTTTCCTGAATCCACATCCACTTGCTTGCTGTGCACTGTTGACTGTTTGCCAGAGATCTCAGATAGTAGGTTCTTACACTTACTGAATGTTTTATCAATGTTTCTTTTGGGTGGTATGCATTCGGAACTTCTTACTCTTCAATCTTACCAATGACACCTTGGTGTTTAGTGTTTGAGGAATTTACAGACTGTTTTCCAAAAATGGCTACACAATTTTACATTTTTTATGGCAACATGTGAAGGTTTCAATTTCTCCACAATCTCACCAATTTAGAGTTTGTATATGTAATTACCAACATCACACCTGGTTAGAAGTTGCTTTTGATTAAAGATTTGTTTGCATCTCCTGAATGATGTTACCAAGTGTTCTAGTTTGCTGGCTGCTGGAATGCAATATACCAGAAATGACTTTTAAAAGGGAAATTTAATTAAGTTACTAGGTTATAGGCTGTGAAAATTTCCCAATTAAAGTAAGTCTATAAAAATTTCCAAATTAATGCATCCAAGGAAAGGTAACTTTTTCAAGAATACTGATGAAGATAGACTTTCTCTCTCAACTGGGAAGCACATGGTGAACATGGCAACCTCTTCTAGCTTCCTCTTCAGGCCTGTTGCTGAAGCTCTCCCAGAGACATTCTCCTTCATCTCCAAAAGTCATTGCCTGGTGACCTCTGAAGTTCTCATGTCTCTGAAGCTTTAGTTGTTCTTGTGACTCTGCTCTGTTCCTTTCCCATTATTATGACACTTTCCCCAAGAATGCTTCCTCTTTTAAAGGATTCCAGTGAACTAATGAAGACATGTGGAATGGGTGGAGTCACAGCTCCTTCTAATGAAAAGCTAATACCCGCAATTGGGCAAATCACATTTCAGTGGAGATATCTTAATCACATTTCCAATCTACATTATTGAGTAGGGATTAAAAGAAATGGTTGCGCTGACAAGACTTGATGGAAAGATCTGACATGACTTTTTTTAGCATACATAAACCCTTTCAAACAGGCATACCAAGAGATGTACTTGCTGCTCGATATCCACAGAAACCAATAGCATAACAGAAGGAATTTTAAAAAAGAGCTTAAATATGTGGTAGACTGGCAGGGAGAAAGGAGGCAATCTCAAATCTGTTTCCTTAATCTAAGAACTAAGGGAGATATTTAGGATGGAATCTAAGGGGTGGTGCACTTTTTTAGATTCAGGTTGACATATGTACTGGTTAGTTTCTGGTGTGAACTTGGCTATGTGATTATACCCAGTGGTCTGTTCAGGCAAGCACTAGCCTGGCCATTGTTGCAAGGATATTTCATGGCTGGTTAATAAACCAGGAGGCTGGTGTATTAAATCATCAGTCAGCTGATGGCATCTGTGGCCAATTGCATCTCTGATCAACTAAGGAATGTCCCCCACAAAGAAATCATCCAATCAATTGAGGTTTTTAGGGAGAGAAGAGACATTTTCACAGCTTCTTCAGCCAGTGAGATTCTCCTATGGAGTGTGTACAGACTCTTCATCAGAGCCATCCACTTCACAGTCTGCTCTACAGATTCTGAACTTTTCCATTCCCACAGTTGCATGAAACAGCTTTAAAATATCTCATATTTACAAATCTTTCCTGTTGGTTCTGTTTCTCTAAGGAACCTTGAGTAACACAGCTTGGTATGGAGAGTGGGGTGTTTCTTGAGAAACAGAATCTAAAAATTGGTTTTTCCAATTGGTTATCTAGTCTGACTAGATTAAAAGGCCCTAATGACTTTTTTCCCTAATCAAGATGGTACTGACAGTTCATGGGGTTAGTTGGCAAAAGACATACCCAAAGTATCATTAT
The DNA here is from genome assembly GCF_023851605.1 of Tamandua tetradactyla. Taxonomy (NCBI): domain Eukaryota; kingdom Metazoa; phylum Chordata; class Mammalia; order Pilosa; family Myrmecophagidae; genus Tamandua; species Tamandua tetradactyla. The sequence goes on from NC_135333.1 coordinate 118,037,062, forward strand.
TAGATCATGCTAAATGTTTGCTTATATGAGGCAAAGCTATGGCTGAGACTGTTTTTGATGTCTTTATGGAGTTTTGTGAGGTATAATGATGTTGTCTGGTTGTTGTTAGATATGCTGGATACAGTAATGAGGGAAGGGGATGAGCTTAAGTCTTCATATTTGAACCACCATATGAACAATGCAAAAGTTTCCTTGTAAGCCCTGTAAGGAAATCTGATTTTCTGTGGCCTCAGACCTGAGATCTCTAAAAACCAGACACAATCTTATTGTGCAAGTAGCAGATTTATAATGTAAACTAAAGTTTCAACTTTGTATAGTCTCTGCTATTAAAGTAAGGACTCTGATGGGAAAAAAATGAGATCCTGAAACATGGGTGATGTGTGGCTTGATAATCATGGTGATCAGGAGACCAGATCTGTGGAATCTGCTGAGTCTTTCATATATAGACCCATAATGGGTGGCCTAAGAAAGAGATTTCCAGCATCCAGCATGCCTTGAGGAAACAGCTACCTGGTCTCTAAGCTCTCTAGAGGAGATTGCCATCTAACCTGCACTTAATGATACTAACCCTTCAGTACCTGCTAAACCTACAACCATTTCCCCTGGGGAAACAGCCCTCACTCCTCAGTCTGGGTCGACTAATCCTGTTTCATCAAATCAAACTGCAATGGAATGCCCTGAGGTAATTGTCTTGAAAGACACTTCTATTTCTTTTCATGATCCATACACACCTCCCCTCTTTTCCTCAAAATCTATAATTAGAATAAAGTCCAAACAGGCCCTGAAAGGTGAGGTACAAAATGTGACCCAAGAAGAGGTACACTATACTTCAAAAGAACTGCATGATTTTCCAATCCATATAAACAGAAATCAGGGGAATATGTGTGGGAATCATGGAATATAACATTAAAACAAGCTGAATTTATAGATATAACCCACTAAGCAGGGATTGTGCATTCATTGTTGTAGCTCAAGAGATTAGAAAGGGCATTAATAGTTTGTTTAGATTGTTGGCAACATGTATGAAAAGGTTGCCAACATTTTGGGTTCCTTTCCAGGAGCCTGCTTATGCCAAAAAAAAAAAACAAAAACCAAACACAATGTGGTCAATATTACCTGAGATCAAAATGCTAGAACTACCCTAGTATAACATAGATGAGGAGATCCAGAAGCTTAGAGAGATTAGAGTATTACAGTGGATTTATCATGGAAGATCTGCTCACACACCCGAAGAATGTCCAATACACACCTTTCAATAGAACCTTGAAAAATAAATTTGTGAGACTAATTCCTTCATTCCTGGAGAGCTCTGTAGACACCTTCTCTGTAGGTCAAATATTACTGTTAGAACTACAGTTGTTTGGGCTAGAATCTTTAAACACAGTGAGATGATTGGATCTCAAATTTGTTTACACCAAGTGGTGACAGTTAATCACCATAGAGAAAGTGAGTGTAGTCACAATAACGGGTAGCTGACTCAAAGCAGCAATCAAAATAATCTGATCACAGAGACTTCTGGCATTGGCTAGTGGGATTTCAAAATTACCACATACTCAATACCAATTTGTAATAAACACATGAAGAAAGGAATGTTGGTAGATATTTGATATGATATTTTCTGTGGCTCAGTGATATATTTGAATAAATGTTTTTGTGAAGTTTTCCTTCCAATAGTAAGTGGCTACATTTTATAACTTTCTCATGTATGTGGAAAGTTAACATAACAAAGCATATAACCCATTAATTTATGTGCTTAATGAAGTGACAATCATAACTAAATATAAATAAAGTAGCTATCAAAAGCAAAAAATTACTACATATAAAATCGAGCTTGGTCATCACTTTAATTTAAACATTAAATTAGGAGGGTTTCTATTTTTTCTTTACATAAGGCTGTTTGGCCACTGTTTGTATTTGGTGTGTGAAGAGTTTTAATGAAGTAAATAATATCAGTAATAACTCATATTATTAAGATTTTCATTTTGAGCTCTATAAGGGTCATACCTAGGGGCTATCACCCAGCCCTCAGCTACACATCCACCCCTTTTTCTATTGTATGCAGATGTTTCAACCTGGTGCCATTCCACTCACAGGAGGCATTATGTCTAAGGAAATGACCTGACAATATCTTAACCTTGAAACTGGGAACAAGTAGCCCCTGCTGATTCTCAAGATGGGAACTCTCCATGGCAGGGCCCCCTCCTATTGGAATTATAAAAATCCACATTCTCTGGGCAATGCAGAATTGACTCTACTTTCCAACAGGAAATGGTGTGTGTGGAACTGCCATCCATTGCCTCTGACAAGTAGTTGTCCTCCCTGGGAGACCCACCATGATGGAATCTCTTCCCTTGATTTTAGTGCCTTTGTACCATGTATGTAATAAAGTGGTCATTTAGTGAAAGGTTCTGAGCAGGTGCATATGAGCATGTGCCTGAGCTTATTATATTCCTAGGACACAATACATATTAATTCACTCCATATAAGAGTAAAACTTTCCAAAGATACAAAGCTTTCTACAATTGTAAAAATGTAATTTAATCATTTCTAAATGTTTTTTAACTATTTGGCTCATACCTGAACACTATATAAGGCCCAATAAAACTTGCCAATAAGCTCCAATTCGGAGATATCAAATTTAATTTGCATAACAACAATAATAGTATTGTGATTAAATGAACAGCCTCCATAATTAAAGGGTTAATTGACATCTTCAATGTGGAGTGACAAAATATCACTAGAATCAATTAGAAACAAACACTGAACATTCTTAATAGCATGATGTCAAATCAGCAGTCCACAAGAAAGACTTAAAATAATTGGGTCTTTAACCATTTCAATTTAATAAACTTTATTTTTGGATTTTGAATTATTCAAAATTACTTAAAATTGAAATGCAGCTGAATTACATTTCATTAGATAAAGCATAAGCACTCACCATTCTCAAAATACCTTGAAAATAATTGAATATATTATTAAAAATAAACAGGTATCCTACTAGCTTGTACACAGGTGTGTGCCAGAGATGAATTACTCCAAACTAAATATGGAATATGGGAAGGCCCGAAGAAAAGCTAGAGAGGTGATATGAAGCAGGGATCAAGACGAAAAGGTAAAAACATAGTGAGAGAATGATTGAGGAAGAGAGACAAGAGATTTAGCATCTCTGAGTTTGATTAAAGATTTTGTGGAAAAGAAACATGAATAATGTGGACATTTCAAATAATGTAAACTCAACCTTCTTGCCTCTAAGAAAAATTTGGCAGGACGACATTGCTTACAAATATACATATGATTGAGACAAGACACTTTACTTTTTCTTGCCTCAATATCCTTATCAGTACAGTATACTTCACTCATATTTTCTGTGTCACAAATGAGATACTATTAGTTGTGTTTACTCAATATCTGGTAAGCAATAAAATCTTTTCAAATATTGCTATATGTATTGTTGTTAAACAGATAAATAAATAAAATGCCCAAACAATAATTATTTAGACTATTCAAGTCTAAATAAGGAATATAATTTTCATATATGGAAAATCAGTATTACCATAACTACTAAAATATGTTGAACAAATATTTTCAGTGGCCATTTTAATCTTATGTCAATTACAAACTCATTAAACTCCTGTTTCTTTATGCTGCTACAGACAACCTCAAAGTTTTGCTCATTCTTCCTATTACTTTGACCTCACTTTCAAAAGTTCTCATCATTCAGTTTGATCAATGACCCGCATTTCTGGCATCCAATGCACACATACATAAGAAAGGACAGGGGCTGAATTTCTAAAACTTAAACGTGGACACCTTATTCAGTTATTGAAAACACAAATGCCACATCCTACTACAAGCAAATACCACTGTGTCACATGATTTATACATTTGTCTCATTGTCCTTAACAATCACATTTTCTTAAAAGTACTTATAGAAAAGATCACTGTTAATGATTCTTCAGCATTTTTTAATGATGTCTCTTCTTGGCAGTCTTTGTTTACTTAATGAATTCCCCTGAGCCAAAAAGAGAGATGCAAATAAGCCCAGTTCCATTTGTGTGAGACACACAAGGAACAACAGTCTTCAATTTATATTTTTCAAAGCAACATTTGCAGTCTCCATCTGAAACCTAAGGAATATATTACTTTTATTTCAGTAATGTATAATCACAGAATTATAATATTTACTTAAAATGCCTGAATGAATGCAAAGAAAACATTCCAATCAATTTTTTGTTTATTATATGAAAAAAGGGAAAAAAGTATTGTGTTGGTACATGGAGCTTAGGTGAAGAAGGGAAACCAGGAATGAGCTGTGCCATATTAAAATGCTCAAACAATTTTATAATATCAGGAATGCAGAATAGTGTGGATCAAATATGATGAATATAGAAGTAAGACAAACTGTAAGCTCTGAAAACTAATGCAAAGCTTAGTTATCATACTTATATTGAGAATACAATGTGGGAATAAATAAATTATTAACTCATCTAATCAGCTCTGGAATTATATGCATGGTTAGGCAGTCAGTACAGATTCTGGCTAAATCATCAAGAAGAACAGGAAGTAAGTAAGTGTATTATTCTTCAATATGTTTATGTATTTCATTTATTTTGAACATGATAAAATATTATTTGTGCTATTGCTGTGGACTTAAATCCCTTTGGATATTGATAAATAAATGTTTATTGCCGAGATCACTATTAAGGAGTCCCAAAGCAGGAGCACAGCAATAAGTATTGTATTCTAAATTTATATTTTTCTAAATTTAAACATTATGCTGTGATGAAAATAGGTTTATAAGAAAGCAAACCTTATATGAACGATTGTTAAACAGTAAATGTCTTTTTTTGTTAGAAAATTAGGTTTACAAAAATAATGCATAAAATACTGTTCACATATACAACCCTGTTACAAACACATTAGGTTAGTTTGGTATTTCTAACAATTCATGAAAGGACATATTTATAATTGTACTATTAATTGTAGTCCATCATTTAGGGTTCACTGCTTATGAACATTTAAAAAAAATTTCTTCTAGTAAAATACATATAAGTTAGATTCCCCTTGTAACCACATTCACATGTATAATTCAGGGTATAATCATGCTCACGATGTTGTGCTACCATCACCACCAGTGATTACCCAAACTTTATGATCAACCCAAATAGAAACTGCAGAGTAGAAACTTTAACTCCTCATTCCTACCCCTTCCGCACCCCAGTAACCCATATTTGAGATTCTCTGTGAATTTGCTTCCGTAAATTGTTTCGTAACAGTGAGACCACAGAAATGTTATTTTGACCATCTATTTGTTTATTTATTATAGCAATACTTTTAAAACCTATTGCTCCATTGTATGAATTAAACTTTTTCTATACAATGATCTACTTTAGTACAGGGAATTTCTCTTTCTTGTTCTTTTTATCTTTTATCAGAAAAGGAGAAAAATATACTCCCTCCACATGCATATGCATTTGTGCCTGTCTGGTGTGTGTGACAGTATCAATTTAACCCTTACATAATAAGAGAGAATGTCAAAGCATCATTCTCACAGATAAAAATGTGGTTTCTAAAGTGATACCATTACTAGATGACAACTTGTTTGACCTTGTGAAAGTTTCCTAAACTACCTGGTCAGAGTTTCCCCAATATAAAATGTGGAATTAAGACTGAATAGTATCTGTAGTCCTTTCAAACACAGTACCTAGATTTTCTAGAATGTAAGTTCTCCTTTATAATATAGAGGAAAAGGAAAAAATCTTGATCAGCACATTTTCACATGTTTTACAAAAGGAACTCAATGTTTTAAGAATAATTGGATGCTTCATTTTTAAACAAATATGAGAAGAACTGACTTTTTTAAAAATGTTAGTAACAGAAATTTTTAGCCATGGTTTAGTGTGTTAGGATACTTTCAAGGAAGAGACATCAATACTTATTTATTTTTTGCTTAAACGACAGGTAACTGTGATTAGAGTGGATTGCTGGAAAAGAACATGCATTGTTTGATTTCACAGATTAATAATCATGGATATCTAAACAATTTCATCCTCTTGTTTTCTAAAGAAAAAAATATACATGTATATAAAATACATATATCAGCAATGACAAACCACACAGTACCCAGGGAATTCATTCTTTTAGGGCTATCAGATGACCCTGAGCTTCAGGCTGTGATTTTCCTCTTTTTAATGATCATGTATATATTAAGCATCACTGGAAATGTAACCATCATCACGCTCACCTTGGTGGATCCCCATCTGCAGGTCCCTATGTATTTCTTCCTCAGGAACTTCTCTGTATTAGAAATATCATTTACAACGGTCTGTATCCCTCGATTCCTCAGCACATTTGTAACCAGAGACAAAACTGTTTCATATAATAATTGTATAGCTCAGCTATTTTTCTCCATCTTCATGGGTGCAACTGAATTTTACCTTCTAACAGCCATGTCCTATGACCGCTATGTGGCCATCTGCAAACCCCTGCATTATACAACCATCATGAACCAGAGAGTCTGCACGCTGCTTGTACTTTGTGCTTGGCTGGCAGGATTTCTAAATATTTTCCCACCAATTATTTTATTTCTTCAGTTAGATTACTGTGGCTCCAATGTCATTGATCACTTTGCTTGTGACTATTTCCCTCTCTTGCAATTATCCTGTTCAGACACGTGGCTCCTGGAAGTGATTGGTTTTTATTCTGCAATAGTGATTCTACTTTTTACATTGGCATTAGTAATTCTCTCCTACATGTTCATCATTAGAACAATCTTGAAACTCCCTTCTGCCAGTCAGAGGAAAAAGGCATTTTCCACGTGTTCCTCTCACATGATTGTCATTTCCATCTCTTATGGAAGCTGCATATTCATGTACGCCAACCCTTCAGCCACAGAAAGGGCATCCTTGATCAAAGGAGTAGCCATTCTCAATACTTCTGTGGCTCCTATGATGAACCCATTCATATATACTCTGAGAAACCAGCAAGTGAAGCAAGCCTTTAAGGCCACTATCCAAAAGGTTAAGTTTTTCTCTGCTAAATTAAAGTATTAGTAGTATGAAATGAATAAAGTTCTTGCTAATGTTTTCTGTTATGTATGTCTTCCTAAATCTGTTTGCTTCACCTCAGTTATGTTTTATTCCTTTTTCCATTTCCATATTAAAATTCTTCACACTTTGCACTCAATGCATTTGATTCTGCTGAATATTGTCTCTGAATATTTCACAAATTCAAATATTTTATTCAAATGAATTTGAATGAAGTAAACAAATCTGGGTTTAGGATTATGGGCTTGAATAGAAGTGATTTTCTTGGCAAGAGACATGGGGCATTTATTGTTATAGAAAGCATGTTAAAATTGGTATGGACTTTTTATACTTCTATTCTTACCAGGTAATAGAAATAAAGCTAGTAGGAAATGCTCATTTCACTTAGCATTTCTGTAAAATCAAATAATCACAATGCAAGGGGGTGGGATAATGTGTGAATATCCACATAAATGTTTTTAAAGGATTAGAAAATCATGTATTCAGATTTTAAAACATATTCATTATAATGATGATAAAAATGAGGAGGAGGAAGAAAAGGAAGAGGAGGAGGTGAAAACGGAGTAGCCTTCTTTTCAACATAACTGAGTTCCAGACCTGTAATTGTTTTCTTTACATTTGACATTGAACCCTTTTTTTTACATATCATCATTCCTTTCTGAATATATAATCAGTAATTCACAATATCATCACATAGTTGCATATTCATCATCATGATCATTTCTTAGAACATTTGAATCAATTCAGAAAAAGAAATAAAATGAAAACAGAAAAAAAATTATACATACCATACCCCTTACCCCCTCCCTTTCATTGATCACTAGCATTTCAAACTAAATTTATTTTAACATTTGTTCCCCCTATTATTTATTTTCATTCCGATGTTTTACTCATCTGTTGGCAAAGTAGATAAAAGGAGCATCAGACACAAGGTTTTCACAATCACACAGTCACATTGTGAAAGCTATATCATTATACAATCATCATCAAGAAATATGGTTGCTGGAACACAGCTCTACATTTTGAGGCAGTTCCCTTCAGACTCTCAGTTACATGTTGAACAACAAGGTGTTAACTACTTAATGAATAAGAATAGCCTCCAGGATAACCTCTCCACTTGGGAATCTCTCAGCCATTGACACTTTGTCTCATTTTGTGCTCCCCTTTTTTGGTCAAGAAGGTTTTCTCAATCCCTTGATGCTGAATCTCAGCTCATTCTAGGGTTTTTCTCAATCCCTTGATGCTGAGTCATAGCTCATTCTAGGAATTCTGTCCCACATTGCCAGGAAGGTCCACATCCTTGGATGCCATGTCTCATGTAGACAGGGGGATGGTGGTGAGTTTGTTTGTTGTGTTGTTTGGAGAGAGAGGCCGCATCTGAGCACAAAAGAGGTTCTCTTGGGGGTGACTCTTAGGCCTAATTTTAAGTAGGCTTGACCTATCCTTTGTGGGGTTAAGTTTTATATGAACAACCCCCAAGTCTGGGGACTCAGCCTGTAGCTTTGGTTGTCTACACTGCTTGTGAGAATAACACATTGAACCCTTTCAACAACTTTCTGTGCTACCTAAAGTGAGGCACCCCCATAGGAACAGAGGCTGAAAGCAATGGAGCCCAGGAGCAAGGACCTGGCAAGGGACCAGTGTGCCTTTCCAGCTGACAGAAGTTTCCCAGACACATTGGCTTTTCTTGAATTGAGGTATCTGGATGTGTTGGTTTGGACATTTTTCATAGGCATAGAGCTGTGAAGTTGTAAGTTATTAAATTTCACTTTTAAAGCCATTCCTGGTCTGGTGTATCACATTCTGGCAGCTTTCAAACTAAGAAAGCACTGTTCCTGAAACCCCCAAAGGACCCATAGGCCTACTCTGCACCCCATTCAGCGTTCCTTGGCACTGTTTTGGCTGAGAGAAACCAACTTAGAAAAATCCTCTCTGTGGTAACTATCATCCAAGAATGTGCCCTCCAGGCATAAGCAGTGTGAGACAATGAAAGGAGTGTAAGAAAATAGAAGGGTGAAGAGTCTAGAACAATAGTCTGCTGGCTTCAGATACATAGGAGGAGGTGATTTGTCCTCTGGGAAACAGAGGGGCAAACAAATTCTGGTAAATAGGAGAACTCCAATACTGCTGGGACAAAGACACAGGCTCAGAAATAGAGGGAAAATCCTACACAATGCATTCACCTGGGCGTACTTTCCTAATAGGTGTGCTGAAGCTCAAGAAAAGCTCTGTCTTATCATGGGCAGATTACAAAACCAACAATGAAAAACCCAACAAATCAATCCCAGAGTTAGCATTTTTAAATATTAAAATATACACTGCAATAAATGAGTACAAGATGAAGGAATAGGAAATCTTGACCCATCAAAGGAAAAGGAAAAAAAAGAAAAAATAGAAAACACCAATGAAGGAGACAAAAATGTGGACACACTGAACAAAAACTTTGAAAATATGATAAAAAAACGATCATAGAGATGAAGGAAAGTACAAAGAAAGGCCTCAGAAAGCAATGAACATATGAGTATCTAAGTGAAGACATAGTAAATTATGAAGGGATCTTGTAGAACTATTTGAGTTGAAAACCACAATAACAAAAGTGAAAAACATCCAAGACAGTTTAGAGAACACAGTGGAGCTGGCAGAAGAGTCAGTGAAATTGAAGACAAGACACTTGAAGTGATTCAGGCTCAGGAGTAGAAAGAAAAAGAAATATTAAAAGCAAAAATAGCCAAAGTCAGCTAGGGGATGCAATCAAGTACACTTATATATGTATTATGGGGGTTCCAGAAGAAGAAAGGGAGAAAGTGTCAGAAGGACTAGTCAAAGAAATAATGATAGAGAATTTCAAAAACTTAGCAAAACATGTGAATTGGTAATTCAAGAAGTTCAGAGAACACCAAACAGGATAAATATGAAGCAAAATACACTCTGTAATATATTTTTTACAGTATCAAATGCAAAGTTAAGGAACAGATTTTTCTAAAGCTACAAGAGAAAAGCAATGTGCTATATACAAGAGAGTCCCAATAACATTGAGGGCTGATTTCTCCTGTAAAACCATGGAAGAAATGAGGAAATGGATTAAAATATTTACATTGCTGAAGGAAAACAAGTGCCAAACAAAAATTCTATATCAAGCATGACTCTCTTTCAAAAATGAGGGATGTACCCTTAGGCCCCCATGAAACGCTGTAGATCATGATTACTACCACCATAAACACCAGTGTGCATGTGTCTAATGATGTCCCTACTTTCAGTTTTTTGAGAAATATACCTGATAATGGAGTTTCAAGATCATATGGTATATTGGCTTGAAACTGTCCTGTTAAATGCAAAATCCACTTTACAAAATATTTTTATTGACAAACCCTCACACAAATATGGTCCATACATAGTGTACAATCAATGAATGACTTATAATATCTTAACATAATTGTGTGTTCATCACTATGACCAGTTTTAGAATTCTTGCATCATTCCAGAAAAAGAAATAAAAGAAAAAATAAAAATTCATATATCCCATACCCCTTACCCCACCCTCTCATTGACAACTAGTATTTCAATCTACCCAATTTATTTTACCCTTTATCCCCCCTGTTATTTACATATTTTTAATCCATATTTTTTTACTCATCTGTCAATACCCAGGATAAGAGGAGTATCAGACACAAAGTTTTCACAATCACGTTATAAAAGCCATATCATTGTATAATCATCTTCCACAGTTGATTCCATTTGTAATCAGCCAAGGGGAGTGTCTCCTGAAATGAGTGATGCTTAGTCTAATCACTGGAAGCCTTTTAAGGATGATTCAGAAGAGACATGCTCTCTTCCTGCTTTGGCTGCCAAGCCTCTCCTGTGGAGTTCATCGAGACCCTCCATCAGAAATATCAGCTTCACAATCTGCTGTATGGTTTTTGGACTCTGTGTTCCCATGGTCACATGAGACACTTATTAATTTTATATTTGCAAGTGTTCCCTGTTGAGTCTGTTTCTCTAGAGAACCCAGACTAATACAATTTGGTACCAAGAGTGGAGTGCTGCCACTGCAGTTTGCAAATACCAAACATGTGGGAACAGCTTTTTAAATGGATAAAGGAAAGATTTTGGAGTTTTGAGGAGCTTGATGGAGAAGGCCTAGAATGCTTTGAAGAGACTGTTGGTAGAAATGTGGACTCTAAAGACACTTCTGAAAAGTCCTTAGAAAGAAATGAGGCACATGTTATTGCAAACTGGAAGGAAGTTGACCCTTGTTTAAAATGGCAGATAATCTGGGAAAGCTGACTAGTGGCTTTGTTGGAAGGCAGAATTTAAAAGTCATGAACTTGGATATTTAGCAGAAGAGATTTCCAAATTAAATGTGGAATGTGCAGCCTGGTTTCTCCTCACAGCTTCTAGTGAAATGCGACAGAAAAGAGATAAGCTGAGAACGGAACTCTTGGATACAAAGAAACCAGAAATTGAAGTTCTGGAAAATTCTGGGCCTCCAGAAAGGGAGACCCCAGAGAAAAGTGCTCCACATGAGGATTTAACCAACTGTGAAACCAGCCAGCCATTTCAGAGAAAACTAGGCTTGGACCTGGAGTTATCCAGGAAGGATTTGTGGAAATTCCTTATGTCTGATGGGCATGATCCAAGGCTATTGCATAGAAAGTCAATGAGAGTACTCTGGGACCTGTATAAACAGAGCCATTGCCAGTCTGAACTGGGGGTTTCAGAGAAGAGACACATTGTAGGAAAAATAACTTCAGAGGCAGAGCCATTGAGGCTAGGGTCTGGAGTCAAGAAGCCTCAGACCAGAAGAGCAGACCCACCCAAGCCCATGGAGAGGGTGAGTTTGCCCCGAAGGCAGAGGATGGGCCTTCCACCTCATTTCAGTAGAAGAGTTATGCTGCCTCAGGCCTTGGAGAGGATGAAGCACATTCCTTGGTGTTTGGAGAGAGCCTGGCTGTCACCACATGATGAGGTTGAACATGTGACCCAAAGATGGCAGAGAGCCCGGGTGCAGCCCTGATGCTTGGAAAGAGTAGAGTCGAGAAAAAGGTGATCTCCTCAATAACCCCCATGGTTGCATTCAGAGAGGGGCAGGGCTCTGTGTGGGCCCTTGGAAAGGTTGGGACTGCCACCTTCAGAAGCCCCGAAGATGAATGACTTTCAGACTTTGAAATCTAATGGACTTTGCCCTGTGGATTTTCAAAACTGTATTGGTCCACTGACTCCTGTGTTCTTTCCTCCCCATGGAAATGCATATATGTATCCCATGACTGTTCCTCCTTTGTATGTTGGCAGCAAATAACTTGCTATGAGTTTTTAAAGGTCAAGAGACAGAAGAGAATTTGCCCGAGCACGGACCATGCTTGTACCTAAGTTTGATGACACTTTGTACTGGTTTTAACTTTGCATTGCATTTGATTGTTACTGTAATGCTTTAACGTTTTCTGATATTGTGATGGAATTAATGTATTTTGTATATGGGAAAAATAAATGTGCTGGTTTAAAATGATATATGTACCCTAGAAAAGCCATGTTTTAATCCTAATCCCATTTTGTAAAGGCAGCCATTTCTCCTAATCCCTATTCAGAATTGTATGTTTGAAACTGTAATTAGGTCATCCCTCTGGAGATGTGATTTAATCAAGAGTGATTGCTAACCTGGATTAGCTGGAGGCATGTCTCCACCCATTTGAGTGGGTTTTGATTTGTTCTGGAGTCCTGTAAAAGAGGAACCATTTTCGAGAAAGAAGGAGATTTGGAGAGAACAGAGAATGCTGCAGCACCATGAAGCAGAGTCCACGAGCCAGTGACCTTTGGAAATGAAGAAGGAAAACACCTCTCAGAGAGTTTCATGAAACCGGACACCAGGAGAGAAAGCCAGCAGATGACTCCATGTTTGCTTTGTGCCCTTCCAGCTCTGACTATGTTTGCCATGTGCCTTCTCACTTGAGAGAGAAACCCTGAACTTCATCAGTCTTCTTGAACCAAGGTATCTTTCCCTGGATGGATATGTTTGATCTGACATTTCTACAAACTTTTTTTAATAGGGATGTTTTCTTACCTTTAGAATGGTAAACTAGCAACTTATTAAATTCCCCTTTTAAAAGCCATTCTGTTTCTGGTATATTGCGTTCTGGCAGCTAGCAAACTAGAACAGAGAGTTACACTGCTGGGAGTCATGTCCCACATAGGAGAAGGACTGTGTGTCACCTGCTGAGTTGGCTTAGAGAGAGAGGCCACCTCTGAGCACCTCTGGGGGTAATTCTTAGGCCTAATTATAAGTATGCTTAGTCTACCCTTTGCAGGAATATATTTCATATGGGTAACCCCCAAGGAAGAGGGTGCAGCCTATTGAATTGTTTGTCCTCAGTGCTTGAGAGAAATCAGGAATTCTACAAATGTGAAAGTTGGATATTTCCTCCTTTATCTCCAGTCCCCTAAGGGGACATTGAAAATATTTCCTTATCCACTAACCAAATTACTCTGGGTTACATCAGGTCATCACACTAAACTAGTCAATCAACAAAATCTCATATCCTATTCAAGATTCCATGTATTCATGGTGTTCGGTTAAACTGACCATATGTTAAATAAGGTAATGCACTACACAAAATATAAGTTTTGCACCAAATAAACATGTCTCCCTTTGGTCTCACACAGAAGTTGAAGTTTTAAAATATGAGCTATTAATCAATTACCCTGTATTGTGATCTATCCCAGTCCTATACAGATCAGCTTCATTCATATCTCTAGTCAAAGTCTGATCCCTTTTTCAACTGTATAAACACTTCCTATATGGGAACTCTTTCTCTACATTTTCTCTAAAACTTGTTTTTCTCTGCTCATTTTCAAACAGTTTGATCTGCACATCATATAATCCAACTTAACTAAATAGACATATCTTCACCATCATGTCCTGTATGAAGAGATTTCATTTATTTCCACAAAGTTTCCATCCCTTCCCCCATGCTTCCCCCTGTGTTGACATTTGATTTGGCATAATGCCTTTCTTACATTCAGTGGAAGCATATTGCAATGATACTGTTGACTATAGACCCTAGATTGCATTGATTGTACCTTTTCCTGTATAACATCCATTTCCAGTACCTTGTAATGTTGACATTGATTTGTTCTCCCTCATGCTAAAAGGCTTTTTATTTTGTCCATTTAATTCCATCATGGTCCACTCTAGGCATTCTTAAATTATACCATCTCAGTCTTTATCCTCTATCTTTCCTTCTGCTTTCATACAAGCCCCCAGAACTTCTCCTTCAATTTTATTCACATTGAGCTTCGTTCAGTGTACTTATATTATTGTGCCACAATCAGGGAGTACTGTGCTATCCATTTCTGAATTTTTGCAATCAGCCCTGTAGCACAATCTATTCCTTCAGCACCAAATTCCCAATCTCTACCTATTTCTACCTCCTTATAAACTCTGTTCCTAACTTCAATTATCAAAGTTCACTCAGTAATGTTAGTGAGACCATACAGTATTTGTCTTTTTGTTTCTGTCTAGTTGAAGCCTGTATAATGTCCTCAAGTTTCATCCACCTTGCTACACGCTTAAGGACTTTATTCTGACTTGCAGCTGTGAAATAGTCCATCATATGTTTATACCACATGTTGTTTAGTCACTCATCCATTGATGGACATTTGAGCTGTTTCTGTCTCTTGGTAATTGTAGATAATGCTGCTGTAATATCAGTGTGCATATGTCTGATTGTGTCCATGCCTTCAGTTCCTCTGAATAAATCCAGTAATGGGATCACTGGATCTCATCACAATTCTACATGTACCTTCCTGAGGAACCACCAAATACCTTCCGGAGTGTGGTACCATTTTATATTCCCACCAACAGTGGATAAGTGTGCCTCTTTATCCACATCCTCTCCTGCACTTCTTATTTTCTGTTTTTTGTTTTGTTTTGTTTGACATGGCCATCCTAGAGGGTGTAAGATGATAGCTCACTGTGGTTTTGATTTGCATTTCCCTAGCAATTAGAAAAGATGAGCATCTTTTCATGGGCCATTTAGCCATTCATATTTCCACTTCCAAAAAGTGTCTGATCATGTATTTTGCCCAAATATTTTTTTTTTTTGCTTGTTTGTTTGTTTCAAGGTCCAGGAATCAAGCCCAGGTCTCTCACATGGGAGAATACCAAACTCTTATCTGATATGATATTTGATATTTAATATATGATATATTTTCAAATATTGTTTCCTGTTGCTTCCTATGAAATGGAGCTTAAACGATAATAAGGAATGATGAGAAAGAAAGAAAGAGACAGATGGGATCAGGGGTCTGAAGCCCAGCCAAAACAGACAACAGACAACAGACAACTTTATTCTTAACTAGTTCCTATTTATATACTTCAGGATTTACGTGACTAAAAGGATGCATAAATTTCATGATAAAACAAAGTGACTACTTTTCAGTATATTACTCCCTGCATACAAGAGATAGCTAACAAGACCTTGGGGTTAAAAGAAGAAACAAACATTCTCTCCAACTCAGACTGTCCTCCAATTAAGCAGATAACAATCTCTTCAGTTTTCTGCCACCACTCTGATGTCAGCTGCTCCCAATAAATTCTACAGGTCTTGTTTTAATCCTTGACTCTTACAGTTTCCCATTACATAGATTGACTTTTTACTTTCCTGCCAGTTCTTTGATGCACAAAAGTGTTTTGAGGAGATGTCATTTATCTATTTGCTTTTTCAATGTTTATACTTTGGGTGTAAAATCTATGAAACCACATGCTATTACAAGATTTGTAAACATATTTCCTTACATTTTCTCCTAACAATTTTTATGGCTTTATATCTAAAGTTTAGGTCTTTGATCCATTTTGAGTTAATTTTTCTATGAGTTGTGAGATATGAACGCTCTTTCATTCTTTTGCATATGGATATTCAGTTCTGCAAATACCATTTAGTGAAGAGGCTGCCTTCTCCCTGGTGGGTTGGTTTGACTGACTTATCAAAGATAAATTATGTGTAGATCAGAGGGTCTATTTTTGAACATGGAATTAATTTCCATTGTTCAGTATCTCTATCTTCATGTCAGTGGCATGATGTTTTGACCACTGTAGCTCCATAACATGGTTTAAGGTCAAGTAGTGCAGTACCATCAACTTCATTTTTCTTTCCAAATTATTTTTAGCTATTTGAGGTACCACGCCCTTCCAAATAAATTCAGCTATTGTTTTTTCTATTTCCACAAAACAAATTGTTAGAAAAATTTTTTTTTGTATTTGTATCAAGGGGGCTCACATTTTTTTTTTTTTATTTTGCCATATGTGTATCCTATTATTGCAGCACAATTTATTGAATTTTTTTGTTTGTTTGTTTGTTTTGTTTTGTTTGGAGGTGGGGGGAAGTTCATGGACTAGGAATCAAAGCCAAGACTCCTGCATAGTAGGCCAGAATTCTACCACTGAACCCTTGCACCTCCAGTTGTTGGAATTTTAACTGGTATTGCATTGAAGCTCTAAATCAATTCCAGTATAATCTACATCTAAACTATATTTAGATTTACAACCATGAACATGGTATGCTCTTCCACTTAGGTCTTCCGTGATTTTTTTTTTAGCACTTTTCTGTAGCTTTCTATGCACAGGTCTTTTGTATCCCTACTAAAAAATATATCCTTAAATATTTTATTCTTTTGGTCTATTGCAAATGGAAATTTGGTCTTGATTTCTTCCTCAGATTGTTTACTACTAGTGTATAGAAACACCACTGACTTCTAGGTGTTGATTTCATACCCTGCCACTTGGGTGTACTCATTTGTTAGCTCTAGTAGATTTGCTGTATTTTTTATATAAAGTATCATGCCATCTGTGTTAGGTCGGGGGAACAGGGAAAGGTACTGCAACTGGCGCTGCAGAGGCTGTTTCACCCTTCCCAACCTGACTTCTGGAGCTAATGAACCACCCCTTCCGATGTTACCTGACCTCCATCCTTAAAAGCTGCCCATGCTGAAGCCCATGTGGAGACTCACCTCTCTCCATATTGGATGCAGTGAGCTCTACCTGGGAGTGCAGAAATAAACTCGCTCACTTTAAGTTTACTGGTCTACTTTTCTTCTTTTTCACCCTTTTGCCTCCTAATCCTTTCATCTGGTGCCAAAACCCATGAGAGGAGCGAGGGTGCTGCCTGCCTTGCCAAGGGCACCCTGGCTTCCTCTCTCCTCCTTTCTCCACATAGCCAACAACAAGGGATCCGTCAGCACACCGTTGCACCCACCACAGATTGGGTAAGTCCCTTCCCTCCTAGACCTACTGCAGGGCCTCATGGTTCCGAGAGAGCCTGTCCGTTAATTACTCTCCAAAAATCTTTAATTTACGTCAGGTTCTCTTCTGAGGGCTGAGGTGAAAGGGGACGCCTGCAAGCCTCATACCCTTTTTCTGGAAATTGAAAAGCTATAGGGATGCCCCGCTTCTCATTTCACTCCCAAATTCAGGTCCAGGACCTGAAAGGGCCTCAAACCAGGGTGAGACATCCCCTGGGGAGACGAGCCCCCGCTCGTAAGAGTTCTGAGGACTCTCTCAGGGCATTGAGACGCCGACATCCCCTGGGCCAGTCCTTTCTCCTTTGAGACCCATCAGTATGGGCAATAAATCCTCAAAACCAAACCTTATATTCCTCTGGGTTGTCTCCTGACTAACCTATCCACTCTGGATTTACTTCCAGACATCCGGCCAAAACACCTCACTTACTTTTGTAAAAAGACTTGGCCTTGATATCAATTGGATAATGATTCTCATTGGCCTGAGGATGGGACTTTTGACTTTAATATCCTTACGAACCTCCATAACTTTTGCCAGAGGAATGACAAATGGGCTGAAATTCCTTATGTCCAGGCTTTTTTTCTTCTGTTCTCCCGCCCTTCCCTTTGCACCTCCTGCTCTACAGCTCAGGTTCTCCTTGCCAAGGAAACTCCCAAATCCCCACTTCTCTCTGAAGAAACTTCCTCCTTTTCTGACCCCCTCGATTCATCTCCTTTAAAAGACCAGGGCCACCACCACATCTTGCGAAACTAACCTCCTCTCCCTCGCTGTACCCTCCCCTCCCTCCAGCAACGCTCCAGTTGCCATCTTGCCTTTCCCTCCCCCCATCTGCTTCGGTGACATCTCAGTCGCCATCTTCTCCTTCTCTTCCTCCTTCTGTTCCGGTGATGTCCCAGCTGCCATCTTGCCCTCCTCTCTCCCCTTCCACACCGGCAGCACTCCCGCTGCCATCTTGCCTTTGTCTTCCTCCTTCTCTACCGGTGGTGCTCCAGCTGCCATCTTACCCCCCTCTTCCTACCCCTGCTCCAGCAGCATTCCAGCCACCATCCTATCCTTCCCTTCCTCCTTCTACTCCAAAGGCTCTCCCATTACTGGCATGCCCCCCACTCCCCACTTCAGCTCTTCTGCCACCAGCTAATTCCTCTCTACCCTCATCCATAAGCTCCCATACCCACTCAAAAAGTACTTTACTCTGTCCCCTCTGGGAGATTGCAGGACCTGAAGGATTAATTTGGGTACACACTCCCTTCTCTCTGGCTGATCTTTCACACATTGAAAAATGGTTGGGCTCCCTCTCCAATGATCTAACTACCTATACTAAAGAGTTTCAGTATCTAGCTAATGCTTACGACCTCACTTGGCATGACCTTCATATAAACTGCTCTTCTTCCCTCACTACAGATGAAATGGACTGCATTTTAAAAGCAGCCAAGGCTCATGCTAACCAGGTGCATATAACCGACCACACCATGCTGGTAGGGGCTGAGGCAGTGCCAGACCAGGAGCCAGGGTGGGAATATCAGGTTGACACTCCAGCAGGGAGGAACGGGTGGACTAGATGGGACAAAATGCTTACATGCCTCATAGCCGGCATGCAGAAAGCTTCATGTAAAGTAATAAACTTCCATAAGCTAAGGGAAATTACCCAGGGTCCTGATGAAAACCTGGCCACTTTTCTACACCGGCTCACAGAAGCCCTCTCCCAATATACCCACTTAGACCCCAACTTGGAGACTGGTAAAACTGTTTTAGCCACACACTTTATATCCCAATTGGCTCCAGATATAAGGCGTAAACTCAGAAAAATTGAGGAAGGCCCTCAGGCCCCTATCCATGACCTGGTAAACATGGCCTTTAAATTTTTCAATACTCGTGATGAACTGGAGAGGGCAGAAAAGAAGTCCTAGGACTGCCAAAAGGTGAATTTACAAACCCAATCCATGATTGCAGCTCTGTAGCCCACTTCAATGGAGAAGAAGCTGGCTATGACTAATCCACCACCAGGAAAATACTTCAAATGTGGCCTCGATGGACACTGGTCCTGCCAGTGTCCCAATCCTCGACTACCCAAGGGACCATGCCCTCTCTGTGGTACAAAGGGGCATTGGAAAAGTGACTGCCCCTTGGCACTTGGCCATGGAGAGGCCGTCCTTCCTACCCTTAACCCACCACTAGCTGTCCTGTGCCTGGCCAGTGATGACTGATGATGCCCAGCCTCAGCAACCCTGATCACCCTCGTCGAGCCCAGGGTAACAATCAAGATAGTGGATAAGTACACCTTCTTTTTAGTGGACACAGAGGCTACATTTTCTGTCCTCCCCTCCTACTCAGGTCAACTCCTTCCTTCCCAAGTCATGGTTATGGGCATAGACAGCCATCCTTCACACCCCTTAACTACTGGGCCACTTACATGTTTAATAGATGTCCGCAGCCGTCTCGTTCGGCTTCTGATCCCCGGCCGGCGAAGGGAACAGGAGGGGAGAAAGAGACAGGCGCAGGCAAACCGACTCGAGTGATAAACACGGGTTCGAGGCACGCAACGGTTGTGAGCACAGACCTTTACTGGAGTTAAGCTTGCATTCTCTGTTACAGATTCCACGCGGGACAAGATACCCCGCGGGGGAACAACCTCTATGCGGCCGTCAGGTACGGCTCCCTGTGGGTCGTCTCCACCCACCCTGTCCGGGTAACCTCTTATATACTGTGCCCAAACCCAATAGGTTAGTGCCACGTATACAGAGGTGATTGGAAGATAGGGTTGGTGGGCGCGTACGTCATACGCGGAAACAGGATGTGGGCGCCATCTTGACTCACTCGATGGGCGGGGGGAACTCTAGAGCAGGCTGCAGCGCGACCACTAGGCCCAACCCGGGAGGCGGCTCTCCACATCTCCCCCTTTTTTATTATTTTTGGTCCGTAGACCCTTTCTTAGACCCAGTGTCTCCATTGATGAGTGAGCTCCCGTGAGCTTGATTAGCCCACTACTTGATTTGGTGCTTTGGGGAGTCTGGACTAGGCTCCAGCCATCTTGCGGCTGAACCTCTGGCACCGACCAGAATGCTCACCTCATATAGAGACCGGAGAGCCCGTGAGCTGGAAACAACGTGACTCTCCCTGCAGTGCTTCGCCTCGCAACTGGGCTAAGCGGGGCTCAGGAGAGCGGCAACCAGAGTCGAGGGTGTCACTAGATGTCTCTGTGCAATGGCCGGAGTCTAGTCTGGCCAGGACCGTGACTCTGCCTTAGAGATCATCCTAAGACCAAAATTATGACATCTGGTGCCGCCTTTTATACCCGGGACACGGCCATGGGCTTTGCAGCAGATCCTGTTTTCGAGCGCCCCGCCTTGAGTGGCCGTGACGGGCCACGCAGTGGGGGGGAGGACAGGGCTACGGTGCGGGTGTCGCCAGGGGCATCAGGGGCAAGTGACATAGCCAACATAGTGGTGACGCGTAGCTGTTGCTGCGTCTGGAACAAGCGTTCTAACAAACATTTAACAATGAGCAGAGTTACTAAGAGTCCCACTGCTAAAAGAATCCAAGTGGTCAACCTGGGCCAAGAGAACCATGAGGTGACTTGGTCCCACAGTAGCTCGTAGTGGGAAAAGTGGGGTTAAAGCTAGTTTCTCTTCTACTCGGTCGGAGGGTCACTTGCACTGTTGTTGTCATCTTTTCGGTCGTCGCCATCATCAGTAGGGCTGGAGACCGGGCCTGATGGTTCAGGTCGAAAGCTTGCTGACTTGTCGGGCAGCAGTTTCTCGGCGCCCCCGGGCGGTGTCACGGTTCTCACCAGTCTCTCCGGAATCCACACCGGCTGGCGTCCTGGTTCCTGGGGGAAAAACACAAACAGAGCCTCTGGCCCAGCTGAGCACTGGGTCAGGGCCTTGCCATTGTCCTGACAGGACATCCTTCCATCGGACTAGACCTCTATGTGGAGGGAATGATGTGGCCCTTTTTTAACTGATCTGACACTAGAGTGTGTAATGCTGAGAGTTTTTCCTGTGATAATGGCCACTGAGGCACCCACACCGGGGTACTGGTCTTCCATTTTAGTTTTATAGGTGTGGGTGGGAATCTCCCCTCAGTGGCCCCTAGGAAAAACCCAGGCCTCGTCTGTCAGAATTGGAGACAGCTTGTATAGGCCTTGCGCGCCCGTGCAATGAGGCTCCTAAGCCTTTGCCGGGGACATATCCCATTCCTTTTAACAAGCACTTAGAAGTTGGAGAGCAGCCACTGTAATTACCTGATTCGGCCACCAGAGGGAGCCCGTGGTGAGGGTTTTTGGCGAGATCACCAAAACCATTCACCGGAAGCCGCCGCGCCCCTGCAGCAGGCGCTGGCGGGGCGGAAGGCTGCGTGGGTGAGACAGGGGGCCTCCCCCAATCGATCAGCGGAGGCGCGTCTGCACCCTCGGTCTCATCACCATCTGACTCTGAGTCAGAGGTGTCTGAACTAGCGTCTGACTCTGGCGGCTTGCCTTTACGGGAGCCGTCCGCAGACGAAACTGACTGAGTTTCTTGGAGCGCGTGCCGTGCCTGCAGCAGGGCGGAAGACGGACTGAGGCCCGAAGTAGACTCTGCCTCAGGGCAAGCACGGACGGTTTCCCAGATAGGGACCAGGATCGGATCCATACAAAGGCCCGTCCGGCGCGCCCGATTTATGTCGTTACCAAGTTTTATCCAAGAAGGCAAGCTGAGGCTACCGGAATGGGCGAACCAAAGGGCAAAGGTAACAACATCGTCAAGGAACCGCAGGAGGGAACTCTTCTTAACTGAGATGCCCCGCTGCTTCAAAAGGGTTTTTAAAGGGGGTAATAAAGGTGAACTTCCTGACTGCCCCATGCTTGCAGTCGGCACTGTACTTTAATCACTCGGGGAGCTCTCCCGAGTCACCGGGGCTACCTGAAAGCCCGCGGCCCTTAACTCTCACGTAATAGGAAGCACTCACCTTCCCACGGTGATCAGGCGTGGAAAGTCCGCCGCGAACTCAGGATGCGCGTCCTCACCAGCTCGGGGAAAGGCAGCAGAAGGGTTCCCCGTACGGGCCACCACTTGTCCGCAGCCGTCTCGTTCGGCTTCTGATCCCCGGCCGGCGAAGGGAACAGGAGGGGAGAAAGAGACAGGCGCAGGCAAACCGACTCGAGTGATAAACACGGGTTCGAGGCACGCAACGGTTGTGAGCACAGACCTTTACTGGAGTTAAGCTTGCATTCTCTGTTACAGATTCCACGCGGGACAAGATACCCCGCGGGGGAACAACCTCTATGCGGCCGTCAGGTACGGCTCCCTGTGGGTCGTCTCCACCCACCCTGTCCGGGTAACCTCTTATATACTGTGCCCAAACCCAATAGGTTAGTGCCACGTATACAGAGGTGATTGGAAGATAGGGTTGGTGGGCGCGTACGTCATACGCGGAAACAGGATGTGGGCGCCATCTTGACTCACTCGATGGGCGGGGGGAACTCTAGAGCAGGCTGCAGCGCGACCACTAGGCCCAACCCGGGAGGCGGCTCTCCACAAATAGAAGGGTACCCCATTACACATTCTTTCTTAGTAATGCCTTCTTGCCCCAGCCCACTAATGGGGTGAGATCTTCTTGCCAAATTAGGAGCTTCACTACACTGGATAAAAAACCCTCAAGCAAGTTTACTATTACCCTTATGTGTGGCCTCTGCCTCCACTCAGGGTTCCACCTTTCCCTCTCCTACCCTACCACCTCACCTAGTACACCCAGAAGTGTGGAATACCTCCACCCCCCTTATAGCTTCCCATCATAAACCAGTTTTCATATGATTAAAAGATCCATCCTCATTCCCATCTTGGCCACAATTTCCCATCTCCATAACCCATCGGAAAGGGCTACAGCCCATCATTAACTGGCTCAAGGGAAAAGCACTCCTCATACTCACTAACTCACCATGTAACACCCTTATTTTACCTGTCAGGAAACCTGACGGTTCTTACCATTTAGTCCAAGACCTCAGACTAATTAATGAGGCTATCTTCCCCATCCATCCAGTAGTTCCCAATCCATATACTCTTCTCCCACACATACCTCCTCACACTATTCATTATTCAGTCCTGGACCTCAAAGATGCCTTTTTTACCATCCCCCTGGACCCTGCCTGTTACAATCTATTTGCTTTTACCTGGGAAGATCCAGACTCTTTGGCTGCCCAGCAACTTACATGGACAGTATTACCTCAGGGGTTTTGTGATACCCCCCATATCTTTGGACAATCCCTAGCCAGGGACCTAATAGAGTGCAACCTAACTCCCAGTATTGTTCTCCAATATGTAGATGACTTATTAATTTGCAGCCCTTCTGAAAAGTCTTCTGTGGAGGCTACAGCCACCCTACTAAACTTTTTAGCTGATAAAGGATATCATGTTTCACCAGCCAAAGCTCAACTTTCTTCCTCCACCATCATTTATCTGGGCCTCTGCCTCACTCCTACCTCCCGGCATCTCACAGTAGACAGACAACAAGCACTCCTTGAACTCCAACCTCCAGAAAATGCTAAACA
This sequence comes from Tamandua tetradactyla, assembly GCF_023851605.1. Classification (NCBI taxonomy): domain Eukaryota; kingdom Metazoa; phylum Chordata; class Mammalia; order Pilosa; family Myrmecophagidae; genus Tamandua; species Tamandua tetradactyla. Next base: position 118,060,919 of record NC_135333.1, read on the forward strand.
AATTTTGTCCTTTCTAGGTTTTGTGGGGTTCTTCCGGCATTGGGTCCCTAATTTTTCTCTCCTAGCAAAGCCTCTCTATGAAGCAGCCAAGGCGACTCCTACAGGACCACCAGACGACCCCTCCACTATATCCAAAGCTTTCTCGGTCCTCCATAATGCCTTACTTCAATCACCTCCTCTCGCTCTTCCAAATCCTAAGAAACCCTTCTTCCTAGTCACAGATGAAAATCAAGGAATAGCAGTGGGAGTCTTAACCCAACCTCTGGGACCAATTTATAATCCAGTAGCTTATCTCTCTAAACAGATGGACCCCACCACCCGTGGATGGCTTCCCTGTCTCTGAGCCCTGGCTGCAGCTGCGGGTGCTACCCTAAAGTGTGAAGCTCTTAAACTTACTTTGGGTAGGCCTCTCCAAGTCCTGTCGACACATCTTCTAAAAGACCTCTTGTCTCATAAGTCCCTCTCTCTGCTCACTCCTTCTCGTCTCCAGGAGTTTCATTTACTCTTCCTAGAAAACCCGAATATCACCCTCTCCATCTCACCTAGCCTCAGCCCTGCAACTCTTCTCCCTCAGGGTCCCTTATCAAACTTCTCTCTGCAGTCCACACACCTCTGAACTGAAATCATGGAGGAGCTCACCTACCCACACCAGGGCCTCTCAGACACGCAACTGTCACAGTAGAACTTACCCTCTTTGTTGATGGCAGCTCAGTAATAGACCAACAGAGAAAGCACATTTATAGTTTCATCCACCAAAATACTTGAGGCTGCACGGCCCCCAGAGGGAACCACCTCCCAAAAGGCTGAACTGATTGCTCTCACTAGGGCCTTACACTTAGCTGAAAATAAATCCGTTAACATATACACGAACTCCAAATATGCTTTTCTGGTAGCCCACTGTCACTCAGCCATCTGGAAGGAGCGAGGATTCCTTACCACAAAAGGCTTACCTGTTATTAATGCTAAGCTCATTCAACGCCTGCTCCAAGCACTTCCATTGCCCTCACAGGTGGCCATCATCCATTGCAAAGGGCACCAAACAGACAACTCCGACATCATCCACGGAAATAACTGGGCCAATGCTGTTGCATGAGAGCTGACTAAATAGCCCTCTTCTTTTAATCCTCCAGCACTGGTTCTTCTCTTTACTCTTCCTTCCCTCCAACCTGCTTACTCTTCCAGGGAATGTGAAAACCTACTTGCACAGGGAGGCTCAACTACACCAGAAGGCTGGATTTTCCTCAATAACAAGGTGGCTCTCCCAACCAAACAGGCCCCTGATATTCTTTCTCAGTACATTCATCACTCCATATCGGACCCAGGGCCCTCACAAGGTTCCTCCAGCTCTTATTCCATCACCCATCTCTAACTCACCTCATAACATCAGTCTGCTCCTCCTGCCCTACTTGCCAGGTAACAAGCTCACAAGGAGGGTTGCGCCTCACTTTCCCAACTCATCAACTTAGGGGCCATCTTCCAGGGCAGGACTAGCAAATCAACTCTACACACATGACCACCCTAAAAAATTATGATACCTGCTAACTATAATTGACACCTTAACAGGCTGGATATAAGCTTTCCCTACTACATGGGAAACTGCTGATATGGTGGCTGACATCCTCCTGAAGCAAATCATTCCCTGATCTGGACTATCTATCTCCATCCAATCTGATAATGGCCCAGCTTTTATTTCTCAGGTGGTCCAGCAAACCTCATCGGCCTTGGGAGTAGAATGGAAACTACATATTCCTTACTGACCCCAATCCTCTGGTAAAGTAGAATGAGCTAACGTTCTTATCAAGACACAACTAACCAAGTTAGCCATTGAACTATGACAATCCTGGTCAACCTCCTTCCTCTAGCCCTTGCCTGACTACGTGCTGCCCCACAGGCACCTACTTTCTTAAGTCCTTTTGAGCTCATGTACGGTCGTCCGTTCCTACTTAATCACAACCTGCCAGTTCAGCCTCCTCCTTTGGGCTCTTACTTACCATATCTTTCCCTAATCAGGCACCTGCTGTGGGAACACGCCGATTGATTCCTGCCACAGCCCGGGGAAACTGATCCTGCTGATCCTTCCCAAAATCCAGCCAGGAGACAAAGTACTCCCTAAACAGCTTCAGCCTGGACCACTCCAACCACGGTGGACTGGTCCACACACAGTGATTCTCACCACTCCTACAGTGGTAAAACTATTGGGTGGCTCCTCTTGGCATCACCTATCATGGGCCAAACTATACAAACAAGATGAGGACCCCCACACTTGTCACTCCCTGGGGCCCACTCGGGTCTGCATCACTCATGTTGCTCATTCTCCTAACCCCCACTGAGGGCACATCCTATGTATGGAAGTTCAAAATCAGGGAAACCTTTAGCCAAGATGATAGATTGACCACTCATATAATTGGCACAGGAGACTGCCCTCTAACAGGTTGTAGCCAGCCTATAACCATCCCCATAAATCCTAAATCAGTTGAAAAGGGCCCAAGGCCATATGCCTGCTTTCCATATGCCCAAACTGAAAGCTATTATAACCAAAACAACTATGATAACATATAAGAAGGATGCCCCTATTGGTCATGCAGAATACACGATATTTATGTGGAGGCAGCTCATAAAGATACCTTCTACATTAGCTCCCAGCAATTTTACATAAATATTGCAGATCCCTGAGACACAAGATGGGTAGCAGGAATCCAAGGCAAGCTATACTACAGTGGCTGGTCCCAATACCCTGTAAGCACCATTGAAATACACCGTGAATATGTCCTCATTAATACTACTTTTACCCGGGTATCCATGGACATTTCGCAGGCTGAGCAAAGCCTCTCCAGCCACCTTGCCCAAAGCTCTGCCTCCACAATCCCTCATATGTGGCCCCAAATCCTCCAACAAACCTTGCAATTCCTCAACCAAATGCAAATACTCCCTAAGGTATCCAGCTGTTTCCTCTGTGCATCATTAAATAGGCCACTATTGGCAGCTGTCCCTATAAATCTCACTCAAATACACAATCATAGCCCTGATTCCTGCCATACCACTCTAAAAAATGTCCCCCTATGGGAACCAGAGCCTGATAACCTTCCCTACCTCTTGAAAACCTGCTACCTCACACGCATAACCATAAATCAAACAAACATCATAGCAAGTGCCAGACTAATGTCACTATCCACAACACGACCCATGCCACCAAAGGACAATATTTCTGGTGTAATGGAACTCTTACCAAGTGCCTTAACACCACTGCCCCGGGACCACGCTTCCTGGTAACTATTGTTCCTCAATTGACCCTCTATGGGTGGTCCAAACTAACCTGGCTACTGCCCTCTCCTCGCTCAAAAAGGGCTGCCTTTCTTCCTATCCTAGTAGGTGTCAGCCTAATCACTTCAGTTGCAGCCTCAGCCACAGCAGGAGGGGTGCTGGGACACAATATTTTAACCTCTCAAAACTTCAAAACTCAACTACAGGTAGCCCTGGAATCAACATCAGAATCCCTCTCCTCTCTACAATGCCAACTCACCTCACTAGCCCAGGTAACTCTTCAAAATCGAGGGGCCTTAGACCTGCTGACAGCCGAAAAAGAAGGAACATGTATATTTCTCCAAGAGGAATGCTGCTATTACATCAACGATTCTGGTCTGGTGGAACAAAATATTCAAACCCTAAACAAACTAAGAGATTATCTCTATCCCAGAAAACAAGGAACCAACTCTGCCTTAAGTTGGTTTTCTTCTCCTCTGGTGACATGGCTCCTCCCACTACTAGAACAAGTTATCCCAATCTGTCTCTTTTTCCTCCTAGCTCCTTGACTCCTCAACTTCCTTCAGGGACACATGAAGGAACTATCCTGGGTAGCAGTCAACCAAATGCTCCTACATCATTATCATCACCTGCCCTCCTCACCAGATTCCTACAGCCAGCCTCCCCACTCTCCTAGCCATGACAGTTCTGGCCTATAACTATTGAGTATGATGATAAGTGTGGGTTATCATTATGTTCTCTTTATCATGTTGAGGAATTTTCCTTCTATTCCTAGCCTCTGTATTGCTTTCACCAAGAAAGGAAGTTGAATTTTGTCATGTGCTTTTCCTGTGTGAATTGAGGTAATGTGGTCTTTTCAACCACCCTACAATCCCATAGACACAGGCCTTATAGAAAGAATGAATGACCTTTTAAAGGAACAGGTGAAAGATGATAAGAAATCCTTATAACAATGGACTAAAAGACTATATCAGGCCCAAACTCACCTGAAATCGGCACCAGCAACTGTAGCCCCACCTCCTATTAAAATGCTAATGAAAGGCCCATGCAAGCATTAAGAATACAATTTAAAGGGCCAGCCACTTTAAAGCTTAAAAGCAGTAAAAATAATAGTTTATTGTTGCTTGTGCCTCAGACATTACAAATGGGGGAAAGAAAAGGAGGTCCTTTGGTCTTGGTGTTGGTCTGTACAACCACTTTGGTTAGCAATCTTAAACCCATGGGGAATACAAGTCCTCCAAAACATTATAATATGACCATAATTTATACAAAAAGACTGTTGTTAAATTTTCTTCACCAATATGGGGCCTCTGATTCCCTGGGAAACCTTATGTATAACTATATGGACCCTTCTTATGCCTAGACTAATGATTGATGTCACAATGGAGGATTACCAAGAATTACAGGAGGACTGTATATATATATACATATATATATATATATATATCCCTCTGCCTGGTACCTTACTATCCATCCTCCACAATATCCCTCTACCTAGCACCTTAGTAGCTATCAAGAAAACTCTTGCATGTGTCAAATAAAAAATATTTTCCTCTTATTGTTCCTAATAAACATCTTTCTTTTCACCCATAGTGCCCTAGCAAAAACTTTTACAGCGAGCTTTAGCAATAACTAATTCCCACAATGAAACCCAGTGTTTGCACAGACTTGACATGCTTGGGTGTGACTGGCCATTTCTGGACCATAGTTCCTGCCAAGTGGACTATGTGGATTGCTAAATTTATATGGCAGAACTTGACAGACTGACAAATCTGGAGTGAGATTTTTCTCTTTTAACACTGAAATACAATTAACATCTCATAATGAGACTTGAGCTTACATTTTTTTTTCTCTTGTGAGAGAACAAATACATAAACCATGGACTATATTAGGATATGCTCTACATGATGGAGTAAGGTGGCTGAGAGTAGAAGGAGTAACCTTAGCCAATATTGCCCCTTGAATGCATGGAATGTCTTCATGAGAACTAAGTTATGGGGTGCTAACCCTTAGAAGTGAGAAATTTTACCATTAAACCAGAAAATAATAGTCTTTTCCACTGGCACTTAACCTCGAAAAAACACGGAACATATTCTTCCCCCCATGGGGTGGCTGTGGACCCTTGCACAATATGGATGACCCTATTTACCTTACAATTGGACAGAATACTGTACATGGGGGCAGCCGTATATTCCTGCCATATTATAAGACTGTTTTCCACACACTTCTAACAATTAAGAAATGGTTAAATCTGGGTCCCAAAGGAAGCATGCCCCTTGTGATTTTATCCTTTGACTGTTGTTGCCCCAAAGGGAGCTGCCATGGTTACAGAAAAGCATATAACAATTTTAGGTAATCATACAGTTTATGTGCTTAATGAATAAGTTGGTAATGTTATCAGTGGCTCATGAGACCACTCAAATATGCAAAAGCAGTCTTACCAACTAGAATGGCTTTAGACATTTTAACTGTGGCACAAGGCAGAACCTGTGCTCTTATAAACATGCAGTGTTGTGGATATATTTGTCATCATTCACACAATATTTTACAAGCTTTAAATCATATGCAACAGCATCAACACAGTGTTAATCAATTATCTACCAACTCCCTTTCTACTTGGTTTAATTTTTCTTTTCATTCTAGACTTGGTGGTGTTTCTTAGCAGGGTTATCTGCCCTATGTGATTGATTATTACTATTCTCTTGTCTTTTATATTGTTGTTGTGATACATGGTGGCAATTCCTGTCCTATAGTCAATACAATCTGTTGTGTGGGGTGGATTATGGTGGCCTAGGGCCTGGGCTCCCTCATAAGCAAGAATAGACCCCAGGCATGTAACAGCTTCTTTGACCAGAACAAAGCTTAAGAAATTGAACAACCTCCCCAGAAGGAAAATAATGTAATCACAGATACAAAACAAAATTGATTGAATCATAGTTTCAAACAATAATCTTGGTAAAACATCAAACCTTAAGACCCCTTAATCACTATACTATAGGCTTGATGTCCTCATATTATATGTTCTAAAATCATACGCATATTCTCCTCTGCATTTCTATGCCATGAGGAACACTATCCCTGCAGACTGGCATCTACTGTGAGACTTTCTCCTTTTCATAAGTCCAATATATCTGTGTTTACTTTTGTGCCTGGATTGTTTTGTCTTGTGGCAGTACAAGCCCATGCTTTTCATTAACTTGGTCTGTGCCTGAAAACATATCTTTGGAGTAGTGCCTATTCAAGACCTTTGCTTAATTTTAAATTGAGTTGCATATTTTTTTATTTCTTCTTCCTTTTTTTTTTGGGGTCATTGAAATTAAATATTTAGTTTATATTTTTCTAAGCCTGGAGTCAACCAGAGATGAAAACTTATTGTCTTCTCAGATCTTTTCTAAGGATGTATCTAGTTCTAAGTATGAGTATGGCTTTCAAAATTATCCAGGATACATCGGCAAATTTTAAGACCCTCTCTTTACAAAGACACTCTCTCCAACTTCCCCCAGGGTTGTTGGTGCTCCATTTTTTTTGTTGTTGTTGTTTTTTGGTACTCTATTGTTTGACACTACTGTAATTTTTTGTTTGTTTGTATTATGATTTTTTTGGAGCGTCTGTCTGTTTTTGGCCCTGAGTTCTGAATTAGCTGAAAAAAAAATACCTGCACCTTGCATCATTTGGGTCACCTGCTATAGTCTTCAGACAAACCTAATTCTTTGAGAATAAAGTCTACTCCACTCCATCTGACACAGCATCCCACAGTGGGATGTGGGTGGTCCTCTGCAAGACTGCTGCTGTTCCAGGGAGGGAGTTGGACAAAGGCTAGTGCTAAGTCACAAAGTTTCTTGATTCTGCATTTGCTTGCTGGCTGGAAACCTTCAGTCATTTTCCAGAGTTTTCACAAAGTTGATTATCACTGTTTTGTCTTGATATTTTTAAGTCCCTGTAGAAGCATTATGTTTTGTAGCTAAATTCTCATACTTTTTTGTTGACACCAGTATACATACATATTTGAATATTTGTTACTCTCCCATACATCACTATCTCTATATTTAAAAAAAAATACATTTTTCTCCCTGATTCTTAATTACATAGTTGGTGTTGAAATTCCAGTTTAATGACTTTTTCTTGTCTTTTACATTAAAATGCCTCCCAGTGATTCTTCCATTTTAGCTATTGAATTTTTTTAATGTCTGTAAATTTCATTTGTCTTTGAAAAATATTTTCAATTCCTCTCTTGATTATTCTCATGCTTTCACTTAAATCTTAAACTACATTTGAATATTTATTAAAGCACTTTAAAGCCTTGGATGCTAATTTCATTAATTTTGCCATTTATTGGTTTGTTTCTTTTACTGAATTTTATCCAGGTCATGGATCACATTTTCCTGTGTTTGGCAGGATTTGTAATTTTCAATGGGATGACAGAGATTATTGTATTACATTGCTGAGTGTCTGGAATAAGTTATCTTCATTTGAAGATTTGAGTTATGTTTGGTAGACAGACCAGCTACTCGATGCTCAACTTGATCTCTTGTGGATTGTTTTTAAAGTTTTAGTTTTTAAAGTGCTGTGGGGATAGACTTTAGGTTAGATCCAATTTAGCCTCATTACGAAGGCATGAATTATATGTGATTTTCACTGCATGTCTCCATGTCTAAAATGGCTTTCCATGATGGCTATTCAGAAGGTGAACATTTTAAATCTGTGGCATATCCTGAAATATCTACCTAACATGTCCTCCTCCTTTTTTCCATACATTGTAGAGTTTTGAACTCTGTCCATCCAAATCAGTATTTAGCGCCAAACTGAAAGGGATCCATAGGCATATTTTTAGAGCCCTTTTTTCCTTCAAATTTTTCTACTCTGGAATTTTGTCACAGAAATTACAATACCCTCACCCATCTTGGCCTACAATCTCTACTTTCTCAACTCGGTGAAACCACTATGCTATATTTTCCTTACCATATTCAAGATTTACCTTCAGACAGAAAGCTACAATGATCATAGTTCTCACCAGATTTATTTTCTCTATGACAAGGACCTCAAATGATTTGTATTATCTAGCATAGAAAATATCTATATTGTTGTTTCTTTAGTACCACAGTACTGAATTTTGGTAAATCCCAAATTTACATGTGGAAAGAAAATTACCACTAGAAGAAAATACAGGAATCTCAATATCGTGCCTCAGAAGGATAATTTAGGGGTATGTCCTTCATGTAATTATAATTTAATGTAATTATTGTGGTAGTGAACATCAGGCATATATCATTTGTTTTATTTTTTTATTGATTACACATATTTTTATAGTTTAGAAATATGAAAATGTGAAAGCACAGAATTCTATGCTTTTGTATTGCTTGTCTTTCCTGATTAATTTTATGAATTGAGTATGGCTCTGAATAAGTTGTGAATAAAATGAATAAATAGCTGGTCTCTAGAAAGGGAGAAACTTCAATCAGTGGCTACCATTTTGCCACATTATAGGCAGTGATAATTTTTGTCTGATTACAACTTCTCTGCCTTTCCCATATCCTCTTTCCTTAATACATGCAGGTTCTCATCTTTACAGTTACTGGTAAATTTGATTTTCAATTAAAGATACTGCAAAAATTAAGGCTACTATGCATTGGAATTCACATAATTTTTGATGCCAGATAGACAAATATTGGCATCCAATAGCCCTGTACTTTACTTTGCAGTAAAGTAAGGCTGTCTTTCACTGTATCTTGTGACATAGAGACAAGAAAATGGCAAGATACCCATGGAAAAGTGTGTTGATATTTAGAGTACAGGCCCTTATTTATGAAACATTATCAAGTTTACTCCAAGGCATACTTACAAACAGATATTTTCACCTAATATGTTGAAGAGAACTGGTTATTTGAATCCCTACAATATACCTGATATTTCCCATCATTACCTTGTGATCATTAGACTTGTTGCATCAGTATCACAATGGAGCTTTGTCAAATGCAGCCTCAAGTTCCACCCAGCCCACTTGAAAAAGAATCTGTATTTTAACAAGATTTCTGGGTGGTTTTCAAATAAAATTTTTTGAAATACTGATTGAAAGTGAAACCCTGTGGCACTAGGGTACTCCATGGATGAGATGGTGGTTACAACAAATATTAAAATTCACAAGAATCAAGCCTAACTACAGCAGTTCAATTTTGAGACCATTGGGTATGAGATATTAAAAATATCTAAAAATGAAGATATCAGAATATCTATTGTTTTAAGGAGAGAGATTGGGAGATCATAAACCTTTTCTTTTGGTTTATTTTACTTCATGGTGAAACATTCAATCCTAGGAGACTAGCTTATTCCTTGGAAGTAAAAATTCTACTATGATCCCATGACTCATGATTTTTAGTTTCAGCTATCAGTTTGTATGAACTGACACTAATCAAACTGTGCAGGATTCTATGTGTTTTGCCCACTCCTCCCAACACTAAGTTCTTTATTCACTATAAAGGAGACCAATACCTGGTCTGTTAGAAGATTTCTTTTGTATAGAACTCTGGTAGAAACAAAACAAGTAAGAATACACTAGATTTTTTTCTTTAGTTGGCAAGCATTGGAACTCGAACCCAGGTCTCAGGTATAGCAGGCAAGAACAATCCCACTGTGCCACCATTGCCCACCCAATATGCAAGGTTATTGAACCTAGGATTACAAATACCAAGACACCTCTAGGGATTTCTAAATACCAGCACTACTGGATCATTTCCCCCTTCCAAAGATGAAGACATTTCATTTGCCAAATGAACTGGTATCTATAAAGTATAAGACAAAGAAAACTGGTTTTGTCAATTACTTTTATAAGTCCTATATATAAAATTAATTTTTTATTAGCTGTTTGGCTAATATCTATTCTTTGCCCTAATTGCTGTGTTATGAATATTCTGAGTCAGGAAAATATTGAGGGTGCAGTCATTACTTTTTAACCATTCTGGAAAAGTTTGAAGCCTGTTTAATAATAAATTTAGTGGGGTGAAATACATCCATGTTAGTCTATAGAGAAAGTTAGAGCTTTGAAGTCTGTTTTACAGCTTTACAGGGTTCGTATAACAGGCTGGTTTGTATTACAAAAAAGAAAAAGGAGAAATAAATCACCTCCACCCATTCTTCTTGGAATAGTGTACCCCAGATTAGGAAGAAATCCTTAGAGGAATAATTCCTAACTTGAAAAAGCTAGTAATCTAAATAAATGAATGGATGGAAAAAAATTCAAGTTTTTGTTGCTGTCTTTTTTTGCTTTGGACATAAAGATGATTAAATATTCCTTGGAAAATTAGAAATGTATTTTGATGTCCATATGAGAAAATAGGTCATTATGAATAAAGGTTTATTTGAAATAAGACCATGACCCTTACTTCAATCTGTGGTCCTAGAAATAATAAAAAAGAAACTTCTGTGGTTAAACATAGTATAATACAGATTTTCATTAGAATGCTTAGCAAAAGAAGATATATACATACATTTATTTAACATTTAAACTCAGTTTCCTAATTCTTTGAGAGAAAAGCAATGTTTTTTATTGCCTCCTTATAAAGCTTGTTTGACTTGCTTATTTCACAGAGTATAAATGAAGGGGTTCATCAAAAGGGTAACTGAGGTGTTGAGCAATGACACCACCTTATTAATGATCACCCTTTCCTTTACTGGTTTTATATAGATGAAGATGCAACTCCTGTAGGTGATGGAAACTGCAACCATGTGGGAAGAAGAGGTAGAGAAAGCCTTTTTTCCTTTGTTGAAGAGAAGGAAGTCTTAAAATAGTCTTGATGATATATGTGTAGGACAAAATCACACATACTAGTGTGACTATGAGGGTCAGCACAGCCATGATTAAAACAAGTTGTTCTATGAATTCCATGTCTGAACATACAATCCTCAACAGAGAAGAGGCGTCACAGCCAAAATGGTCAATGAGATTGGAGCTACAGAAATCTAGCTGAACTCCCAGGCTAAGAGGTGGAAGTATGACAACTAATCCAGTCAGCCAACAGTAGAGGACAAGTATTTGAATGAAGCAAGCCTAAAAGCCAATACTTTTATCCCCAGTTGTCACGTTGTACAAGAATCTAGGAATAGAAAGAGTTGGAAAGATTTCTAAGATGGAGAAATTCCAAAGGAAAAAGTGCATAGGTGCTTTGAGGTGGGAGCTCACCAGTGTGAGGAGGATAATGATTAGATTTGCAGCAACAGTGAAAATGTAGGTAAGAAACAGAAATAGTGACAGAAAAACCTGTGGGTCATCTGTTAGTCCTACCAAAATGAATGTTGTTATTGAAGAATGATTTCTCTACTCTCTTCAGGTATATAAGAAGCACATTTTAATAACTCATAAATGGAATCTGAGGAATAGAACATAAGAATGATATTTCAATATTCTATACTGTGAAAATCCAAGCAAAGCATTAAATTCCTCAATAATCCTGAGGTACGGATGATTGCCTCCTGCTTCATTTCTCTGGATTCTGCCTTACCCAGATCTTCAGAGTTGGGTTTTTGGAAAATATCTACCTGAAGTTTCAGTTCCATTCCAATTAAAAAATCAATTTTTAAGTAGAAAGTATCATGAAGATACCTCATACCATTGAAATTAGCACAGGTGTTATATAATTACTGCCAATGTACAGCATAGAATCTGTAAATATTGGTTAAATGGAAAAAATGTGCATCAAAATTTTTATTTCTCCATCTGTCATGATAGCACATCAAGACATTCTCCTATCCCATGATAGTAAAATACCACTGGTGTCTTAGCTGTACATTTTCCCACGCTTCACAATCCCCTTTTCCTTCAAATAATCACTGCTGAGTAATGCCACCCACATTCTCGAGTAGCCTTTATTATTTGGCTGACTGAAATGGATGCTATGTACCAGAACTATCTGAATTTTCTTGAATCCCAGGGATTTCTTCTTTGCACCCTGTTTATAATCATACGTTGAAATATTCAAACTTGTTTCCTCCTATGTATTAGTTTGAATACTCTCTGCTTTGTTTCCTCCTCTGAATTCCTGTTTCAATATCCAGCTGACACCTAACATCCCACTTATCTCTTTCCTTCCCAGAATACTGAAAAAATGAATGTGCTTTCTCAGAAAATAGAATCATGCCTTAGACTGATTTTTGATGGGGACCTCTCATTTTTTTTTATTAATTAAAAAAAGAATTAACAAAACAATTAGAAATCATTCCATTCTACATGTACAATCAGTAATTCTTAATAACATCACATAGTTGCATATTCATCATTTCTTAGTACATTTGCATTGATTTAGAAAAAGAAATAAAAAAATAAAAAGACAACAGAATAAGAATTAAAACATTAATAGAAAGAAAAAAACAAAACAAAACAAAAAACCTATACCTCACATGCAGCTTCATTCAGTGTTTTAACATAATTGCATTACAATTGGGCAGTATTGTGCTGTCCATTTCTGAGTTTTTATATCCAGTCCCATTGTACAGTCTGTATCCCTTCAGCTCCAATTACCCCTTCTCTTTTTTTTTTTAATTAATGGAAAAAAAGAAATTAACCCAACATTTAGAAATCATACCATTCTACATATGCAATCAGCAATTCTTAACATCATCACATAGATGCATGATCATCATTTCTTAGTACATTTGCATCGGTTTAGAAAAACTAGCAACATAACCAAAAAGGGACCTCTCATTTATGCCAAGATATTTCAGTTCCCAAATGCCTCCTGAGGTTACCTTCCAGCTCCTTTAATAATAAAAAATGTATATACTCCATGGTGGGCAGAGGTGGGATAATTCCTTTGGGGTAAATAGCCATGATTTATTTCTCTAAAGATTTGCCTTGCTCATGGAATATTTCTAAGCATTGCTGCCTGAATCTCATTGTCTTAGGGTTGCTTTCTGTGCTACAACACTCTGATTCAAGGATGGAATCAGTCTTTGTTTTTCCTCCAAAGAACAGTTTACCAGCAGGATTTAGTATTTAACAAGGATTGAGTATGGCATGGAGAATAAATTAAACTTGGCTATTAAATAAAAATATTCTTAAAAACTAACAAATTAAATCCATCCTTATGAGGTCACTTATGTGATTTCCTTTTGTATATTGCTCCTTCTGGGGATCATATGAAAGAATACATCTTTCACTACCTCCCAGGAAGCCCTGGAGTAGTTTTCTTATTTCTGACATTTCCTCTGTAATCATTACCTTCTCAGTAATATTATACATCTAATTGTCAGAGGTGGAATATATCCCTCATCTTCTGTATCCAAATATATAGAATTTCCAGAAAAGTTCTCATTTTAGGATATTGGTCAATAATAATAATCATTAATTAACTAAAATGTTAACTTTTCAAATGTTTTCTAACCACAAACAATACCTTCAATAAATGATTCAAATAAAATCTACCATAAGACACCAATTATTTTGTGATGTGAATGATTATGTCATGTTGTTAAGATATTCTCCACAAAATGACTTGTGTTACTTTCCACTGAGCATAGAAAAGGTGTTTCTTTTCTGTTCAGTAGAGATGTCATTATGACAGGGTTTATAGACACCCTCATAGACAAATACCGCTTACCTAGGCTATGGGAGAAATGATTTTCCTGTGTTTTGGCAGATATTTAGTAAAGTATACTCACAAGGTGCTAGCTATACCACACTAAAAGTCAGGGTTTCTTGGTAGTCACAACTCTTTCCACTTAGTGCCTCTGTCTTGCTCTTCATCTCCCTCTATATTCATAATCCAGAATCTTTGAAATTCATGTCTTCATGCTCACCAACACATTGAGTTCAAATTAATATGAGGGATGGTAGCACATTTTCTTAAATTTTCTCATTTTCATATCTTTAAAAATATAATCTCATGTCCTCAATTCTGAGGAAACAACTGGGTTGAAACAATTTTGCATCATTATTTGAATGACTGCTTTAAGTGATAAATTATGAATATAAAGAAATTATAATTAATACTGGAGTTTAAGGTTATATAGAATGACTTCAGAGGCTTCAAATTCTTCAATGTAATTTAACCTAATCAATAAGTATTTCATACTTACTTATTGGTAGTTTCTCATCAGTTTTGGGCACTGTAACTCAAAATTTCTTCTTGGTTTTATGAAACCAAGAAGGGTGCTACAGGATGTATTTCTGTTCTCTGTCATGCACTTCTCATTCATACATGCTCTTCCAGGTAAGAGTCCTACCAATGCAAGGTGAGCCTCAAGGTTACCTTTGGATGCAACAGTACAGAGACTGCACCACTTTTCCCCTCACCACATCTAGAATGAAATCTGATCAGAGATCTTATCTCATTAAACCAGGAAATGATATTTTTTCCCTCCTTTGGAGCTTAAAGAATGGGCAAACAATGGCAAATGTATGTTAGCAACTATCTTTTGCTTTGATGTTGAAGATGGTCTCACCTCTCTGGGCAATGAAATCGGTTGCCCTAAAATTGTCATTAATGGAAATGGCACATGTTTTATTGGTTTAATCTGTCCAGGTGCCTGGGGAATAACTGAGTGATAAAACAAAAATGCCCCCAGTGATATTATTTAAGCTCTAATTAATCTACAGTGAAAAGCACTCTGTCTAAAAAATAAAGAGAAACTATTAATCAGCACCTGTGGGACCATGTGCACAGAGACAGGAAATGCAATAATAGTATCAATTGCAATAACAAAAAATACAAGATGATAAAGTGAATATCTGATTCTTATTACATTGCCTATTTGTGTCTTCATTTAAATTTAGGAGAAAATTCATTCAGGACATGCTGGGGCTTTTCTGATGATTTCTGTATTATAGGACATGTGCAATGTCCAAACCCTAACTTGGTTAAAGTTACAACAATATAATGTCATTTTCCAGTATCCATCCATCTTCTGCATAGGTGAAATATGTAAGTGAAATGAGAATGCAGTGAGAATCATCACCTCTGAATCCTTCAACTCCTTTATGGGGGCACTGATCTCTACAATCACACAGGGATGCTATATTGCTTTAGATTTATTATTTTCCATACTTTTAGATACTTCCAATTGGCCTTTTGTTGTCCTCAATCCAGAGCTCAGAGATCCAATGTTGGAATTCTGCCAGTTGCCGAATATGCAAATTCCAATTATGCAGTCTTGAACTGAGCAGTTATTACTGGACCCACTGTGAAATGGATCTGATCTAACATCAGGCATCTCCCTTCCTCTTACTAGTGGACCACCGTGATGTTGTGAGACTCCTGGAATTAGTATCAGTTCAGAGTCAGTGTCTAGTAACTCCTGAAAAGACTCATCATTTCCTTTTTCCTGGGCACAGTTTCCCTGATCAAAAGCTGTAGATTCATTTGGAAAACATTGAGAGAAAGATTAATACTACAAATTTTTGTCAGTGTAATGGGTTCCTTCTTCAAGGGAACCCATTCTCCCCTGCAGTCATAGTCTGAAGCTGGCTCAAGTCTGGGAATTGATTGAAAGGTCATAAATCTCTTGTTTTCATGAGTCCAATTAGAGTTCTGTTCACTTTACCTGCAACTTTTGTGCATATATAGGTCAAGAAAGAATTTCTTGGATTACCCACCTATTTTTCTTTTGGGGACACCATGATCAACTAGCCAATATCATTGGTCTCTGAAGGTCAAATTTTGAATACTGCTTTGACTTCACTGCCCGTTATGGCATTGTCTGTTATGGTAATCATGCCTACCTTGTCTTGGGTGATTAAATTTTGCTACTGGCTCCTGAAATCCCCAGATCTAATCAACCCCATTGCATATACAGATCCTAGTTCTGTGGCAGCAGTACCTATTCTGATTTCTGACATATACAGAAAGGTGAGTTCTTCAAGGATCTGGGCCTTCCCCCCAAAATTTATTTTTCCAAGTTGTGAGAGGTTGTTTGGATTCTCTGGTGTTGCCTGAGAAGGTCTTGCATTATAATTCCACTCTAATATAATCTCTTTGAACCTTTGGCTGCCTTCCTTTCTAGTATCTCAAGGTTGTTCTAGATTTTCAACTTCATTTATTTTATGATACCTTTTGGTCTATGTTTCAGTAAGCTAACCGAACCTACTATTAGAGCTGTTTCTAACTCCTAGAGCTACAACAGATTGACAGTTTCTTATAAAAGTAATCACAAGTAAGACCCTGCAATCCTAATGGCAAGTATTTACCCAAGATAAATAAAACAAATTTCCACAGAACCTTTCTATGTTTGTAACAGCCTTACCTTAATAGTCAAAAATTGAAAACCATTCTAATGTTTGTCAACTGATGAATGGATAAACAAATTGTGGGGTGGTGGAATACTACTTACCAACTCTTGATACAAACAATGACACTAACAAATGCATCGTGAAAGACCATGCAATTCCATTTTTAAAATTCTGGAAAAGGCAACACTATAGCAACAGAAAGCAAACCATTTGTTGTCAGGGTCTGTATTTTGAGGGAATAAATGGATTACAAAGGAACTGTGGGAACTGTTTGGGTGGATGGAAATGTTCTTCATGATTGTGATGTGGCCCCACAGGTACCTTCAGATTTTAAAGTTACTGACTTTTAAATGGTTTATTTTATAATTCATGTATCACACTCCAATTAAAGATCATTAAAAAACAAGACTATAACAAAAGAAAGAAAAGCAAAAGATGTGGCGTGGCATATTGAAAGCACAAATGTTTCCAAAAGGAAGGAGTGATTTCTTGAATTACACACTGCTGTAGATCAACTAAGATGATTAAGCTTTGGTCATTGCTTTTAGCAATTGTTGACCATAAAAAGAGCTGTTTTTGTAATTTGTGAGGGCTATGTGAGAATGAGAGGGGAGGAATTGGAGCCAGGAAACACAGAGCTGTTTAGGGAAGTATTGCTGCAAAGTCTATGGAGAAATGGAGTAATTCCTAGAAGTACAGGTGGTGTAATGAGAGAATATTTTAGAATGGGAAAAATATATACATGTTTTTAAGAGCACGAGAACAATATGATAAGGAGGTAAAAGTCATGATACAGGAGAAAAGGGGATGGGTTATGGGAGCATTGTCTTTGTGGGTGGTTTTTAGACCTTCTACACAGTGGAAGGGATAATTTTAGGAGGGGCGTTCTTCAATACATGTTGCCTTATGAAATTTCTTACATCTTTAACTTTTCATGGTTATTTATCTTACACATGGGATTTACTGGAGGCATTTACACCTTTGCCTTACCTGTACTGCCTAGCCAAATGCTAGATATACATTCAACACCTATTAATAAAATTATGAACAAAATATGATTTGAAGCCCAGAGAAGTCTCTAGGACTGATTTTCATTTTTCCTAGAAAAATGGTGATGATTATGCGGTAAGAAAGTCATCAATGTTTTTTTCTTTTTCTTTTTCTTTTTTTATTAGTTCCAATGTAAAAGAGTTTTTCACTCTTCAGATTTCTTTGGGATCAATTGTACTGACAAACAATGCATTCCCTTGGGTTTCTAATTCAGAAAGGATTCATGAAGAGTCTTTGGTGTCATCTTCAGGAATAAAAGTTAAATAGATTTTTGAAAAATAAGCTCCAGAGAGCTGATGCGGAAGATGCAGTGGGAACATTGAATACAAGTCATAATCAGGCTAAACAGAAAAGCAACAGAGCTTTAGCAATGGTGTTGAACAGTATCCTTGCATTGAATAAACTATAAAAGAGATCTCCAAGTTTTATTTCAAATCTGTGATTTATGTAGCCATAGATTTTTCTCAGCATGGTAAAATAGTTGCCATTTAACTTGAAGATTGCATTTATTTTGATTTCTCAAGGAAGGACATAATTGAAAAAAGGATTCTAGAGCCTAGAGGGATGATCTTGGAAGGTCCTTCATGCATTCTCAACATCTTCTTTTTCCACTTAGCGATTGTAATTTAGGATTTACAAGATCAGGAATCTTTTCCTTTACTATTTTTTCAGTGTTATATTCCAGCGTTACAGTCAAACCATGTTTCAAAGTATTCACTCAGTAAATGTTTGTTTAATGACAAGGTGAAAGGAAGAATACAGATCTTGGATGGAAACAGGGGAAATATTTCCTATACTTTCATTAACTACATCATTGCTATTCTCCTTTCCTCTATAACTCTGCACTTTAGGACTTGCCATGCCCACACCATTATCTTCTTAATCATTCAGATAGATATGCAAATGTGGTGTGGGCACTAAATGACACCAAAGTAGATTATATCTAATTAAGATGGGAGAATATGATTTCACAAGTATTTCTGGGAATAAGTTATGTGGCTCAATGTGGAAACAATTTAGAATAATAAAAGCACCCATAATCTTGTATTATTGATCTTTTTTGAGACTTCTTATAAAATGAGTTCAGGTAAGGCAGTCAAGTCAGATTCTACAATGACAGCTAGTGTAAAGTGATAAATAGGCATTAGATCTTCAAGAAATAATTTTTTAATACTTCTTATGTCTAAGGCATTTTCCACTTTGTGATAGTCCTCCAATCTATGCATATAATTATCTGCTATAAAGTTCTGAATATTTTCATTGCCAAACATGGGCAAAGTGAAAAGACATGAACAATTTTGGTACTGTTGACATAGTTTTTAGGAACCACTGTTGTGACCTGTTTTAGTTTCCTAGGCTGCTGGAAGCAGTACAAGAAATAAGTTGGCCTTTTTTTTTTTTTTTACCCTACAAACACTTTGTCAGTTTTATTTTACTTTAATATACAG
Organism: Tamandua tetradactyla; assembly: GCF_023851605.1. Taxonomy (NCBI): domain Eukaryota; kingdom Metazoa; phylum Chordata; class Mammalia; order Pilosa; family Myrmecophagidae; genus Tamandua; species Tamandua tetradactyla. The sequence continues at coordinate 118,079,891 of NC_135333.1, forward strand.
TTGTACAGGCAATAATAAAAAGGCTATTACATGAAAATTCTGTAATAGCCTTTTTATTTAGCTTCACCCAGTTTCAATAATAATGCATGCAATTACAAATGAGAGGTAGAAACAGTCTATTAAAGATCTAAAAATATACACATCATATAAATAAAAGTTCAAATTAACTGCTGGAATTTTGTACAGATAAATAAGGTAAAAATTACATAATTTTGTTAAAGTAAAGAGAAAAATACTTTTGTTCTTTTTCATCAGTACTCTAAAATTAGATTAATGTCAAAGAGCATTTGTGCAGTTTGTCAGAGTTCACATTATATTATCTAAAAGGAGTCAAATGAAAGCATTAAAAACAAAAGATATTTAGTTCAAGTATTCAAGCAGATAAAACAAATAAAGTAATATAGAATATTAGGCCCATATCTGGAGGGATGTTAATCATCCACATTCTCTATGACTAACTTTTTGATGAACTGTCAGGATTAACATAAAAATATGTCACACTGGAGAAAGCCAACCATTTTCCTAAGAGAAAACAAACTTCATTAAAAAATAAAACTCATTTTCCACTAACTTTGTATAGAAACGCCATATCACTAGTAAGTCTTGAGGTCACCAACTTTGTTTTGGCCCTATTACAATTCTTGAGAGGCTCTCTTGATATATGATATTTGTTTTAACACTACCCAAATACACCTAGCCTTTAATAAGCCTAGAGAGAGGTCACAGGCATTAATGTGCATTCTACATGCACATTTGAAAACTCAACCAGAAACAAACAACCAATAACTCAAAATATCACTGACAAAATCTGTGGTTGCAGATGAATAGGTAAAAAAATGAAAAGGTTCACATGACTATAAGTTTTTACCTTTTAAAAGTCCATTAGAGAATACATTTGAATTCTGGAAAAGGTATATGTATATATCAAGTAAAATATTTCAAACAAGTCAATTTGTGCATCATTTTAAATTGCAAATTCTAGTACAAGGTTGTTTTAATAAATTAATGCAATATGAAATATTTTAGAAATTAACACAACCATGTTATGTCCTCAGGGGCAGAAGGTGGAAGGCTATTTGTCAGTTTTAAGACACCATCAGTTGTGAACTTCACTGACTAAAAGAAATTGTTTACAAACTATGGACAATACTTGATGTCATCTATTGTATGCTATATATCAACCTCAGAAAAGTGCGAATAAAATTGAAATTCATATTGACAAAGAAGCAATAGTTTCACCTTTTCTTTCTATCATTAGGTCAAATTGGAGATTTCAAAATTTCTTCCAAGAGCCATCTTTCACTTCTTAAGTTATTTCTTGGTGAGCTGTTTAGGCAGCATGCTCAGATTTAGACAAGCTTACCCCAAATACCAAACTGCCTGAATGAGATGTAGACATTTTTATTTTCATGCATTAGTAAGTCTCTAGTAGTCTGAGACAGGGAAACAAATTTCCATCATTCTCATCCATGTGGAATTTCACACAGTGTCTGGTGAATGAGGGAAGAGCCACTCACTTCCTTTCATTCTTAATTATCCTTAAGAATAATATAAATATTGACAGTGTCCTGAAAAATCTTAGTTAGACCTCCATAAGAAGGGTTGCCTTTATGATAGCAAAATACAACATCTTTAATTTGCTGGAACACCTCATCCAGGGCTGTAGACTGACCTATTTTTATGACACAATTATAGATGTGTTTCTCTGCAGTTACATTGTTGATTTCATCAGTAAATCTCTGTTTGTCAGAGATGAAGTGATTCATCTCCTCCATAAGTTTCTTGCATATGATGATGCAGAATTTATATCATGCATTTAGATTTTTAACAACTTATTTTACAGCCGTGGATGGGCTCAGCTTCCTGGAGTTGATCTGGGCTTTGGTGAGATGCAGAAAAGCTGCAAGCAGCTCTGTGGCTTTCATTATAACACCAGCTGTTTCACCCACTCTTTGCTCACCTGGCAGATCTGGCCCATGACCACACTCTCTCGATCTGGCCCAAGGAGACAGCAAATGTGTACAGCTCTGAGTTCCTGGCCCAAATGGCCATGAGGTCCAGCACACACTCAGTGAACATCAGCATCACATTCTGGTAGCACAGCATGTCCATGTGCTGTCATTCCATCAGTGTCTCTCAGGCAGTTCTTGGACTTTGAAGGTGATGAGTCCCTCTAAACTGGGAAGTGAAGCACCATAAGGCATGTATCTCAGGTTTGGGGCTGCTTCCAAGTGGGTGACCCTGAGTACAGCTGGGTTAGGGAGCCTATGCACATTTGGCCACTGGCAGGACAGAAGGGGTCTCCAAAGCCGTTGGGTCCCACTGAAATTATTCTCTTTTGAAGGATCTTATGGGTATAAGTGGGGTCCTGACACTGTGTAGAGGGTACTCTATGGTAAACAGGACAGGCCCAGAATTTGCTATAGTTTCTGACAGGAGTACAGCCTAATTAGGGCTTAGCCTAATTATTTGGTTGACCCCACTACTTGAGAGAATATCAGAAATTCTCCAAATGGGGAATATTTCCTCCTTTTCCCCCAGTCTCTCAAGAGGACTTTGTAAATACTTCTTTATTCACTGCCCAAATTTCCATGCCACAGGCTTCTGCAGGAACTATATCCATCGATCATTTTGTCCTGAATCAAGAGCTACTTTGAATGGTGGAGTCATTTCTCCATTGAATCAAAAGGCCACACCCACAATTGAGTGTGTCATATTTCCATAGAGTAATCTAATCAAAGGTTTTCACCCTACAATATCAGGATTAAAGGACATGGCTTTCCTGGGGGTACACAACACTTTCAAACCAGCATACACCCTTATTATTTATTTATTAACTTTTCTCACTCATTTACCCATATACTGGATAAAGGGAATGCCAGTCACAAGGTTTTCACAATCACACAGTCACATGTTAAAAGCTCTATAGTTACTCAATCATCTTGAAGAATCAAGGCTACTGGATTAAAGTTCAACAGTTTCTGATATTTCCCTCTAACTACTTCAATACACCAAAAACTGAAAAGGGATATCTCTATAAAGCATGAGAATATCCTCTAGAATGACCCCTCAACATTATTTGAAGTCTCTCAGCCTGAAATTTTGTTTTGCTTAATTTCTCTTTCTCTTTTTGGTCAGGAAGGACTTCTCACTCCCATGATGCCAGGGCCAGCCTCATTGTGGGGGGTCATTACCCAAATTGCCAGGGAGATTTATATTCCTGAGAGTGTAAATAGGGGGACAGGCAGTGAGATATGCTATTTTTTGTTCAAAGAATGTATCCTTAAGTTTTAAAAAAATATTTTATTGTGTATATATGTGTATAAAGAAATATTTCTTTATTCACTGCCTAAATCACCATGCCACAGGCTTCTGCAGGAACTATATCCATCGGTCATTTTGTCCTGAATCAAGAACTACTTTGAATGGTGGAGTCATCTTTCCATTGACTCAAAAGGCCACACCCACAATTGAGTGTGACACATTCCCATAGAGTAATCTAATCAAAATCTTCATTCACATATATTCATTACACAGTGTACAATCAATGGCTCATAATCATAATATCATCACATAGTTGTGTGTTCATCAGCATGATCTTTTTTTGACATTTGCTTCACTCCAGAAAAATAAGTAAAAAGATAAAAACTCATACATACCATATCCTTTATGCCTCTCTCTCACTGACCACTAGTATTTCCATTTACCCAATTATTTTACCATTTGTCCCACCTGTTACATATTTATTTTTATCCATTTTTTTTTTACTTATCTGTCCATACCCTGGATAAAAGGAGCATCAGACACAAGGTTTTCACAATCATACACTTACACTGTAAAAGCTATCCAGTTATTTAGTCCTCTTCAAGAATCAAGGCTACTGGAACACAGCTCAACAGTTTCAGGTTCTTTCCTCCAGTCACTCCTACACACCATAAACTCAAAAGGGATATCTATGTAATGTATAAGAATAACATCCAGATAATCTCTCAACTCTGTTTAAAATCTCTGAGCCACTGAAACTTTATTTTGCCTAACTTCTTTCTTCCCCCTTTCATCAAGATGCTTTCTCAATTCCTTGATGCTGGGTCTCAGCTCATCCTGGGCTTTCTTTCTCATGTTGCTAGGGAGATTTATGCTCCTTGGAGTCATGTCCCATGTAAGGGGGAGGGCAGTGAGTTCACCAGCCAAGTTTGCTTAGAGAGAAAGACCACATCTGAGCAACAAAAGAGGCTCTCTGGGAGTGACTCTTAGGCCCAATTTTAAGTAGGCTTAGCCTATCCTTCACAGGAATAAGTTTCATAGGGGTGAACCCCAAGATCAAGGGCTCAGCCTAATTATTTGGTTGACCCCACTACTTGAGATAATATCAGAAATTCTCCAAGTGGGGAATATTCCCTCCTTTTTCCCCAGTCTCCCAAGAAGACTTTGGAAATACTTCTTTATTCACTGTCCAAATTACTCTGGAATATATTACTGTATCACATTAATCTGGACCAACCAACAAAATATCATGCCCTATTCAAGATTCCATGTAATTATGTTGTTCAAGTGAACTGACCACACAAGTTAAATTAAGAAATGCACTACCCAAAATATAAAGTTTGCACCAAATTAACATCTCTCTCTTTAGTTTTCACAGAAGTTGAGGTTTTAAAATATGTATGATATCATCTTTTACCCTGTATTCTGATATACTTAGTCCTATCCAGATCAGCTTCATTCACATCTCTACTTGAAACCTGATCCATTTTTCAACTTTTTAAACAGGTCCTGTATGGGGTATTGCTGACTTTTATAGCTTCAGAGCTCTAACTCTGAGTCTCAGGGGTCACATAAATACCCAAAATTTCTGCGACTAAGCAGGTTATAAACAAATAGTTCAGTATCTCAGAATTTAGAAAACACAGTTACACCTCCTGAATATATGTGACTTCTGTAATAGTTCACAGTCTAGAACTTTTTACAATAGACCCCAATCTGATAACCCATGTTCTCAACTTCAGTTCACTGAGATGTACATTATATTAGTCCATGTGATTGAGGCACAGTGATTGTCTTTTTGTGTCTGACATTTCATTCAACATACAGTCCTTAAGTTCATTCACCTAGTTGCATGCCCCACAACTTCATTACTTCTTGTAGTCACTCAGTAGTCCATTGTTTGTATATACCAAAGTTTCACCTTCCATTCCTCAGTCATTGAATGCTTAGGCCACCTCATCCATTGTGGATCATAAACACTGCCTCCATAAATGCCAGTGTACAAATGTCCATTCATACCCCACACTCAGTTCCTCCAGGTATAAACTGAGCAACAGGGTTTCAGGATCATATGGCAACCCCACCCCTAGCCTCTTGTGGAACCACTACACTATCCTCCAAGGGGCTGAAGCTCTCAATTTCCCTACTAACAGCGAATAGGTACATCTCTTTCTCTGCATTTTCTCTAGCACTTGTTTCTCTCTGTTCACTTTTAAACAGTTTTACTCACACATCATACAAACCATCCTACGTGTACAGACATGCCTTCAAACACACAATCTATGTGCAGACATTTTCTTTTCTTCCACACAAAGAATCCATACCCTTCTCCATGTTCCCCCCACCTGTTGATGTTTCATTTTGGCATAATGCCTTTGTTACATTCAGTGGAAGCATATTAAAATGTTACTGTTGACTATAGACCGTAGCTTGCATTGATTGTACTTTTTCCTGTATACCACCTATTTTCAACACCTACAATATTGACATTCATTTGTTCTCCTTAATGCAAAAACTTTTTTTTTAACATTTAATCATCATTATTGTCCACTCTGTGTATTCCTAAATTATACCATCTCAGTCTTTATCTTCTATCTTTCCTTCTGGTTTCATACGTGCCCCCAGCCCCTTTACCTAATTCATACTCACATTCAGCTTCATTCAGTGTGTTTATATTATTCTGCTACAGTCAAGTCACATTGTACTATCCATTTCTGAATTTTTAGAATCAGTTCTGATGCACAATCTCTATTCCTTCAGCACCAAATACCCAATCTCTACCCTATGTCTATCCCTTGATAACTTGAGTTCATAACTTCAATTCTCCAAGTTCACTCATTAATGTTAGCTCATATTAGTGAGACCATACAGTATTTGTCCTTTTGTTTCTGGCTAATTTCACCCAGCATAATGTCCTCAAGATTTGTCCATGTTGTTACATGCTTCATGACTTTATGCTGTCTTACAGCTGTGTGCTATTCCACTATATGTGTCTACTACAGCTTGTTTAGCCAATTATCCACTGATGGACATTTTATCTCTTTCCATCTATTGGCAATCATAAATAATAATAAATAATGCTGCTATAAACATTGGTGTGCAAATGACTATTTGTGTCCTTGCCCTCAGGTTTTCTGAATCTGTACCTACCAAGGGTATTTCAGGATCATATGGCAACTCTATATTTAGATTCCCAAGGAACCAACAAACTGCCTTTCAGAGCCATTGCACCATTTTACATTTCCATCAATAGTAGATAATGTGCCTCTTTCTCCATATCCTCTCCAGCACTTGTTGTTTTCTGTTTTTTTTTATGGCCATTCTAGTGGGGGTGAGATGATATCTCATTGTGATTTTTGATTTGCATTTCCCTCCAAGCCAGCAAATTGGAGCACCTTTTCATGTGCCTTTTAGCCATTTGTATATTGTCTTCTGAGGAGTGTCTGCAGTTATTTTGTTGATTTTAAAATTGGATTGTTTGTGTTTCTATTTATTGAGTTGAAGAATCTCTTTATATATTCTGGATGCTAAACCCTTATCTGATGTGTGGTTTCTAAATATTGTTTCCCATTGCATAGACTACCCTTTTATTTTCTTGACAAAGTTTGATGCACAAAAATGTTTAATTTTGAGGAGATCTCATTTATCTGTCTTTTTTCAATGTTTGTGCTTTCTTTGTAAGTTCTAGGAAACTGCCTCCTATATACGGTTTGTTGTTTAGCTTCCATATAGTTGTAAATTTCCTGGCTTTCTGCCTATTATTGATTTTCAACTACTTTCCATTATGAGCTGAGAAAGTGTTCAATATGATTTCAATCTTTTTAAATTTATTGAAATTCATTTTACGACCTAGAATATGGTCTATTCTTGAGAATGATCTGTAGGAGATAGGATTAAAATGAGACCTGCGGAATTAGTTGGGAACAGATGGCATTAGGGTGGTGTCGGCAGTGAACTGTGGAGATTGTAACCTGCTTTATGTCATCTGATTTATGTAGAACAGTCTGGGAGGAAGAGAATGTTTGTTTACCCCAAATGTTATCTTAAGTATGAAGGAAGAACACTGAAAGATAAGCACTCTGTTCCCTCAGGAAATGCATGCACGCCTTTTGTCATCCTGCAGTATTTAAGCAGGATTTGGTTAAGAATAAAGTTGTTTGTTTTCTGTTATTGCTGACCTTCAAACCCCCTGATCCCATCTGTCCCTGTCTTCATTCCTTAATATCCTTTGAGCTCTGGTCCATAGGAAGCAACAATGATCCATGAGTATTTGAGAAAAATGTGTATCCAGCTGTTGTGGGATGTAATGTTCTGTGAACATCTTGTCATGTTCAGGTTCATGTGTCAACTTGGCCAAGTTGTGGTACCTGTTTGTCTGGTTGGGCAAGTGCTGACCTGTCTGTTACAATGAGGACATTTCATAGAATTAGATCATCATCACGTCAGCTGCATCCACAGCTGATTCCATTCATAATCAGCCAAAGGGGAGTGTCTTCTGCAATGAGTGATGCTTAATCTAATCTTGGGAAGCCTTTTAAGGAGGATTCAGAAGAGACATATTCTATTCCTGTTTTGGCTGGCAAGCCTCTCCTGTGGAGTTCATCCAGACCCTCCATTGGAGTTGTCAGCTTCACAGCCTGCCCTGTGGATTTTGGACTCTGCATTTCCACGGTCACGTGAGGCACTTTAATAAATTTTATATTTGTGGGTGCTCCCTATTGATTCTGTTTCTCCAGAGAACCCTAGCTAATACACATCTGTTAATCTAGTTCATTTATATTATTCAAATTCTCAGTTTCTTTGTTGAGGTTCTGTCTAGATGTTCTATCCATTGATGAGAGTGGAGAATTGATGGTAGATGTATCTATTCCTCATTTCAATGTTTTGAGCATTTTCCTCATGTATTTTGGAGTACTCTGGCTGAGTGCATATATATTTATGATGTTATGTCTTCCTATTGAATCATTCCTGTTATTAATACATAGTGTCCTTTGTCTCTTTTAACTGTTTTACATTTGAAGCCTAATTTTTGAATATTAATATAGCTATTCCTGCTCTTTTGTGATTTTTGCTTGCATAAAATATTTTTCCCTAACCTTTCACTTTCAACCTGCTTTCATCCTTGGGTCTGAAATAGGCATGTCTATTTCTGAAATAGAAATGTCTCCTATAGACAACATATAGATGGGTTCCTTTTTTTTTTTTTTTCTAAAATCCATTCTACCAGTCTGCCCTTTTTGTTAGGGGGTTTAATCCATTAGCATTTTATGTTATTACTTTAAAGGTAGTTCTTTCTTCTACATTTTGTCTTTTGGATTTTTATGTCATATCTAACATTTTTCTCTTTTTACCTTTATTGATAGTCTTCATTACTACACTTATCTCCAGACTTCTGCCTTCTGCCTCTTCATATCTGCCTGTAGTGCTCCCTTTAGTATTTCTTGCAGAGCCAGGCTCTTAGTCACAAATTCTCTCAGTGACTGTTTGTCTGAAAATATTTTAATCTCTCCCCTCATTTTGAAGGGCAGTTTTGCAGGATGGAGAATTCTTGGCTGGAAGTTTTTCTCTTTCAGTATCTTAAATATACCACCACCTTCTTGCCTCCATGGTTTCTGCTGAGTAATCCACACATAGTCTTATTGAACTTCCCTTGTATGTAATGGATTGCTTTTCTCTTGATGCTTTCAAAATTCTGTCTTTGTCTTTGACATATGATAATCTGATCAGTAAGTTTCTTGATGGATGTCTACTTGTTTCTATTTTTTCAGGGCATGCTGCACTTCTTGGATCTATAATTTTATGTCTTTCATAAGAGCTGAGAAATTTTCAGTAATTATTTCCTCCATTAGTCTTTCTCCTCCTTTTCCTTTCTCCTCTCTTTCTGAGACACCCACAACATGTATATTCATGTGCTTCATTTTGTCACCAAATTCCCTGAGACCCTGATCATATTTTCCATTATTTACCCTATATTTTCTTTTGCCTGTTGAATTTCAGATGCCCAGTCCTCTAGTTCACTGATCCTTTCTCCTACTTCTTCAAATCTACTGCTGAAGGCTTTCATTGTTTTTTTTCCCATCTTTTCTGTTGTGCCTTCATTCCCATAAGTTCTGTAATTTGTTTTCTCAAACTTTCAAGTTTTTTTTTGTGCATAATGTCTTCTTTCTATCCTCCCTCAACTCATTCATTTGATTTTTGATGAGATTTTCCATGTCTGTTCAACATCTTGAATTAGTTGTTTCAACTCCTGTATCTCATTTGAAATATTGGTTTGTTCTTTTGTCTGGGCCATATCTTCAATTTTCCTAGTATGACTTGTTATTTTTTTTGCTTGTGTCTAGGAATTCGATTTCCTTAATTAGTTCATTCTGGAGTTTTGTTTTTTTCCCCCGTAGTTTCAAGAAGCAGGTTTTATTTGCTATGGCCATAGGGCTCAGCTGAGTAGCCTCTGAAAGTCTGAGGCTGGAGTTTGTTTTTTTACCTAAAGTTTTCTTGCTGGATAACTTTGTCCTCTGTTTATTCATTGACACTCAGTTCAATTTATTCTAGACCTCTAGCATAGGTTCTGTTTAACTGATCAGAATTTTTCAGTTCTTGTTTTTCTGTTTCTTACCCTGCCTATATGGAGCCTTTTTTAGAGGACTGTCTCCTCAGATATTGTAGACTCCAATCAGATTTTCCCTAACCAGACAGGCCCATGTCTCAGGAGGAAATTGTTGCCAGCCTCAGTTTTCCTTAGAGGTAAGACCCACCAGGTTGACAAAGATTCTTCTGAAGCTTCTAGACTCTATGCTTTTCCTATCCTGCCTAGTATGTGGCACATGTCTCCCCATGGCTTCCCACTAGCATAAAGTGATGTGGTGCCTTTAACTTCAGCAGACTCTCCCTGCCAGTGTATTGAGATAGAGGTGAGGTAATATGATCACTTTGATTACTTCAGTTTTCCAGTCCCTGTTGCCTGCATTCCTTGAAGGAGAGATTGTACTTGAGCTGGACCCATCCCTAGTTAAATTTATTCCTAAATTTAACTAAATTTAATTCTCTTGAGAATTAACTCCTTTCATCTGACCAGTTACTTTGTTTTTCAGACAAGCTTAATTCCACCTTTGCCTGGGATACTGCTGGAGCCTGAGAGGGCTTCCTGTTTTATACAATGGCTGTTAAGAGGCAGAAATAAAGAGGAAAAATGTCTTTTCAGAGCTGGACCCCTGCTCCTTGGGTTTGTCAAGCAAGAGCTTAAGTTGGTTCATGGTTCTATAATACCCAAGGTCCATGTACCCCTTTTTCTTGGGGTCCAGTCCTTTATCAGTATTTTGTGCTGTTTCACTCAAAAAAGCCTCAAGTTTTTTTTTCCCCCACCAGCCCTGCCCCCTCTCTGCCAGAGCAAAAATGTATTTCCTCTTGAGAAGTGTCTGTTCATGTCTTTTGCCCATTTTTTAAATTGGGTTATCTGTCTTTTTGTTGTTTAGTCAAAGAATCTCTTAATATACTCTGAATACTGAACTCTTAAATATATAGTTTCCAAATACTGTCTCCCATTGCATACATTGCCTTTTTACTTTCTTTATGAAGTTCTTTGATGCACAGAAATGTTCAATTTTGAGGAGTTCCCACTTATCTATTACTTTCTTCAATCCTTGTGCTTTGGGTGTAATGTCTAGGAAACTGTCTCCTATTACAAGATTTATAAAATATTACCTACATTTTCTTCTAAAAGTTTTTTGGTCTTTCCTCACATGTTTAAGTCTTTGATCCATTTTGAGTTAATTTTTTTGTATAGGGTGTGAGACATGGATCCTCTATAATTCTTTTGAATATGGGTATCCAATTATCCAAGCACCGTGTATTGAAGAGGGTGCTCTGACCTCGGTGGGTTGCCTTGACCATCTTATCAAAGATCAATTGTCCATATATGGGAGGTCCATATCTGAACACACTATTCAATTCCATTGAACATTTATGTTATTACTATTAGTATATCTATCTTTATGCCAGTACCATGCTGTTTTGACCATTGTAGCTTTGTAATATGTTTTAAAGTCAAGTAGGGTGAGACCTCCCACTTCACTTTTCTTTCTCAAGATATTTTCAGCTATTCAGGATACCCTTTCCTTTCAAATAAATTTAGCTATTGGTTTTTCTAGTTCTGCAAAGTAAGTTTTTGGGATTTTAATTTGTATGCATTGAATCTATAAATCAATTTGGGTAGGATTGACATCTTAACTATATTTATTCTTCCAATCCATGAACACAGTAAGCCTTTCCATTTTATTTAGGACTTCCATGATTCCTTTTAGCAATTTCTTATCGTTTTCTGTGTATAGTTCTTTTGTATCCTTAGTTAAATTTATTTTTAAATATTTGATTCTTTTGGTTGCAATTGTAAATGGGATTCATTTCTTGATTTCCTCCTCAGAATGTTCATTAAAGTTATATAGAAACACTACTGATTTTGGGGTACTTATCTTGTACCTTGTCACTTTGCTGTACTCATTTATTAGCTCCAGTAGCTTTGCTGTAGATTTTTCAGAATTTTTGACATATGGTATCATATCATTTGCAGACAGTGAGAGTTTTACTTATTTCTTTCTAATTTGGATGTCTTTTATTTCTTTTTCTTGTTTAATTGCTCTAGCTAGAACTTCCAGCACAGTATTGAATAGCAAGGGTGACAGTGGGCATCTTTGTTGTGCTCCTGATCATAGAGGGAAAGCTTTCAGTCTTTCACCATTGAGGGTGAAAAGCTATGGGTTTTTCATGTATTCCTTTTATCATGTTGAGGAATTTCCCTTCTATTCCTATCCTTTGAAATGTCTTCATCAAGAAAGGATATTGAATTTGAAAAATGCGTCCTGCATCAATCAAGATGATCATGTGGTTTTTCTGTTTTTATTTGTTGATATGGTGTATTACATTAATAGATTTTCATATGTTGAATCAGCCTTGCATACCTGGAATAAATCCCACTCGGTCATGGTATGTAATTCTTTTAGTCTGCTGCTGGATTCAGTTTGCAGGTATCTTTTTGAGGATTTTTGCATCCATATTCATTAGAGAGGTTGGTCTGCAATTTTCTTTTCTTTTAGAATCTTTGTCTGGCTTTGGTATTAGGGTGATGTTGGCTTCATAGAGTGAGTTAATTAACTTTTAATTTTTTGAAGGGTTTTAGCAGGACTTGTACTAATTCTTTATTTTTTTAACTTTCTAATTGTATAATATAGCATATGTACAAAGGGAAGAAAGAAAAAAGCAATAGTTTTCAAAGCACTCTTCAACAAAGAGTCACAGGTCAGATCAAGCACTTTGTCATGGGCTACTACACGATCTTCTCAGATTTTTTCATCTAGCTGCTTCAGAATATAGGAGGATAGAAGGAATAAAAAAATTATCATCACAATCAACTTCTTTTTTTGTGAAAAATAACATATATACAGTAAAGCAACACATTTCAAAGCACATCACCACAATTAGTTGTAGGACATATTTCAGAGTTTGACATAGGTTACAATCCCACAATTTTAGGTTTTTAATGATAGATGCTTAAGATACTGGAGACTAAAGGAGATATCAATGCAATGGTTCAGAAATCATATTCATTTGTTACATCCTATCTTTTCTGTATAGGATCACGTTTGATCTTTCTGTCTCTCCCTTTAGGAGTGTTGGACATGACCATTTTAACTTTTTCATGTTGTAAGGGTCTGTCAATAACATGGAGAAGGGAAATGGAACTATCTGATGTCCTGTAGAGGCTGGGTCCTCTAGGTTTCAGGACTTTTCTGACCTAGGGACCCATCTGGAGGTTGCAGGATTCTGGAAAGTTACTCTAATGCATGGAACCCTTGTGGAATCTTATATATTGCTCAGGGCGTTCTTTAAGATTGGCAGGAATGATCTTGGTTGGGATTTGGCAAGTTATGATAGGTAGCAATGTCTAACTGAAGCTTGCATAAGAGCAACCTCCAGAGTAACCTCTTGACTCTATTTGGACTCTGTCATGGATATTTTATTAGTTACACTTCTTTTCCCATTTTTGGTCAGGATGGAATTGCTGATCTCATAGTGCTAGGGCTGGACTCATCCCTGGGAGTCATCTCCCACATTGCCAGGAAGACTTTCACCCCTGGATGTCATGTCCCACATAGGGGGCAGGGCAATGATTTCACTGCAGAACTGAGCTTAGAGAGAATGAGGCCATATCTGAGCAACAAAAAGTGTCCTCCAAAAGTAAGTCTTAGGCTTACCTAAGACCTTTGAAGTATATACCTTGCAAGAACTTATATATTTCTAGTGTTATTCAGTGGGACATATAGGTCTATGCAACCCCTTTCAATCACGTTCACCTTCAATATGGTAACATTATTTACAGACCCACTAGAGAACCACTTTCACTTCTATCTATTCCCTTACATTGGAGTTCAACCTCCTTAGCTAACCATTCACCCATCCCTAGCTTCTGTGTATCTCTAAGTCCTTTATATTATGTATTAGAACCTCTGATTATACCTTCATGCTGGTCATAAAAGTGGAATCTTACAGTATCTATCCTCTTGTTCTGGCTAATTTCACTCAGCATTGTATCCTCAAGGTTCATCCATCTTGTCATGTGCTTCAGGACATCATTTTGTCTTACTGCTGCATAATATTCCATCATATGTACATACCTCATTTTGTTAATCTGTTCTTCTGTTGATGGGCATCTTTTGGCAATTGTGAATAATGCTGCTATGAACATCTGTGTGCAAATGTCTGTGTCACTGCTTTCAGCTCTTCTGGGTATATACTGAGTAGTGGTATTGTCAGGTCATAGGGCAACTTGTTTTCTGAGGAACTGCCAGACTGTCCTTCACAGTGGCTGTACCACTATTCATTCCCACCAGTAGTGGGATTGAATTTCTCTACATCCTCTCCAAAATTTTAGTTTCCTGATTAATAGCAACATTCTTATAGGTGTGAGGTGGTATCCCGTTGTAGTCTTTTTTTTTTTGCATGGGCAGGCATCGGGAATTGAACCCAGGTCTCTGGCATGGCAGGCAAGAACTCTGCCTGCTGAGTCACTGTGGCCCACCTCCATTTTAGTCTTGAGCTGCATTTTCCTCATAGCTTATGAGAATGAACCTCTGTTCATGAGCTCTTTAGCCACGCATTTTCTCTTCAGAAAAATGTCTATTCATATCTCTGGCCCACTTTATAATTGGATGGTTTGCCTTTTAATTGTTGTGTTGCATGATTTTTTATGTATACAGGATATCAAACCTTTATACAATGTGTGATTTCCAAATATTTTCTCCCAGCAAGTTGGCTGCCTCTTTATCTTTTATTGGAAAGTCTTTTGAGGCAAAAATGCATTTGATTTTGAGAAGTTCAAATTTGTCTATTTTTTCTTTTGTTGCTTGTGCTTTGGGTGTAAAGTTTAGCCAACCAACTCATATTAACAAGTCTTGAAGGTGTTTCCCTATATTTTCTTATAGAAGCTTTGTGGTGCTGGCTATTATATTAAGGTATTTGATCCACTTTGAGTTAATTTTTGTGTAGGGTGTAAGATAGGGTTCCTCTTTCTTTCTCCTGGCTATTTATATCCAGTTCTTCCATGCCCAATTATTTGAAGGACTATTTTGTCTCAGTTCAGTGGATTTGGGGTCCTCATCAAAAATCAGTTGACCATAGATTTGATGGTTGACTTCTGCACTCTTGATTTAATTCCATTGGTCAAAACTTTTTTTTTTGTGCCAGTACTATGCTGTTGTAACCACTGTGGCTTTATAAAAGGTTTTAAAGTCAGGGAGTGTTAATCCTGCCATTTTATTCTTATTTTTGAGGATGCTGTTAGCTATTTGGGTCTTTTTCCCTTCCAGATGAATTTGGTAACTAGCTTTTCCAAGTCTCCAAATAGGTTGTTGGAATTTTTATTGATAATGCATTGAATCTGTAGATCAATTTGGGTAGAATTGATATCTCAGCTATATTTAGCCTTCCTATCCATGAGCAGGGAGTGCCTTTCCACTTATTTAGATTTTCTTTGATTTCTTTTAGTAATTTTATGTAGTTTTCTGTGTACAAGTACTTTATGTCCAGTTAAGTTCATTGCTAAGTATGTTATTCATTTAATTGCTATTTTGAATGGAATTTTTCCTTTACTGACTCCTCAGTTAGAACATTACTTGTGTATAGAAAAGTTACTGATTTTTGCACATCAATTTTACATCTGCCACCTGGCTGAATTTGTTCATTAGGTCAAGTAACTTTGCTGTAGAAGTCTCAGGATTATCCAAGTATACTATCATATCATCTGCAAATAATGAAAGTTTTTCTTTTTCTGTAGGAGCCAAGGGTTAAAACAAGACCTACAGGTTTTATTGGAAGCAGCTGGCCTCAGGATGGTGGCAGTAAACTGTGGAGATTGTTATGTAGAGCAGTCTGGGAGGAAGAGAATGTTTACCCCAAATGGTCATGTTAAGTATGAAGGAAGAGAGCACTGAAAAATAAGCTCTCTGTTCTTTCAAGAAATGCATGCATGCCTTTTGTCACCCTGCAGTATTTAAGTAGGATCTAGATAAGAATAAAGTTGTCTGATGTCTGATGTAAAGTTAAGCTTCAGACCCCCTGAACCCATCTGTGTCTGTCTTTCTTTTCTTCCTTTCTTTCTCTCTTTCTCATCATTCCTTAATATCCTTTGAGCTCTGTTTCAATAGGGAGCAACATTTGGTGCCCAATGTGGGGCTCAAAGAAGAAGACTCCAAAACAATATTAAGGAACCAAGGAAAAGTCTCATTAGAGACATGTGTGTCCAGCCTATAGAAGAGGACTCGAGTCATATTTGTAAATAAGCATTTTCCTTGGATCATCAGGGTAATGGGTAATCACAGTGGGTGGCTGGAGGAGTGTGTGTGTGTATTGAAAACACTGTTAGAAGCTAATGGGGTGCCTGTTAAAACAGCTGAATTAATAAGCTTATTTGATCTCATTCAAAAACATTGTCAATGGTTTCATCCTGAGAGTCGTAATATTTTAAATTTAAAACAATGGTGCTTAGTTATGAAGACTCTTCAGAGGGCCTATCAAAAGGGGAAGACTGTCCCATTATCAGCATGGACATTGTGTCATCAAAAAGTGGCAACCTTAGATCCCTTACAGTCAGAAAGTGAAGATGGGGAAACTGAGAATTTTTCTTGAAAAACATGACTGCGACAGCAGATATAGATGAAAAGGGAGTGAAACTTAGAGATAAGGAGGGTGTAAGTACAGATGAGGAAGATGTTAAATCTATGCACTCACAATGTTCTTACACTGTAGCCCATACCACCCCTTTTTCAAAGAAGGCAAGCTTCACTTGCCCTCAAGATTTCCCAGACTCTTATCAAACAAAACCTACTTTATATCAGCAAAATTCCATATTCCCTGCACGAATTTGCAATCCACCTTCTGCCTCTATTCCCAGTCCACAGCCTCCTCAGAATCCATTTTTTTTACAGATACTGGTGATTCAGCTAAATATATGAATCGTGTAATAGCACCAAAGCCTACACCCAAAACATTCTTAATGAAATGTTTACTACAGGGATCTCAGCAAAGGGACCTGGAGGCAGTACAACTTCTATCAGCTTTTCCTGTGACAGTTAATCACTTGCCTCCCAATCAAAATAATCCTCAGGGCACTGTAAAAGTTCATCATGAGCCCATTCCTTTTAAATTGTTAAAAGAGTTGAAACAAGCTTGTGCCCAGAATGGAGTGAATTCTCCATATACTACAGGTCTAGTCCAGGGCATGGCTCATGTTGATAGATTAATTTCTTGGGGATGGGAGATGTTGGCCAGAACTGGTTTAAGTACAGCTGAATTTTTACAATTTAAAACATGGTAGAATTATGAAGCTAATCAGTTGGCTAGGAGGAATGCTAATGAGCAACCTCCAGTGTTAATAACAGCAGAACAAATCATGGGCACTGGACAATGGGCAGGTATTGAAAGACAGTTGCAATATGATGATAGCACTATCAACCAAGTCAGAATGGCCTGCCTTGCAGCTTAGTAGAGAATTTCTACACCAGGACAGCCTGCTTTAACTTTTGCTAAAGTAATTCAAGGACATAATGAGCCATATGTCGAATTTGTGGCCCATCTAACAGACGTGATTCAAAAAACCGTGCAAGCTTCTGAAGCCCATGATTTAATTTTAATGACATTAGCCTTTGATAATGTTAACAGTGAGTGTAAAGAGACTATTCGACCCATTAAAACTGCCAGTGGTTCCATACAGGACTATATAAGAGCCTGCCAGGACATTGGGTCTACTTCTCATCAAATGGCAGTATTGACAGCTACCATAAAGTCTAATTTGAATTTAAAGAAAGGAAACTGTTTTAAATGTGCAAAATTTGGGCACGTTCCAATAAACTGTAAATCTTTTCATGATAATAATTCCATCCCAACTAAAAACCAGCCATCCAGATTATGTCCTATTTGCCAGAGGGGCTTTCATTGGGGTAATGAATGTCGTTTTAGAACACATAAAAATGGCGCTCTATTGAAAATGTCGGGAAACTGCCTTGTGGGCTTAGCTCAGGGCCCCAGGACAAACAACATGAGCTGAGCTCCACAGACACAGTATCCTGTCAGCAATGGCAAAAACCATGCATTCCAATCTTAGAGTTAAAAGCTGCAACTCACAGTAATGCTGCAATAGATCTACCTGCAGCTGAGGATTTTACTTCAATCTGAAATGGATATTCAATTAATTAGCACTGGAGTTTCTGGCCCTCTGCCCAACCATATTGTTGGCTTAATTGTAAAGAAGGATTTTATAAAACTTAACAGTAGCTAACTTTTCTTATGTAAAGAAGGATTTTATAAAGAAAAGAGTTATGGGCCCCATCAGGCTAAGAAAAACAACCCGTGACTTCCCAGGGGTGGTTATCTGCTGCCTTTGTTATGCAAGGTTTTCTGCTGCCTTGGTTATGCAAGGTTATAACTGCCGGAGGAAGTTTATCTAAGAATGCAACCGAAAAGGTTGAGTAAGGGAGTTTTGCACGAGACAGCTCCTTCTTGCATGAAGCAGCTCCCATGACTCATGTGCGAAAAATGTTTGTTATCTGCTTCTTGCAAAATGTTCATTATCTACTTCCTGCATAAAGCGGAACCTGTAACTCATGTCCAACCCTCAAACCCCACCCCCTTATCCTGGCCCTCAAAAAGCTTCCCAAAACCCAGGCTCAGGGCTCTCTGTTCCTGCGTGTTCAGTGAGCCCCATGCATGTGTGGTAAATAAACCCCTTGCGTGTTGCATGAGAGAACGTCTCTTGGAGTCCTCCTTTGCATGGAAAAACTCCCGAATTCTCGAATTCTTACATAATAATTGGAAGGAGTAGTTTAACTAAACAGGGTCTATTAATACAAATTGGTTTAATTGACAGTGACTATAAAGAGGAATTGAAGATTATGGCTCAATCTTTACAGCCTTTTCAAATTAAAACTAGGCAACACATTGCTCAATTACTACTCTTACCTTATCATGTTCCTCCTTCTCTGCCCTTCAACCATCAAGGAGGTTTTGGTTCAACTGAAAATGAAATTTATTGGCAAACATTTATTGGGGACAACTGCCCAGAAATTGCTATTACTATTAAAGATAAAATTTTTCTGGGTTTGATTGATACTGGAGCTGATGTAACTATCATAACTAAAAGATATTGGCTCCAGAATTGGACATTAAAAAGGGTACCTACTGTTTTTACTGGCATAGGTACCATGACTGATATTTATCAAAGTACTGAAAGATTTGAAGTAATTGTCCCAGAAGGACAAAAATCAACATTACAACCTTTTCTGGCAGATGTCGGTTGGAATCTCTGGGGCAGAGACCTGTTTTCACAGTGGGGAGCATATTTGCATATCCCTCACTTATCAGATAAGGCAGAACAACTACACTTAAGGATGCAATTTCAAAGCACTAGGCAAACAAAGGATTATCAAGGTTTAGGATATTCTAAGGAGCAAACAAATTTATAATGGAGGCCATTGAAACAAAGGGCATAACTACCCCAATAACATGGCTTATTGCTATGCCAATATGGGTGGATCAATGGCCCCTTCCTCAAGAAAAATTGAATGCCCTTCATAATCTTGTCCAAGAGCAATTACAACTACAACATATTGAACCTTCCCAAAGCCCATGGAATTCTCCAGTTTTTGTTATTAAAAAGAAATCTGGGAAATGGGGACTGCTGACTGATTTAAGAGCAGTAAATAAAGCCATGAGCCCTATGGGTGCACTTCAACCGGGGGTTCCTCAACCCTCTATGATTCCTCAATCTTGGAAAATGGTTATTATAGATTTAAAAGATTGTTTTTTTAATATCCCTTTGCATCCAACAGATAAAGAAAAGTTTGCATTTTCTGTTCTGGCACTGAATAATCAGGCTCCAATGCAAAGGTATCAATGGTGAGTCTTACCCCAAGGATGATGAACAGTCCCACCATATGTCAACTATGTGTGCATCAACCCTTACAAGAAATAAGAAATAAATTTCCAGAGGCCCTTGTTATTCACTATATGGATATATTTTAATTGCATGTGACAATGATGACTCTTTGGAAAAGGTTTTTGGTGCTATTATAAAAATTTTACCTCAATATGGGCTGCAAATAGCTCCAGAAAAGATTCAAAAGACTGAGCCTTACCTATACTTAGGAATGCAAATAGCTGCAAATCAAATAATTCCTCAAAAAATACAATTAAGATGGGATAATTTACAAACTTTAAATGATTTTCAAAACTGTTAGGAGATATTAATTGGATTAGACCCACTTTAGGGATTCCTAATTATATGTTATAGAACTTGTTTGATATTTTAAAAGGAGATTCTGATTTATTAAGCAAAAGGCAGTTAACAGCTGCAGCTGAACGAGAGTTACAATTAATTGAACAACGCATTCAAGAAAGACAGCTTGTTCAAATAGATCTAGAAAAGCTTGTTGATTTTATTATTTTCTTTACCTTACAATCTCCTACAGGCCTATTTTGGCAAGATGGTGTTTTAGAATGGATTTTTTTTACCAAACAATAAACAAAAATGCTTACATACATATATGCAAAAAAATCATTTCTTTAATAGCCAGATGTCACCAAAGATATTATCAATTAAGAGGTCATGATCCTAATCGCATAGTGTGTGATCTCACAAAGGAAGAGGTTCAAAGTCTATATACTTTCAATACCTCTTGGTAAAAGACATTAAGTGACTTCAAAGGACAAATTGATATTCATTTGCCTATGTCAAAACTTTTGAAATTTCTAAAAAGAACACAATGGATCTTACCTAAAATAGTTCAGGCTTCCCCGTTGGAGGGAGCCACTACTGTCTTTACTGATGGTAGTAGCAATGGACAGGCTGCATATGTCACCCCAGGGGAAAACAAAAGTTGGAAAATGCCTTATACCTCAGCCCAGTGTACTGAATTAGCAGCTGTAATTCAAGTTTTACAAAGTTTTCCACAATCTCTTAGTATTGTTTCTGTTTCTGAATATGTTTGCCAAACAGTTACTCACATTGAGACAGCTTCTTTGTTTGAAAGAGATGAATTGTCCAGAATGTTTTTACATTTACAAACATTAGAAGTCGAATTAATCCTCTTTTTATCATGCATATAAGAGCTCATACCAATCTTCCGGGTCCTTTGTCATTACAAAATCAGCAAGCAGGTACTCTTGTGGGGGTAATGCAAGACCCCACAACACTTCACAAATTAACTCATATCAATAGCAAAGGGCTGTGAAAGAAATTTCCATCTTTATCTAAACAGCAAGCTCAGGACATTGTTAGGACTTGTCCAACTTGTGGACCTTTAAATGCACTCCCATTTCCATCAGGGGTTAATTCTTGAGGTCAAAAAGCAAATGAATTATGGCAAATGGATGTTATTCATATTTCACATTTTGGTAAAATGCAATATGTACATGTTATCATAGACACTTGTTCTCATTTCATCTGGGCTACTGCACAATCTGGAGAGTGTTTCTGCCATGTTCAATCACATTTACTTTATGCTTTTGCTGTTATGGGATGCCCTCAATCTATTAAAATGGACAATGGTCCTGCTTATACAGGAAAACAATTTCATAAATTTTGTACTACTTTTAATATTACTCATATCACAGGAATTACACATAATCCCTCAGGGCAAGGAATTATTGAACAAGCAAACCAGACTCTAAAGTTTATGTTCTTAAAACAAAAAGGGGGAGATGATGATCAGGAGGATGATGCTGTGAAAATAAGTACACCTAAAGATCAATTAGCAAAGGCATTGTTTGCTCTAAATTCTTTAAACATTTATGAATTCATCACAGACTCCAGCAGAACAACATTTTAGCAATTTGGAAAGAAAAATGATACAACCCAAACAGAACTGCAGCTGCAGCCAATCTATTGGAAAGATGTTAAAGGTGATTTATGGAAATCAGGAATGGTAAAGGTGTGGGGTAGGGGATTTGCTCTTGTCATTGCAGATGATGGAACCTCAGTTTGGATTCCCTTGAAGAGAATAAAACCTAAACATGTCAACCTGGACAAAAATAACTAAATTGTTAATGTATACTATAGGACATACAATTTTGATTGCTGAAAGACAGAGACATATTTATACTTATGGGGTTTATCTGTGAGCCCTAACATGGGCCAATCCAACTTTACCAAAATAATTTGAATACATATTTAGGATTCAAAACTGGTGTCAAATTTAATTCTTTCATTTTTAGAAAGACCTGTATGCATAACTCTATGGAAACAAAGGATACTTCCTGTTAGATGGAAAAGAAAGTTGGAATGGATGGCAGTCATGTCATATGGATCGAGCAGTTATCATAATTAATGATTCCTATGGAATTGTAAGATTCCCCTGTGAGGTTGAAGATAACTGAGACTATATGGATAGGCAAGCTAAACCAGAGTTATTACATAGAGGATGATTTGTGCCCAAATTTGGGATGATAAATACATTATTCAGAGAAATTTATGGGAAATTTTCCTAGAACTGGGACCAATTTTTGTAGTGAATTCTAGTAACTATAACTTCTCTCTAAATAGGAGTCATAAACACTATATACATACAGGAAATCAAACTTTTAATTGTGAGAATTATTCTCTATTCACTCGTCTCCAAGCATTTATGTTGCAGAAAAATGTGACAATTGTAGAGGCAAGGAGAAGAGGTATCTGGCTGCTGGTGCAGATGTCAAGATCCTGGCAGTCCTCTACAGAAACACAAGTCCTGATCCATTTGGCAAAAGAATATCTGAAAAAGACTAAGACTAATTTGACTCATTATTATAGCTATCATTGGAATCATTGGAATTATCACAGTGACTATGGTCACTGGAACTGCATTGTTAAATTTGGGGCTCTTTATAATTCTTCTCTTCCTCCTCAGCTGTGTTTAACAACAAATAATCAAAGTCAGAAATCTTGACTGGTAGCCAATGATGGGTAAGACCCTTCCTTCAGAGCTTAAGGGCAAACTAAGACAGGCACAGTCACTAAGCAAAGGCACCCTAACAATGCAATTCTTGCAAAAACTATTGGCTCCCTCCTGAATCAAAGTCAGAGAGCTTGACTGGCAGCCAATGATGGGTAAGACCCTTCCTTCAGAGCCTAAGGGCAACCTAAGACAGGCACAGTCACCTCAGCTTATAAAATAAAAAGGGGGAAATGTAGGAGCCAAAGGTTAAAACAAGACTTACAGGTTTTGTTGGGAGCAGCTGGCCTCAGGATGGTGGCAGTAAACTGTGGAGATTGTTATGTAGAGCAGTCTTGGAGGAAGAGAATGTTTACCCCAAATGGTTATGTTAAGTATGAAGGAAGAGAGCACTGAAAAATAAGCTCTCTGTTCTTTCAAGAAATGCATGCATGCCTTTTGTCACCCTGTAGTATTTAGGTAGGATCTGGATAAGAATAAAGTTGTGTGATGTCTGATGTAAAGTTAAGCTTCAGACCCCCTGAACCCATCTGTGTCTGTCTTTCTTTTCTTTCTTTCTTTCTCATCATTCCTTAATATCCTTTGAGCTCTGCTTCAATAAGAAGAAACATTTTTCCTTTCAAATTTGGATGCCTTTTATTTCTTTGTCCAGCATGATTGTTTTCTCATGTTTTTTATTCAATCTATAGCATCTTTAATCTCTGTGATATCTGCTATTTTTCTATTCATTCTTTCAAATTCCTCTTTATGCTCTTCTAGTACCCTCTTGATTTCCCTTATGTCATTAGGGAATAAAATAATTCCACTTATTTTATATAGTAGAGTTATAGGAACATCTTTGTTTAATTGTGTCACTGTCTATGTCTCCTCTCATGTTTTAATTTTGTCATTAGGCTGGGCTATATCTTGTCTGCATTGTGATATGCTTAGTGATCTTCTGTTGTTTTTGTCATATGTAAATATCTTTATTGATTTACTTTGGAAGTTGATTTCCTTCAGCAGTGTTTGTGGGATGGAAATGTAGCAGGATGCAGGGCATGGGGAAGGGCACAACAGCGCAGTGATGAGTTGGAGTGCAGGTATAGGTGCAAGTTGTGGGTTATATACTGTAGCCTGTGAAGGTGGGCACCCAGGGGCTGGGGAGGATGTGGCTGTGCAGGTGCATAGGTCTGTGGGGTGTGGCCCTGATGTGTGCTGGCCTAGGGCCTCATGCCCTTTTGCACATGTACAGAGCTATGCTAGCAGGCCAGCATTATGCCTGCATGGGCTGGGGACAAATGTGACCCAGCTGTGAAGGTCAACACTTTCCCAGAGTTGGGGGGCATGACTGGGGGTCACATACATGCACAGGTCTAGGAAAGCCATAAACTGATGCACCTGTGCAGAGAGCTCAGGGGGTAGGGTGGGGCTCTGTGACTGTATGGGTTGGGGGTGGTTGTATCCTGGGTATGGAGGTAAGTGCCTGCAGATTTTATGCACTGGCAACAGCTTGCAGGGAGCAGGAAGGGATATATAGTGCTCAGGAAGGGTGCAGGAGAGGTGGCTTGGGCTGCACTTTGGGTGGGGGTGTGGGGCGAGTACACAAGCAAAGTGTTGTTGGGACAGAGGTGCTTGGAACTTGGGGAGTGGGGGTGGGTGATGGCATTTAGGTGCTTGGGGTGTGGGATGATTTGTGGGTTGTCTGTCTGCGCTGGTGAGGGTAGTGCATTCAAGGAATGTGGCTTGGCTTACTTTCTAGTCCTGGCTCCTTGTCTGTGCACTCCTGAGGGCTCTGAGCTTCCACATTAGCCTCCAGTTCTCTGACCCTCAGTTCCTCAGCTTTTGCAACCAGGGCCACTCTATGTGGTGCAGAAGACTCTCCCAGATCAGTTGCACTCTAGAATCACCATCTCAGTTACCTTCCTGTCCCTTCTCTAATTTTTCCTTGGAGCAGGGATGAACTTGATGTATCTTATTTTACCATCTTCTCAAAATTGTTCATTCTTTCTTGAATGCTTGGTAGAATTCACATGTGAAGGCATTAGGTCTTGGACTTTTTTCGGGGGGAGCTTCTTGATGACTAATTAAATCTCTTTACTTGTAATTAGTTTGTTCAGGTCATCTATTTCTTCTCAAGTCAATGTTGATTGTTCATGCCTTTTTTGGAAGTTGTCCATTTTAACTACATTGTCTAGTTTATTAGCATATACTTGATCATAGTATCTTCTCATTACCTCCATTATTTCTGTAGGGTCAGTGGTTATGTCTCCTCTTCCATTTCTGATTTTATTTATTTGTATCTTCTCTCTCGCTCTTTTTTTTTTTGTTAACCTAGCCAGAGGTCCACTGATTTTGTTGACTTTCTCAAAGAACCATCTTCCGGATTTGTTGCTTTTCTTGATTATTTTCATGTTCTCAATTTCATTTATCTTTGCTCTAATAATCATTATTTCTTTCCTTTTGTTTAATTTTGGATTAGTTTGCTGTTCTTTCTCTATTTCTTCCAAGTGAACAGTTAATTCCTCATGTTTTGCTCTTTCTTCTTTTCTAATGTAGGCATTTCAGGCCATAAATTTCCTCTTATTATTGTC
Organism: Tamandua tetradactyla; assembly: GCF_023851605.1. Classification (NCBI taxonomy): domain Eukaryota; kingdom Metazoa; phylum Chordata; class Mammalia; order Pilosa; family Myrmecophagidae; genus Tamandua; species Tamandua tetradactyla. The sequence goes on from NC_135333.1 coordinate 118,105,194, forward strand.
TTTGCTGCATCCCATAAGTTTTGATATGCTGTGTTTTCATTTTCATTTGCCCCAAAATATTTACTGATTTTTCTTGTAATTTTTTCTTGACTCACAGGTTGTTTAATTGTTGTTGTTTACCTCCATATATGATATAAGATATAAGATATAAGATATATATATATATATATATATAATAAAAGGCATATTAAAATATGTGCCTTTATCATGTTGAGAGTTTCTTTCTCATCCTATCTTTCTAATTGTTTTCATAAAGAAAGGATGTTGAATTTTGTCAAATGTCTTTTCTGCATCAGTCAAGATGATCATGTGGTTTTTCCCTTTTGATTTGTTAATGTGATTATTACATTAATTGACTATCCTGTCTTGAACCACCCTTGCATACCTAGAATAAAACCCACTTGGTCATGATGTATGATCCTTTTAGTGTGCTGAAGGATTCGTTTTGCAAGGTTTTTTTTTTTGAGTATTTTTGTCTATATTCATGAAAAATTGGCCTGTAATTTTAATTTCTTGCAGTGTCTTTGGCTTTGGTTATGATGATGTTGGCTTTGTAAGATGACTTAAGTACTTTTTCCTCTTCTTTGATTTTTTTTGAAGGCTTAAGATTGGTACTAATTCTTCCTGGAATGCTTTGTAGAATTCACATGTGAAGGCATCTGGTCTTGGGCTTTATTTCTGTTGGGAGAATGTTGATGGCTGATTCAATCTCTCTACTTGTAATTGGTTCATTGAGGTCTTGAGTCATTGCCAGTTTTCCACATGTAGAAAGCTGTCTATTTCATCTAAGTTGTCTTAGTTGTTGGCATACAGTTACTCATAATATCATCTTATGATCTTTTTCATTTCTGCAGGGGCAGTAGTAATTCCCAGCCCCCATTTCTGATTTTATTTATTTGCATCCTCTCTTTTTTTCTTTTTCAGTCTAGCTAAGGGTCTGTCAATTTTATTGAGTTTGTCAAGGAACCAAGTGCTATTCTTTTGTTCTATTGTTTTTCCTAATTTCATCTCTAATATTTGTCATTTCCATCCTTTTCACTTTAGGGTTAGTCTGCTGTTCTTTTTCTGATTTCTTCAGATGTGCAGTTAAGTTCTTGATTTTAGCTCTTCTTTTTTAACATAAGTATTGTGGAAATAAATTTCCCTCTGAGCACTGCCTTTGCTGCATCCCATAAATTTTGATACATTCTGTTCTTATTCTTACTTGCCTCAAGGTATTTACTGATTTCTGGTGTAATTTCTTCTTTGAAATTAGCACAGTAGGCAGTATGCCAATCTCCATACTCTTCAGTTTTGAAGGATAGTTTTGTCAATTTTTTTTATTTTGTAGGACAGAGCTTTTAGCACATTAAACTTGCCATCTCACTGTCTCTGACAATGGTTTCTGATTATAAATAAATTATTAATCTCATTGAGTGATGGCCTCTTGTGTAAGATGAGTTGCTCTTCTCTTGCTACTTTCAAGACTCTCTTTTTTTAGCTTTTGACATTTGACTCTAATGTATCTATATGTGTAATCTCTTCATGTTTATCCTACTTGGGGTTCATTGAATATTTTGGATATGTAGGTTTATGTCTTCTATCAAGTTTGTGAAGTTTCCCTGAGTCCCTGCTAAAATTTTTCCATTTTTTCCATTTGTTCTTTTGCCTCTTCAAATTTAGTTGATGTTTTCTAGCACACTGTTTCTTTATTTTGCCTCTTCTAATATGCTGCTGTCTGTCTCCAGTATATTTTAAATTTTATGTGCATTTCACTTATTTCAATAATATCTGTTATTTTTCTATGTATTCTTTTAAATTCTTTTTAATGTTCTTCTAGTGTCTTCTTAATATCCTTTATCTCTTTATATACACTTTCTTTCATTTCTTTGACTGTGATAGTATCATAATTAATAGAATATCCTGCAACTCAACTTTTTTATCCAGCAACAGACATTTGATGGTCCTCTCATGCAGTAAATGGACATCCTGGAAAGAAGTTTGTTTTCTACCATTTATATAAATATACAAGCCCACACATAAAAATGTGATCATCTGATTAAGATCTTATTTTAAAAAAATCTCTTTCTACCCATAGAGTACCACATCCCTTGTTAATTCTGCAAATTTCCTATTAGAATTTCTTGAGTTTTGAGAATATGTAAGAATATCCTCAGGGGCAGAGGGTAGAAGTCTATTCTGTCAGTTTCAAGACACCATCAGTGGGCGGGCCGCGGTGGCTCAGCGGGCAAAGTGCTTGCCTGCCATGCCGGAGGACCTCGGTTCGATTCCCGGCCCCAGCCCATGTAAAAAAACAAAACAAACAAACAAAATACAATAAAACAAGAAAATGTTTAAAGATGTTTCCCTTTCTTCCTTCCTTCCTTCCATCCTTCCTTCCTTCTCTCTGTCTTTCCTTCCCTTCCTCCCTCTCTCTAAAAAAAAAAAAAAAAAAAAAAAAAAGACACCATCAGTTGTGAACTTTACTGACTAAAAGAAATTGTTTACAAACTATGGACAATACTCGATGTCATCTATTGTATGTTATATGTCAACCTCAGAAAAGTGTGAAAAAAATTAAAATTCATAATGACAAAGATACAATAGCTTCACCTGTTCTTTCCATCATTTAATCTGAAAGTGTTCTTGTTGATTTTCTAAGATCTTCCAATGAATTTTTGAATATTTCTTTCGTTTTTACTCATTAACATTCATTTGTATGTGGATTTTCAAAGCTATTTTACTTTTCCAAAACCTGTATAATGATTTCATTAAATTTTAAAATTTTCTACAATTAATAGGTTGTGTTTTGAATTTATTGGTATTAATTTTGAATTTTTCACATTCAGTAATACAAACATAATTTTCCCTTTTTGGTGTAGTTGATATTTGATAAAGAATGGTTACATTTCAGATAACAGAATTCCCTTTGAATGCAATTTTTTCAGTGCTCAAAATAATTGAAAACATACTGATTTTATTTCATCAATTTTAGGCCAGTACTTATTTAATTAGATGTGAATAATATAATTTCCAAGGAATTATATTGGTGTTGGTTTCCAAATTCTTTGTGTATAATTATTTAGATTATTAGGAGAGAAAAGGGACTATAAAGGTTAATTTGCATTAAATGTAGGCACAGGGTATCAAAGACACCTATTAAATGGCAGACAGCATTTTCCAGAAAAAATATCTCTCAGAATGTGCATGATTTTCTAGTTCAAACTTTCAATGAATGTGCAATTATTGGACAGTTCTGACTTTATTCTATTATGTCATTCTGAGTGCTGTCACCACACTGATCATGAGAGTCCTCACCTAAGTTCCTGGGATCCATAATGCAACCCCTGCTTCCATTCTCCAGGATACGCTCTACTGGGCATCCACAGGTCATTTTATAGTCTGTTGCTCTGCTTTAGATTGCATCTTTATTTCTGACTACTTATTTACAACTTAGCAATGCTTTCAAATTCAGGGGAATATTTCTTAGAATTTATCCAACATTTCTATGAGTTTGTAGTAGTAATATTTTGAGGTTACATTAATCCTTTATTTTCTCAATATTGTAAGTGTTATTACTTTCTTTCTAAAATGTTGTTTGTGTTTTTACATTAGCCATAATCCATCCTTTATAGAGGTTTTACATAAAATTATTCTTAGTGCATGTACTTGGTATTTTCATATACATATTTATGGTGCTACAAGGGATTTTATGCTATAATTTCTTGATCATAATAATGACTGTTATGAAGTTAATTCATTCCAAAAGTTATTTTTAAAGAGTTTTATTTAAATATTTTCTCAGTGAGATACAGAAATTATCAGCTATTTGTATGAAAAATGAGCATGCAGGATTGGCTAGAGAAACTTTTCAAATGAAACTCATTTAAATATGTGTTGAGAAAATTAATGATGCTCTGGTATTGACTATTAAAACACCAACAAGTTTATAAACAAGTGAAAATGTCCAGACCATAAGTGACAAAAATAAATCTTTTCATTTGAAATATTTCTTTACATACCATTTTCTTTACTTTGTTGAAAGCAATTTTATTCTTTTGATTGAATCCTTGGAGGCTTTCTTAACTTGATTGTTTCTCAGAGTACAAATAAAGGAGTTCAAAATAGGTGAAATAGAAAAAATGAGCACTGAAACTGCTTTATTAATGTTCACTTCTTCCTTTGCTATAGGATTCATACAGATGAAAATGCATGTGCCATAGGTGATGGAAACTACAATCATGTGGGAAGAACAAGTTGTAAAGGCTTTCTTCCTTTGCTGAATAGAGGGAAAATCTTAAAATTGTCCTGATGATGTAAGCATAGGACAGAACTATACAAGTGAGAGTCAGAATCAGGGTCAATACAGCACAGATTGTAACTGTCTGTTCCAAGAACCATGTGTCTGAGCATGCGATTTTCACTAGAGGAAAGGCATCACAGACAAAATGGTCAATGATGTTAGAGTCACAAAATTCCAGTTTTGAAAACATATTAAGTGGTGGAATTATTATGCACAAACCAGATGCCCAACAACAGATCATGAGACTCCTGCAGACTCTTTTGCTCATGATGGTCACATAATGCAGGGGTTTGCAGATGGCCACATAGTGGTCATAAGACATTGCAGCAAAGAGAAAAAATTTTGCTACTGCAAAGAGATCAGTAAAAAACACTTGGATGATACAAGCATTATAGGTAATGACTTTGTCACCTGTTGCTATGTTGTACAAGTATTTAGGCACACATGCAGATGTGAAGGCTATTTCTAGAAGGAGAAATTTTGTAAGAAAAAGTACATGGGTGTTTTAAGATGGGAATCCACAAAGGTGAGTGTGATGATGGTCAGATTTCCAGCTACACTCAATATGTAGGTGAGAAATATAAATATAAAAATCAGAATCTGCTGCTGAGTGTCATCAGTGAGTCCCAGCAGAATGAATGTTGTTACTGTACCGTTTCTCATCAATGACGGCTGACTTCTGTCCAATCTGCATGTGATATTTGGAAAGATTTTCTTTTAGATTATTCTCATTGTTCTAAAATTCAACATATTCATTATTTTATGCTCCATTACAGTTTTAAAATTCACATTTTACTTCCATTTTCTGCTTAGGGTTTTACCTTGTGACTAAAATTCACCTCTGGCTAGGTGCAATTTTTTTGGTAGCAATAATGCCCTTTGGCTCTCAAGAATCATTACCTATTCACAGATTGAATTATAAAGTTCAACCATCACCTCTTTTCTTGACACCTTTCATTTAAAAAATAATGCTAATAAATAACAGACAGGTTGGACTCAGTACACAAACTCTAAGCAGAACTTGAGGTTTCTGATTCAAAATATTAGTTTTGTTTATTCATGGGTTTTTAGATGTGTGTTTACTTCTCCTTCTCCCCCTAAGCTCTTTTCTTCACCTTACATGATCCATCTTTTCCCCCAAATATGTGTATCTTTATTGAATATGTATGCAATCATTACTTCTGACAAGAGAGATTACTGTCTGCTCTTTCCTTTGAATTTCCAGTGAATTGAATTACTTTGTCTTCATTATACTGGTTTTACCTAATGATAACAGATTTATTTCAGAAGTTAAGAACCTTTTGATTCTCTGTTTAGGCTGCTTCACAGGTATTTTTCTGGTCAACCATTAATTATACCAGAAGGGATTCCTATGTTTCCAATACATAATCATTATCTCAATGCTTGAGATTTTCTGACATTAATTTATAGAATTATTTCTCCTTTGTACCTGGTGTATTTGACTATGAGCAATTCACTTTCTCATTTAACTTACTATGTTTTCTTACTGAGTTAACTTACTGAGTGGGGCTGACTTAGCAGTGATTATTTTTGTATTTCACTGAATTGCCAGATTAGGGAAGAAGCACTAACTGAGGCACATGGTCTACTTACAAGTTAGAATCCTCCTAGAGAATTCGGTCTCTCATCCAACCACCATCAGCTATTTATATCAATTCAAGATGTAGAAGAGTTTTTTAAATTTAATTTTTAAATTTTTTGCTTCCCTCTTACCTTCCTTCTGTGTTTCTCCTAATATATCTTTAATGCACACATATCTTTAATGCACACATCACCCAGAAACCTAACTCAGATTTTAAATTTGGAGCATTATTCAATCCTCAAAATCTATCAGTTTTCCCCAAGTTGTTACAACTTATTATTTTACTTATTACTTTGTTACTTGTTACTTTGTTAACAATAAAGGTTAACAAAACTGTAAAGTGAAACAGATATCTGTCTATTCTCACTTTCACTCAAACTGTAAAATGAACAGACAGTTTTTTTTAGGAGATGCTGCTACTTCATTCAATATATAATCAATTTTGGGGATATGTGGATGAAGGGGATGCATATAGATTTCTATACTTAGAAAATATTTTAGTAATTTTAATTTGAGGTTGAATGTATAGCCAATGTTGCCATTGGTATTTCTTATATTAAATTACTTGTGCATTTATTTATGTCTCATGCATAAAAACCTCAGATACTGACATTTGTCTACACAAGGGAAATTCTAAAAAATGACATTTCCTTAATATCTGTCAGATGCATTAGGAAATATAAAAATTATCACTGAAATCCATTTTCTCCTCAGGAACAAAATATGACCTAATCCTGTAAAGGGAATTACAATCAAAGAGAAAAATCTCATCATACTTACACTTCTGATAGTAAATCAGTTCCTTTTGGGTGTTTAAACATGTAGGGTTCCCTGAAATTGCAATCCTCAATAAATCTGACAGAACCTGATAACAGGCAGAGTGCTACTATAGGCCCTCAATATATTTCTGTTCTTCATCGTTGGAAATTAAATAAAATAGACTGAAGCTGGATTTTCAGGAACTCTATTCACTGGTAGAAGAGATAATATTTGAAATAACCATGGCAGAATGAAATGCTTTACAGTTTAGAACAAGACTTTCTTTAAATTGCTGAATATCCACTAAGTGAATAAAATTTCCTTGGTGACATGCATTCAGAAATCATTAATGACTTTTCTGAGTAATGAAATTTGGCAAAAACAAAGAAACAAACCAGTAACAGACCTTAGAGGGGACTGTGTCCTTGGAGACAGGGAATAATAAATCACCATTAGATGCAAGTCAGGAGGACAATATAAAAGTACATAGCTCATATTTTTAAAACTTTTGCATCTACTAAGGCAACTGTCAGGTCAAAATCCTTTATTATATAAATAGAGTCCTCTAACATATTATATGAATTTTTATCACTGGGTATTTTCACTAAGATAAGCAGAAGCAAAAGTTTATATGTTTATATGAGGCTACTGCTTATATTGGAGACTTTATCCTTCCAGATATTTTTTCTCTAAGTACACCCACTGCATTATAGGTATTATTCACAAATGAAAAAAAATTGTAAACATATGTTATAATTGGATGGAAAATATGATTTTATATCCTTCACACATCTTAATTTAGCACATAATATAAATTTCTGTTCTTTCCAGTTTAACACTATTAATCAAGTTAGCTGTATGAAGATGTAGGCATTTGTTTTACTTATGCCTGAATTCACTACATAATGTTTTTCATTTAACACAGTTATTAATCTTTCTATCAAAAGCATCTTCATAGTAATATTTTTCCAGATGTGTGAGAATAATTCCTAAAAGTGAAAATTATGGATAAAAGTGTAGATTATAGATTAAAATGTTAATTTATATTTAGAAATTATGTAAAGATTAGTTTATTTAAAAATTCGCCACTATGTTAATGTCGTTATAGAACATTATTTGTATTTTTGATTCCATTTATAATTACTCTTACATGTATGTCTAACATGTTTTTAGATTATTGCAAGTCTTTAAAAGTATCTGTGCCTATTTGTGGCATGTGGTTTATGATTTTATATATTCAGATATATTTGAATTTTTTTGCTTTTCATTTTAAACAACATTATTGAGGTATAATTGATATATAGCAAACTGCACATATCTTAAGTCCACACTTTGATAAGATTTGACATATGTGTAACTTCCTAGAGATACAATCACAATCAAGGTAATAAACACACCACTCATTCCCAACAGTTTGCTTGTGATCTTTTCATCTCTCCTTCCTGCCATCATCCAATTTTGCTATTCACAGCTAAGGGTGGACCACTTTCCTCAGTATAGATTGATTTACATTTTTTAGAAATTTCTATAAATGTACTTAGTTTTGTCTGTCTTATTTCAATATAATTGTTTTCAGATTCCTCCATGTTTTGGCCTGTATTGACAGCTCATTCCTTTTCATTTCTGAGAAAAATTCCAACGTGTGATATTTGTCATTTCAATTTTTTAGGCAACTATAAATAAAATTATAAATAAAATTGCTAGGAAAGTTCATGTCAAAGTCTCTGAACTGGCATGTTCTTTCATCTTGGATATGAAAAGGCTGGATCTTGGAAGCTATATGTTTAAATGGTTAAAAACTGCAAAACATTTTTTCAAAGTACTTACATGAATTTACATTCCCACGAGCAGTGTAGGAGTGCATCATTTGTCCACATCCTAGGAATGATCAGTTTTAGACTCCTAGGGCTTTAGTAGGTGTGTAGTAGAATCATCTAGAGATTTTAATTTGTATACACCTAATGGCTAATGAGGTTGAGGTCCTTTTGGTGTACCTGCCATCTATCTTCCTTGGTAAAGTGGCTGTTTAAATTGTGGCCAATTTTATAAGGAAAATTTATAAGCAAATTCTCCCTAGGAGCCTCTGACATGAAACAACCCTACAGACACCTTGATTTGACTTTCTGGCCTGCAGAACTGTGAGATTTCTTTTGTTTAAGCAGCAAGTTTGTGGTAACTTACTACAGAAAGTCTAGGAAACTACTACATCATGCATGGATAAATAGGCTGAAATTTCTTCTCTTTAGTGTAACTGGTTGGGATTGCTAAAGAACAATGATGTAAATTCCATGTGGGTGGATGAGGCTGGTTATACAATGATTTCCAAAAGCCACCATCTGTGAACACCGCACAATAATGTCTGGTTTATGATTATGTTCACAACAAGACAGTCCTAAATTACTGAACAATAGTGTGTAACCATGATCTGAGTCACTGAGTATCTTGATCTAAGTTACTGAGTATCTATATACACAGGAAAAATCATTTTGTTTGGGGAGATGAAATGGAGAATAATATGGTAATTTTAACTGACATACAATGTCCTCACCATTACTTTGAACTCTCTGCTAATGATATGTATTATAACAAAAAAGTTCATAAATATATTGATACAATCACATGTAAACCTTTTTTCTGATAATAAGGCACAGGATCAGAAATGTTTTGCAAGGTTAATTTGAAAACTCCAAATGATGTATGAACTATGTAAAAAAAAACTTCCAGAAAAGGAAATAAAATCTACTTTCAAAAAGTAGAAACTCAATTAAATGACTATCAATAGGGTGAAGAAAAGAGAGGAATTGAACTTAAAGGGAACATGAAAACTCATAAGAGGGAAAATGTCACATATCTAATTCAGGGAATTCCTATTTCTTTGTGGATGATTCATACTGGCAATGTCAGAATGTTGTTAATCTTTTTTATTTTATATCAAACATTGTAGATGTTGATAAAAAATACAAATAATGGAAGCTAACTGTGAAATTATGGCCTAAATATGTCCTTCAGTGTAAATGATACATACCACAGCCAGTACTTAAAGATCCACATATTTTCCTGAATAATGGTCATGCTGATGTGTAAAGAAAGAGCCTGCGGAGTTCTGCTTTAGGTTGCAGAAGTCTTTCTGGTTCTCGTATGCTTTGGAAATACTTGTACTCTTAAAATTATTAGTATACTTTGAAATGACATGAAATTTCAGATTCATATGATGGCCATTTCAATCCTTTTTTTCTTCTCCCAAATACTTACAAAGGAAAGAGAAAATATTATTTGAGAAGACAAATAGATATAGAAATGCCTCTGAAAATGTCATGCCTTTTTGGTGAATTTATTAGCAGACAAGGAATGGAAGGGAACTTTCTTAATCTGAAGAAGGTGTTCTGCAAAACACTACAACCAGAACTTTACTTAATCAGGAAAAATGTGGAGTAATGAGTTCAAGAAAAAGATGGATGTCCTTTCCACTGGGAAGAGTCATGAAAAATAAATAAAATATATATATAAATATCACTAAGAGAGAATTTAAATCATGATTAATGATGGCATAAATACATATTTGAAAAACAATCAATGTATTTCACCATATTGAGAGATTTAAAATGAAAAATATGCATAAATATAGTCATATCAAATTATACAGAAGAAGCGCTTGAAAAACCTCACTTCTATTTCCAATGAAAAATTCTCAGCACACAAGAAAAGAAAGGCTATTTTCTGATTCTGAAAATGCAAGGTTGTCGGTTGAACTGTTTCCCTCAGGAAGATGTATTCATGTCCTAGTTCCCAACCATATTAAAACCCTATTAAATAGATACTTGAACATAATGTTAGTTAACTTGAGGAAAACTGGACTATGGTGGGTCCTAATCCAACAGTATTGATGTCCTCATAAAAAAGAAAATTGGACAGAGACAGAGAGAGAGAGATTGAGAGGAGGTTGTCATGTGGCAGAAGCAGAAAATGTCATGGATTTTGGGTAAGTCACTGTCAGAACCTACAGATTTCAGAGAAAGTATGGAAATGCCTGCACCTTTATTACAGATTATTAGATCCCAGAACTATGAGAGAATAAATTTCTATTGTTTTAAGCTACCCAGATTGTGGAACAACTTACAGTAGCCCTAGAAAGCTATGACAGACATATACAATAAACTGTAATTAATGTCACATTTAATGTAGGAAAATATTGAATGCTGCACCCCTAGGAGCAGGAATTAGGTAGGAGGTCTGCATATGCCACCTCTATCCAACATTCTACTAGTGGTTATTGCCCAGCAGTAAAGTTAAAAAAGCTTAAATCTACTGGATGGATGAAAATAGTTGTTATCACCTACTTTCAACAGATCTTCCATGTAGAAAGTCATATACCATTTACAAAAAGGGTTAGTAGGAATAGCAAGTAAAACTATAAGTGTCGCAGGAATAAGGTTCACATATGAAATTCTAATGTAATGGTATATTAATAAGGAAATCAATAGTAGTTAAAAATTCAAAACTGCACCCAAAAAATATTTAGGGAAAAAAATATTTAGGGTTAAGAGATGAAAGACCTGTACACTGAAAAGTACAAAATTTGCTGATAAAGTCTAAAAAGAGACCTACAAATAGAGGATATATCAGTTTCATGGATCACGAGACTAAATATTGTGACTTCAATTCTATCCAAATCAATCTCTAGGTTCAGTGCAATCCCACTCAAAATTCAGTCATAATTGGTGTTTAAATTGACAATCAGATTATAATTTAAATGGAAATGCAATAGACCTAGAATAACCAAATGATATCTGAAAAAGAATAAAGTTGTAAGATCCATACTATCTGATTTTAACATGTACTATAGAGTTATTGTAATTAAGAGAGTATGATATTTGCATTAATTAGACAAAAGATCAATGGAAAAGAGTTGAGACTTCCAAAGTAATCCCTTATATTTATGGTCAACTGATTTTTATTTTTTTATTTTTTGTGTGTGAATGGTCCAGAAATCGAACCTGGGTCTCCCACATGGAAGGCAAGCATTCTACCACTGAATCACCCATGCACCCCTATTTTTTGTTATTTTAATGATGAGTTTTGAGAGTTCTTTATATATTCTAGATGCAAATATTTTTTTGAGCATGTGATTCGCAATATTTCTTCCCAGACTGTAATTTGTCTTTTCATCTTCCTACTACAGTATTGATTTTTGTAGCTATATAATAAATCTTGGTATAAAGAATATTGACTCTTCCCTCTTCATATTCTCCTTTTTGAAACTTATTTTTGATGTTCTATAGCCCTTCATTTGCATATAAATTTTAGATCAAGCTTGCTATGGATACAAAAACCCTTGCTGAACTCTTTCAAAAATAGAAGTTGCATGGAATCTATAGACCAATTTAGGGAGATATTATTATCTTGTCTTTTAATCCATGAATTCAGCGTGACTATCTGAGAATAGGGGTGCTGTTATTGTTTATTTCTTTTTCCCCTTGCCTCCTTTTACCCATTCTTCTATGTGTGTGAATTGCTTATTTTCTGCCTTAATAATCCTACATTAAATTTTCCTTCCTTAATATTTTACAAGCTTTGTGATTATATAAAAATAAATAGATAAATAAATGTTTCTTCAGTAGAGGAGTATATATACACATAGACATTCATGTGCATATATTTTTTTCACATACACACATATTTCTACACACATTTATTATTTTGTTCACAGTTTACATGTGAAAGGCACAATGATATTAAACAAATTTTCCATTTCTTTCACAAAAAATACCTCTTCAGAAAAGTTCCAAGTTTTTATAGATATGCATGTCTTTAATATCTTTAGTTTCTCCTTCATATTTATTCTCACTATTATATTCTTTGGTATTTTACCAAATTTGGAATATTTTCAATCATTATTACTTCAAAAGTGCTTATTTTCCAAATTCTATCTGCTGAGACTGTAAGTACACATTTATTAGATACATTGGTATAATCTCACAGGCCACAGAATTCTGCATAGATTTCAAACTTTTTATGTTGTTCAAAACTGGATAACTTCTCATGTTCAATCTCAAGCACACTAACACTTTCTTCTGCCAATCTTAAATATACTCAGAATTGTTTATTTCAGCAATTTCATTTTATTGTACTTGAAATGACATTTGGTTCTTTTCATAGTTTCTATAGCATGCTGTTATTTCTGATATTTTTGACATTATGACAATGTTTAGAATGTATTTTTTCAGTTTTTTGGTTTTTAATGCTATTTTTTGAGATATTTCACATACCATATAATCATTCAAATTATATAATGTCACAGTGTCATCATACAGTTGTGCATTCATCACCATAATCAATTTTGAACACTTTTATTTCTCCAAAAGAATACATATGAGAATAGAAATGAAAAATAACAACCAAAATATCATAGACCCCCCTTTTCCCCCTATTATTTATTTACTATTTGTCCTAATTTTATACTCATCCTTCCATATACTGGAAAAAGGGAGTGTTAGCTACAGGTTTTCACAATCACATTGTCCATGCTGTAAAATCTAAATAGTTAAACAATCATCTTCAAGCAACAAGTCTACTGGAATGTAGTTCAATGACACGTATTTCCTTCTAACTATTCTAATATACTACAAACTAAAAAGGAATAGCTATAAATGCATAAAAATAACCTTATGAATGACCTCTCAATTCTATTTGAAATCTCTCAGCCACTGCAACACTCTTATAATAAGTTTCTATTTCTATTTTTGTCAAAAAGGCTTTCTCAAGACCATGAGGTCAGGTCCAGCCTCATTCCTTGGAGTCAAGTCCCACATTGTCAGGGAAATTTACACCCCTGGTGTACCCTGGGAGTCATGTCCCATGTACATGGGGGGAGGTGAGTGCACCATGAGTTAACCTGTGAGTTGGATTCGAGAGAGGCTACATCTGAGCAACAAAAGAGGTTCTCTGGGGATGATACTTAGGCATAATTATCATTATACGTACTTGTAATTGTAAGCATTTTCTTACATAATTTTCTAAGGGCAAAATCAAGATCAAAGCCTCAGCCTATTAAATTGGTAGTCCCCAATGCTTGTGAAGGTATATGGAATTCCCCAGGTGGGGAAGTTTAATATTTCCAAATTTTTTCTCCAGTCCTTCAAGGGGACTTTGCAAATACCTTTTTATTTCTGCCCAAATTACTCTGGCATGTATTGGGGCATCACAAAAACCTATAAAATACAGCAAGATTTCATTCATTATTCATGGTTACATGTACTTACAGTGTTGAATAAACTGACCACACATGTTGGGTTGGATAGTATGCTACAGAAAATATACATTCTGCACCAAATAAATAACTCTCTCTTTGGTCTATGTTCTTCTTTGCCAGCTGCAGGAAGTTTCTAGTTAAATGTCCAAATTAAAGCAAGGCTATAAAAATGTCCAAATTAAGGCATCAATAAGAGGTTACCTTCACTTAAGAAAGGCCAATGAAGTTCAGGGTTTTTCTCTCAATTGGAAAGGCACATGACAATATCTGTTATCTTTCTCTCCAGGCTTCTTGTTTCATGAAGCTCCCCCAGGGGTGTTCTCCTTCTTCATCTCCAAAAGTCTCTGGCTGCATGGGCTCTTGTTGTTCTCATGCTTCTCTCGTTGTTCTCATGCTTTTTCCAAAATGCTTCTTCTATTAAAGGAATCAAGATCCACTTGGAATGGGTGGAATCACATCTCCATCTAATCCAGGTTAATACCCACAACTAGAGTGAGCCACATCTCTGTGAATATAATCTAATCAAGTTTCCAACTTATAGTACTGAATGGTAATTAAAAGAAACGGTTGCTCCCACAAGATTGGATCAGGGTTAAAACATGTTTTTTCTAGGGTACATAATCCTTTGAAACCAGCACAGTCTTCAACAGAGGTTGAAGTTTTAAGACACAGTAAATATCATTCTTTACCCTTTAGTCTGATTTACCTTAGTCCTAACCAGATCTGCTTCATTCATAACCCTAACTGAAACCTGATCTATTTTTCAGCCTTTTTCACAGCTGCTGTATGGGGGATAGCTCCAGTCTCATGCTTTAGACAGAAGAATTCTACCACTGAGCTACCCTTGCACTGCCTCTTGGTGTCTTTTAATTGTTTACATTTGAAGTTTGATTTGTCAAACATTAGTATAGTTCCCCCTGCCCTTTTATGGCTGTTTGTATGAAATATCTTTTTCCGATATTTCACTTTCAACCTAGTTTTGACCTTGATCTAAATCGAGTCTCTTAGAAAGTCTGTAGATGGGTCTTGTTTTTTTCTTTTTTAAATCCATTCTGCCTATTTTTCTTTGTTGGGGAGTTTAAGCCATTAACATTTAATGTTAATAGTGTAAAGGCAATACTTTCTTCTACCAGTTTTCTTTTGGATTTCATTTGCCATATCTTATTTTTTCTCTCCCTTTTTAATCTTCCTGATAAGTCTTTATTTCTACACTCTTCTTCAAATCCCTCTGTGCTGGTTTGAAAATGTCATGTATGTACTGGTTGCTTAAGAGTGTGTTGTTTATTCCCCATATATTTGTGAACTTTCAGGCTTTTTGCCTTTTATTGATTTCTAACTTCATTGTAGTATTATCTGAGAAAGTATTTTGAATAAATTCAGTGTTTTATAATATCTTGAGACTGACTTTGTGACCCAACACATGGTCTTTTCTGGAGCATGATCCATGAGCGCTTGAAGAAAATGTGTACCCTGCTGTTGTGGAAAGTGTCCATGGGGATGTGTCTCCATCCATTCAGCATTGCTTACTGGACTCCTTTAAGAGGGAGCCATTCTTGGAAAAAGTTTTAAGAGCCAACAAAGCTCACACAGCCAGTGAACTTCAGAAATACAGAAATAAAATGCCCCTGGGGAAGCCTTATGAAACAAGAGAAAGCTAGCAGACATCACCATGTGCCTTCCTAACTGTGAGAGAAACCTCAAAATTCACCAGTACTTTCTTTGACTTAAGGTATTTTTCTCTGGATGCCTTGGTTTGGACATTTCCATGGCCTAAGAACTGTCAGCTTGCAGTTTAATAGATTCTCCTTTTAAAAGGTTACCCATTACTAGCATATTGCATTCTGGCAGTTCAGCAAATGAAAACACCCTCTTTCTTGTCTTTCCTATCTGCCTGTGGTGTTCCTTTTAGTATTAATTAGAGCAGGTCTCTTGTTTGTGAACTCTCTCAGTATCTGTTTGTCTTAAAATATTTTAAATTCTCCCTCATTTTTTTTTTTTTTTTACATCAGCATGCACTGGGAATTGAACCCAGGTCTCTGGCATGGCAGGCAGGAACTCTGCCACTGAGCCACTGTTGCCCTCCCCATCCCTCATTTTTGAAAGACAGTTTTGATGAATATAGAATTCTTGATTGGCAGTTTTTCTCTTACAAAATCTTGAATACATCATATTACTGCCTTCACCTCCATGATTCTGCTGAGAAATCTGCTTGCAGTATTATTGAGCTTCCCTTTCATGTGATGGATTGTTTTTATTTTGCTATTTCGAGAATTCTCTTTCTCTTCAACATTTGACAGTCTGATTAGTAAGTGTCTTGGAGTAGGTGTATTCAAATCTATTATTTTCGGGGTATGCTGTTCTTCTTGGACCTGTAATTTTATGTCTTTCATAAGAGATGGGAAATTTTCAGTCATTATTTCCTCCATTTTCTTTCCATCTCTTTTACCTTCTCTTCTTCTTCTGGAACACCCATAACATGTATATTCATGTGCTTCATTTTGTCATTAATTTCCCTGAAACCTTGCTGTTCTAGTTTGCTAGCTGCTGGCCTGCAACATGCCAGAGATGGAATGGCTTTTAATAAAAGGGGATTTATTTTGCTAGTTCTTTAGAGGAAAGGCAGCTAACTTTCCACTGAGGTTCTTTCTTACATGGGAAGGCACAGGGTGATCTCTGCTGGCCTTCTCTCCAGGCCTCTGGGTACCAACAATTTTCCACAGCATGATCTCTTTCTTCATCTCCAAGGGCCTGGACTGAGCTGCAAGTGCTGAGATGAGGTATGCTGAGCTGCTTGGACTGTGTTACATTGAGCTCTCTCATTTAAGCACCAGCCAATTAAATCAAACATCATTCATTGCAGCAGGCTTGCCTCCTCGCCAACTGCAGATGTTATCAGCAACAGATGAGGTTCACATACCATCAGCTCATGTCCACAGCAATATAACTAAGCACCTTCACCTGGCCAAATTGACAACTGAATCTAACTACCACACCTGCTCATAATTTTCCTTCTATTCCCTATCTGGTTTTTTGTGTAGGATTTCAGTTGCACTGTCCTCTAGTTTACTAATACTTTCTTTTGCCTCTTCAAATCTGCTATTGTATGTTCCTGTTGTATTTTTCATCTTTTCTATTGTACCTTTCATTCACACAGTTCTGCCATTTATTTTTCAAACTTTCAAGTAGTCCTTTTGGGAGCCCAATATCTTCTTTATATCCTTCATCTCTTTTGCCATAGCTTCCCTCAACTTCTTCATTTGATCTTTGATTTTATTTTGCATGTTTGTCTAAGCATCTTTATTTAGTCGTTCAACTCCTGTATCTCATTTGAAATGCTAGTTCCTTTACTTGGCCACATCTTCATTTTTCTTAGTATGACTTGTAATTTTTTGCTGGTATCTAGGCATCTGATTTCATTGATTAGTTTATCATGTCAGTTGTTTTCACTTTTTTCCCCCTAAGGATTTCTTGTTGTTTGACTTTCTTCTCTACCTGTTCTTTGGCATTGCGTTTAACTCATTACAGACCTCTAGCATACCTCCTATTTAACTGATGAGAATTTTTCAGCTCCTATTTTTCTGGTTCTTGCCTTGCCTATGTGGAACCATTTTTTTAGGAGGGTCTCCCCAGATATGATTTACTACAATCAGATTTTCCAAGACCAGACAGGAGGGGGTATAATCATTATTAAGTTTCCCAAGGGTGAGACACAGAAGATTATCAGACTTTCCTTTGAAACCTCTAGATTCTTTGCCTTTGCTATCCTTAAACTGTGGCCTTTGTCAGCCTGCAGTTTTCCACTTGTGTAAAATGATGCAGTGCCTTAAATTCTCAGCAGGCCCTCCCTGCCATTTGTGTGTTGAGACAGAGGCTTTGCTAGAAGGCAAGCATAAATTGTTTCTGTTTTCTAGCCCCAGGGGTCTGAACTATCTGGAGGATGGTTGCCACTTGAGCTGGGCCCAACCACCTCTTTTCTGGGGGGAAGATATGCCTTTTGGTGTTTATCTCCTCCATGATTCATTACTCTGTACCTCAGCCCTATCTTAACTCAGCCCTTGACTGGGTCCCACAGACAGTTGAAACTGCCTGAGGCTTTCTCTAAAGAGCTTCTTAGAATAGTTTAAAAAAAAAAACAACAAAAGAGAAAGAAAGAAAAATAAAAGAAGCCACTTTTCAGAGCCAACCCCAAAGTTTGCCAGACAAAAGCTGGAGTTGGTATCTGACTCTATGTGCCTCCTTTCTTGGGTCACAGACTCTTTCCAGTACTCTGATCTTGGCTGACTTTCAAAAGCCTCTGTCTTTATTCTTTTAATTTTATTTCATTCTATTCTGTTCCCTCAGACCCACCTGCTCTCTGCTGGGATTACAACCACAATTGGAGCTTGGCTGGGCTGCCTTCCCTTGTTCCCAGTAGAGAGTACTTCAAGGTATGCCTATTAAGGAATTATCTCCTCCACCTGGCTAGTTATTTTGTCTCTCAGTCATACTTTAACTCTGCCTTTTCCTGGGGAAGTGCTGAAGACAGAGAATGCCTGGAGCACTATCTAATGGGTTGTTAAATCTATGTGATGCTTTTCTTGGGGCACAGTATTCTGTGCTTGTTGAACTTTGAAAGACTTTTTCCATTAGCTCTGCCTCCCCTCTGCTGAGGTGAAACCTTCCAGTTACTTTCATTCTTACCCTGATTTTGTTTGTGCTCAGAGCTTGTATTCAGTATTTCAAAGTTGTTGATTAATGCCATAATTGGAGCTTGGTTGAGCTACCTTCCTTGCTTCTAGTAGAGTGGGCTTTTTTCTCCCTTAGGGAACCAACTCTAGGACCTGTGGTGCCAGTAGGGAGGGACACCAGCCTCCATGGTGTGTGATGTTGGTCATTCCACCAATTCCAGACTGGTGCATGATGTGTGTCTGGTAATTCCAGATAATTCCTGGCTATTTACTAGCTGTTGCTAAAGGACTAAATTCCATACCTTACTACACTTCATCTTCTGCATTATATTTTTAAACATATTTTCATAATCTCTTTGATTTACCTATCTTTTAATTCCAACATGATCTGAATCATGACAGAATTATTTGCTATCGCTTGTTTATCCTCTGGCCATGGGGCCCAAGTCTTGCTTCTTTGCATACCAAGTAGTACTTTGATGTTATGCTGGATATTTATGGGTGCATTTTAATATAGAGATGGTTGATTTTTTTCTCCTGTTGAACAGATAATCTACTTGTATATATGCTAGGTGTTTTTGAGACTTTTAAAGCTTTTCCAGGTGCATTTAGAGTAATTGTTATATTCTATGGTTATATTAGCACTCCTTTTAATGTGTGGATTTTCTGGAATTGCAGTTGAATAATCTAGGGGTTCAGAAACTTCCCTGAGACCGGAATATCAGAAATCCTATGCATCCCAAGCCTAAGAAACCATCATATTTTTTCTTAATGATAAGCAAGGACATTCCAAGAGTGAAGATAGAAAGTTAGATAAAAATTTAGCCCATGTGTAATTCTGGAATTCTCAAATTTTCGGCATAGATTGGATATACATGTAACTTGCAAAATCTGCCACTGCAGTCATGTTTATAGAGAGGATACTGTTTGGGTCATACCTCAGGGGTACTGATATAAATTTAAAAGTCTGTTCCTGAAGATGTAATATTAGCTTTCTCAATTGTCGTGTAGGGACTAGTGAGTATGGAAATCAATAAACTGGAGGATGTAATCCCAATTTTCAGGTATTATGATATATGGAGTATAACCAATTAATGGTTATACTCAATGAAATGTGGGAAAGATACAGGTTAGATCATTGCAATGTGGAGGGCATCTAATTTGAACCAACCAATACCATATAAATGATATCTTGTACCACTAAGCTAAATATTTGCAATAATTGACTGTTCATGATTTTTTATCAACATGATAGTTAAATATGGTTTGAAGTGAATGTTACTTTTGGATCAGTCTGGAATAATTAAAGGAATACTTCAAAGTCAGCAACTTTTCTGTAGTCAATGTGTGAATATTATGCTTACAAGCATTGCTAGAATATCAAACTGTCTGCTGGGAATCCTTTTCCAGCAGGAACAACTCTTTGTCCATTTAGGTCCTTTGTGTGCCCAGACTTTTATTAGGAAAATGACTTTTTTTTTGTACCAAAATCATTGCTTCTCTTTAATTCTTTAAACAGATTCTCAGGAATATGATTGCATATTCTCTAAAAAATCACTTGTATGGAAGGTGATATGTTGGGATTCACTTGTAGATTTATTACATTAGGGTATCTATGTTGGGGAATAGCTATAATTAATCAGGATGTGTTTGCATATCTATTTTGGCAAAAATTGTTTTTTCTCCAGATGTATTAATTTCCTATTACTGCAGTAAAAAATCACCACAAACTTAGTTGCTCAAAGTACAGCAATTTTATTCTTTTAAGTTGTAGAAGTCAGATGTCTGAAATCAAGAGGTTGGCAAGGCTGAATACCTTTTGGAAGCTTCAGGATAGAATTACTATTCTAGCCCTTTACAGTTTCTAACAACTGCTTGCATTCCTTTTTTCATGGTCCCTTCCTTGCATCACTCCAAACTCTTGCTTCCTATATCACGTCCTCTACTACTGATATGCTCCTCCTGATTCCCTCTTGTAAGAATAATTTTTACTACACTGGGCTCACCTGGATAATCCAGGATTATCTCTTCATTTTACAATTCATAACTTCATCACATCTGCTATTTCCATTTTACCATGTAAGGTAGCATATTCACATGTTCAAGCAATTAAGACAATTTGGGGTTGGCATTATAAAGTCTATTGCATTTGAGTTGGGCTTTCCCACAGAAAAAAGTTAAACTCTAGTGGATAGATTTTATTCTAACTTAGGTCCTACTTGAGCTGATCTGAACAGCTTATAGAGTTTGGAACAATGCTTTCTCTGTAGTAATTTTGTCTGATGTCTTTAAATTTTTCAGTGGAACAATTCAATGGAACCCAATAGACCTGTATATTTTTCAGATTTCTAAAAAGAAATCTGGTATATTTCTTCAAGGTAATAATAAACAAATTATAGTAGCTGTTTCAAAGAACAGGAGCTTTTAGAATTCTAGACAGGATTTGATCAGGGTCTCCACGGCTAGATTTAATGGGCTGCCTATGGGAGGGCCTAGATGGGACATTTCAGAGACCTCACACTAAGAATATTCATAGAAAGGGGTCCTTATTGTTATTTTCTCTTTCAGGGTGGCTGCATAACTTTGTTTATAGTGTGTTATATAGTATGGCCTCTTTTTTTACACCATTCATTCATTAAGGTTTCAGTTAGACCAGGGCCCAACTTAAGTCAGAGTGGTCAATGTACATACAGACTTTGATAATTAATCTCTAAATAATTAATACTGTTAAAATGAAGAGGTAGCATAATTATGGCATGGGTATACATTACACAGTCTGTGCAGGAATATCCAATGAACAGTTTTTGTCAGTCTGGGAGTACAAGCAAGAAAGATTTCATGAACAATGTGTGAGTCATTAGAAAATCATTAAAATAAAACTCCCATTGTCCGAAAATTAAATGCTAGTATGAACCTGTGATCTCAGAGCCTAGACACACTGATGAAAGGAACCTGTTTCAGGGATCTATTTTGAGAATCCATTAGGGCAGAACTTATATATAAATATGTGATTGAAGCAATATCAGTGGTTAAGGATTGCCCAATATTTTCTATGAATCCTTGAATCTGTTGAAATTAATTCATCACAGAGAGTGGATTTTTAAAATCTGTTGTTCTGTTTTTTTTTTTTTTTTTTTGGCCTCCCTGGGAAAGTACATAATTCCTATTGATATTCATGTGCTCAATTCTATATTCCGGTTTGTACATAATTTCATGTATAGTTATCTTCTCAAGAAAAAGTACATATGCTTTTGACCTCATTTTTTGAACAAAACTTTCTGCCTTTCATTGCTCTATGCTAAAGCACAGTTTTTTGGTGTGTGAATATAGTATAAAATACAAAGTGTATTCTAACAGATAAATATTTCCCATTCTTCTCTACACAAATGAAGTCTTAAAATGAAATAATAGTTTTTGTTAATCTTTTCCCTCAAAAATCACATAATTTTTATGAATGTGAATGAAACTATAACTATATCCAATTTTTGTAGACATTCTTGAGGAATCCCATGAGCACATTATGATGCTAAACATGTGCATCTTCAGGAATTCTATGCTGTAACAAACAGGCTTTGAAGCCTGACAAAAATGGAATTGAATTCTGACTTTAACCAGTTACTAACATTCTTTAACTCTCTACACTTCAATTTAGCTATTTGGAAAGCAGAGATAAGACAAAACACCTTTAGATATTAACTCATAAAAATAATAGTTTTCAACTGATTTCAGAAGTGGCAGTTGCTGTAATCATTGTTGTTTCAATGCAAAGATGAACACTATTAGCAGTATTATTATTTCATGATTTAAAGCTCATCTTCAACATTAAACTCAGTGTCTTTAAACCATTAATTTTATTAGTTCAGTGTTTCTTTTAAATCTAAAATAACTGGAATGGTTCCTAGAGTATAAGAGGTCCTCAAATACTGGAATTGATGTAGGCAAGAAGCACATTACTCAATCTAGAACATTTATTGAGAAGAACTTGTTAATTCTGTATATTTTGTTTGCTTTTTCATTTTTATTTGGGTTTGGTTAGATGTGAAGTCAAGATTTTGTATTCTGAAAATGTATTATATTCTCTTACAGAGAAAGGTAATCCTGATAAAGCTTCCCTGCTAGGAAGGAAAGGAATACAAATTTAAAGTTATTAAGGAGTAATGGTATCCATGAAAATTTCTTCTACATCTGTACATTTTCTTACTTCTTTAAGAACACTACAGTTCTTTTGATTGAGTCAGTAGAGGCTTGTTTTACTTGCTTGTTCCTCAGCATGTAAATGAAGGGGTTCAGCATAGGAGCTATGAAGTAGTTAACACTGTCACACCCTTATTAACAGCCACTGACTCCTTTGCTGAAGGTTTAACACAGATGAAGACACAGCTCCCATAACTGAAGGAGACCACAATCATGTGCAAAGAGGGGTAGAAAATTACTTTTTCCTTTCTGGGCAGAAAGGAATCCTAGAATGGTTTTGATGATGTACATGTGGGATAGAAGCACACATACAAGGGTCATGATAAAGGTCAACACTGCAGAGATTATGACCATCTGCTCTATGAGCCATATATCTGAGCATGAGATATTTAGAAAGGGGTATACATCACATAAAAAATGATCAATGATATTAGAGTCACGGAATTCCAGATTTAGGCCCATGCCAAGTGGTGGGAGTAGAATCAACAAATGAGCTGTCCAGGAAAGAATGAGTCTTCTACAGACACTGTTGTTCATGATGGTCACATAATGTAGGGGTTTGCAGAAGGCTACATCTTGGTCATAGGATATGGTGGCAAGTAGAGAAAGTTCTGTAATATCAAAGAGGACCATAAAAATTTGAGTAGTATAATCCTCATATGTGATAGTCTTGTCACCTTTTGATATGTTACATAAATATCTTGGAATAAAAGCAGATATAAATGAGATTTCTAATAAAGAGAAATTTTGTAGGAAAAGGTATATGGCAGCTTTAAGGTTGACTCCATGAAGGTGAGAGTGATTATTGCCAGGTTTCCAGTTACATTTAATATGTAGATGAGATATAGAAAGATGAAAATCAGAATCCTCAGTTGTGGGTTATCAGTCAATCCCAGCAGAATAAATGTTATTATGTGGTTACCCATCAATGAATCTTGACTTCTATTCAATCTGCATTTATAATTCAGAGATATTTCATATAGGAGAAAATACCAAGTTGTTTTAGAACCAACAGAGATGCAAACATTTGGTGATGCTTGGAGTGCCAAGAGAGATGATTGGTGTACCATTAGAGACCAGAGCCCAGCAGATGGCACCATGTGGCTTCCCATGAGATGCTAAACAAGCCAAGTACCCAGAATTTTGTACTGGAAAAGCTAAGTGAAGGACCACAGATGCTTAGAGAGGAGAGGAAGCCAATGGAACCAGAAGTTGGAAACAACAGAACCAGGAAGAAGAATCAGCAGACACCAGCCACATCCCTTCCCATAAGCCTTTATTGAGTTATGTTATCTTTCTTCGTATGCCTTAGTTTGGACATTTTTATGGCCTTAGAACGGTAAACTTGTAACTTAATAAATCCCCTTAGCTAACCAATTTCTGGTTATTGCATTCCAGCAACTTTACTAAACTAAAACAGTTACTAAACTTATCTTCACACTCATATATTTGTCCACTTACCTTTTTAATTTCTAATTCCTGAGTCGTTCTTTTCTTTTTAGTCTCTATTATGTTTATTTTTCTCATTCTTCTCTATTAGTCCCTTTTAACTCAATAAATATGCACAGATATATTATTGAATTCTTAATTGTTAATCTCCAAAAATTGTTGTTCTTCAGAATTTCAGACATATAGTCAAATGCATCTTATGGTATTGAAATTCCATACCTATATCCATTTCTCCCATGAGTTTTTATAATCTAACCAGCATATCTGTCTGCTTATCGAAATAATCACTTTAAATGGGTTGCCTATCTAAAATATTCTTTTCTATGATGGTGTCTGTTTTCTTATTTATTTATGTTCCTTAAACACAAGATCCCCTAGGATGCAATTACTCGGTGACTAGGTTTTAGGTTTAAACATTTATTATTCTTGGAACCTGATGAACTACTGACATATGGGGTGGAAACGTTTCATAGAGGGCAATCTCCTTTCTTCAGCACTACTCTGGGAAAGCACTTTTTTTTTGAGGTTAGGACTGTGATTTTTTTTCTGAACTAGTACCCATACGTAACACAATTGCAGGCATGTATACAATGCCAAAGAAAATTTTACTGGAAAAAAAAATGTCCAATAAAATTTCCCATATAAAACTCTTATTTGGTATGTATAAAATGACACTACTGGGATATTGAATTTATTTATGTAATGTGCTATGTCTTTGAGTCTAACATTGTGACTTTTTTGTTTTTTGAATGAATTTTTTATAGTGATATATACCTTATCATGAGAAGCACTGTTCTGATTATACACATTATTTCTTATCCTCACAAAAGTGGTGTTTAGTTTCTTGTTTTTGCCAGTCTTCCAAGAGGAATAATTGCAACTTCACTGATACTGCTTTTGCCTCTCTGCAAATATTAAAACCAGGAGTCAAGGAATTTGCAATCATGAATTTTTATGAAGTTTTTCTTGATAGATATTTTCTTGAAGAATGCATACTAAATATAACACCAGCCACAAAAACGTTTAAAAAATCAAATGAAATTTCATTTCCCAAAATGAAATCTTCCTACAATTTTCCTTGAGCCTCCAATTACATTCTTAAGTGAAAGTTTATTTTCCTAATCTGCCAGGGCTGCTGTGACAAGAACCACCCAATGGGTGGGCTTAAACCCAGGGAATTTATCATATCAAAATTTGGACACTAGATTCCAAAATCAAGTTTTAGCAGGCTATGCTTTCTTCTGGAATTTCCCACATCTGGTGCTGGAATGCAGCAATCCTTGGGGTTCTTTGCTTGCATCTCTGCCTGTCACCTAGTGATCAATTCATTCTTTAGCTTCCAATTTTTGGCTTCTTCTGACTTACTGTGTCAGAAATTCCTCACTTTATAAGGACTCTAGTTATATGGAATAGGGCCCACCATGATTTGATTTGATCTCATCTAATTATGATCTTCAAAGATCTTATTCACAAATGAATACACATAATGCCTTACAAATGGGTTCACCTCAACAGGAATTTGGGTAAAGATGAACACATTTTCATGGGATTGAATCTACAACAACTTGCTTTAAAATATTTCCTCCCTGATGAGGTGGAGGAAAAGTCAGTTCTGATCACGTGTCTAATTTCCAGCGTTAAATCCCAGGAATTCAATCACTATGAAAGAGAAAGGGCATGGACTTCCTCATGATTTGCCTGACAGCTGGGATGCTCCCTTACAAGGTAGGTCCACACATGGCATTTACATCAGACCCTTTAGAGATTTATAAAGGATCATTTCTGCAGCCCACTTCCCTCCTTGAATTTTATTTTTCTTTATATAGAGACACCTGTGATTCTCTGACATAATTATGTAGCCCTGCTGACTTTGAGTAGTATTCAATTCTAAAAAGTCATGTTTTCTTCTAAACATTAACACTGTACTTCTATGTGAACTCTGATATTACAAAGCAGGTGTTAGATAATAAATTGGGTTGTTATTGGCAGGTAACTATTTATATAACAATTAAATATTTTTAAATTTTGATTTCTAATGAGTTGATATGACATTAGCCAAAGTGTTCATTGTATTAGTTTTTGGTAGTGCCATATTGCATCTTTCTTTTTTAAACAAAATTTACCTTTTATTTAGCATGAAATAAACTGTACAAAATTGATTTTCTTCACCAAAAATAACAGCAGTATTTTCTGTTTTATTCCTACGTAAACCACAAGGCATTATTTTTGTAGGCTTTCCAGGTTTTGCTTATAAATCAAGATGAGGCATTACATATGGTCATGGAAATAGAAGGAAACAGACAAATCATCTGTCAGTATCTATGACCTCCAATTCTGTCTTGAACGTGAAACAATTTTTTTCCACACATACCTGCTAAAAAGCTTAGGTAGGCATAGGCTCAACAAAAGAACGTAAAACAGCAACAACCAAATGTGGAAAAAGGCATTTGAACTTTAACTGTAACTTGTTCCTTTAGGCTCATTTTATAAAGACAAAATCTACACTGAAATACTTGCTTTGTGGGCTCAGTTTCTCTCATTCCCTGGTGTATTGGTTTGGTAATGCTACTCGTAAGTCAGTATAACAGAAATGGGTTGGATTTTATAAAGGGAATTTATTAAGTTACAATTGTATAGTTTTAAGGTCATAAAAATGTCCAAACTAAGGCATCCAGAGAAAGAGCCCTTGACTCAAGAAAGGGCCAATGATGTTCAGGGTTTCTCTGTCAGCTGGAAAGGCACATGGTGACATCTGCTAGCTTTCTCTCTTGGCTTCTCATTTCCAACAGCTTCCCTGGGGGCATTTTCTTTCTGTATCTTGAAACATCTCTCTGTGTTGGCTCTGAAACTTTTTCCAAAATGGTTCCCTCTTAAAGGACTCCAGAAAGCATCACCACCTTGAATGGATAGAGACCCAACTCCATGGAAACCCCTAATCTCAAGGTTCCACCCACAATTGGTCATATTTTCATGGAAACAATTTAATCAAAAAGATCCCATCCAAAATACTGAGTCAGGATAAAGAACATGTGTTCTCTGGGTACCCAACAGCTTCAGAGCAGCACATTTGGTATTTCTTTTAATTGTCCAATACAAATTTTTAACAACATACTTAAAAGTCCTACTAGATAAAGGTCAGTTTTGAGACTCATTTTAACATTTTACAAAATGCATTTTTTCCTTACATGTCTCCTTAAAATTTATTTCTTCAAACCGATACTGTTAACTGGACTGATAACCTGACAATTGGATCCATAGTGATTATTAATGTTATGTCTATAATGACTTAACTAAAATAATCCCAGAGTGGCACTAATAGAGATCACACAGAAATGAAATATGGTACTTTGAATGCTATTTGTGTGAAGAACAGATGGGTCTTCAAAGCATGAGAGTTCAAACAGGGGCTCTTTAAATAGGCAGAATGTTAATGACTAATGTACTCAATGGGAGACCTACAGGCAAAGATAATCAGCAGTCCACATACACCTCACAGCTTTTCCTCCAAATGCAAGAGAAAAACATATTTTAAAATTCTGTTACATATTTTCAAGTTTCTGAATTACCTGTAGGAAGCTCTGACTTAGTTGTATAAAGTTTGATAAATGTGTCCACCATTAAATCCAGATCATGTTTTAATATAAAAATTCATGTTAAGCAAAGTGAACTTCGGTCTGTCAAAGTCTTCCTCAGTATGCTATGAGCCACTTTAATCCATTTTCATAATGTTCATTCTCAACTTTCATCACAGGAAGAATACATAAGACCTTCAACAAAGCATAAATATTAGGAAAAAATGTGATGAGGAAGTTGGAGGGCTTCATGAAAGGTATATGGGAGTTCTATATTTTTCCCTCTGTGTTTCCACTAATTTTTCAACAATGCAGCTTGGCTGAGAGTGAGTCAGGATTGGGTAAGTCACTTCCGTACATGTCAGCATAGTGTTCCTCTGATGTATTGAATTTGGACTGCTCCATGTCAGAGGATACCAGAGGTAACCATTTAAGACCTTTGAGGTGCTGTTCTAAGAATATATCTTCAAGTTCTTGAATGATGTGCTCCACTGTTGGAATACTTAGGGTTTCTTTGTAGTAACTCTCAGAAGCTAATTGAGATTCCAGGTTACCTTGCTGAGCCCTGTAGAATTTATCAGGGAGTTTCATATGATCAAGTTTGGTTGCCAAATTTGTGGCTTACTCAGATCAAACCTCATGATAAATTTCAATATTTTCCATGACTTCATTTAGGAAATGCAGCAGCACACTCAAGCTGCTAGCTGCAAAGAAGACATCAGAGGTTTGGCCTTGGAGATTTTTCCCAAATGTGTTTGTAAAAGACAGGACATTCTTAAGACAATAATGGTGTTCCAGTTTGCTAGCTGACAGAATGCAACACACCAGAGATGGATTGGCTTTTAATAAAAGGGGATTTATTTCATTAATCCTTCAGAGGAAAGGCAGCTAACTTTCATCTGAGGTTCTTGCTTACGTGGGAAGACGCAGGATGGTCTCTGCTGACCTTCTCTCCAGGTCTCTGGGTTCCAACAAATTTCCCCGGGGTGATTTCTCTCTGCATCTCCAAAAGCCTGGGCTGAGCTGTGAATGCTGAGATGAGGGTTGCTGAGCTGCTTGGGCTGTGCTATGTTGCGCTGTCTCATTTAAGCACCAGCCAATTAAATCAAACGTCATTCATTGCAACAGGCACGCCTCCTAGCTGACTGTAGATGTAAATCAGCAACAGAACTAGGTGGCTTCACCTGATCAAGTTGACAACTGAATCTGCCACAAATGGTAACAAAGAAATAAAATTTGTGACTGCACTACAGAATACAAATGCTTGGCCAGATGCATAGTTATCCCATCTAATATTTGTGTCACTATATCGTATAAACATAAAACAAAGCACTCGCAGGAGTTCCAATAAAATTACAAAAGCATCATGCCTGCCTGTCCATTGAAAATGGTGAATTTCCTTCAGTTAATTACCTTTTTCTTCATTGCTCTTTAAAAAGAACAAAATTACATTGTCAAATTCTAAAAGTAGTTGCAATCACCTAAGGAAAAATGAAGAAACTTCCTCAATTGTTGCCAGTGCAATAGATACTGCCAAAACAGATATTGGTTTTGCTAACCACATATTTAAGGCACAGGAAGAGCCGAGTGCATAGACAGCTTGGGGATATTTCGCTAGAAGTCTAGAAGCAACATCTCATTTTGGAAGAAAACCCATTGGAAACAATGTAAGCCTGTCCATGATAGTACTCCACAGTTAGTCCCCATCTCTCAGTTAATGTAGTGTGAAATTCCACTGCCCAAATTTTTGCTTCAGCTTCATAAGGCAGGAAACCTACAAATTCCTCTTTCAAGTTATGTGATTGATCCACAAATCTCACCACAGGGGCAGGTGCTCTACCCTGCTATGTCCCCCACATCATCACTGATAATGGAAAATAAGTGTGTCTCTCACTTTCCTGAGAGTTTCTGCATCTCTCACACATCTCTAGCATTTCTTTCTGCTGTGTTTTCAAACAGAACAAAGTGTTAACTGCTGTCCGTCTCAAAGAGCATTCTCAGAATTTCTTCACCAGAATTTATTCAGCACTCCAGTAGTGCTTGAAATTTATCAGGAGTAAAGAGACCTTTGGGAAGTTCATCAGTTTCATGTCCATCCAGAGGTATATTTAGTTTTCCCATAAAATCACAATTCCAAATAAAGATTTCAGGTGTTTTTGTTTTCCATCTCTTCAAGGGTTGTGGTGGTTGGGTTCTGGTATCAACTTGGCCAGGTGCCCAGCTGTCTGGTCAAGCAAGCACTGGCCTAAGCATTACTGCAAGAATATTTCATGGCTGGTTGATAAACCAGAAGTCTGGTTTATTAAATCATCAGTCAGTTGATTGCAGCTTTGGCTAATTACATCTAGGATAAACTAAGGGCACATTTCCCTCAAATGAGTTAATCCAATCAGTTGGGTTTGTTCCAATTAGGTGGTTTCCACTGAGATGTGTCTACATCCACTCAAGGTGGGTCACTTAAGAGGGAACCACTTTGGGAAAAGCTTCAGAGCTGACACAGACAGAGAGACCTTTGGAGATTTAGAAAGAAAACTCCCCAAGGAGAAGCTATTTGAAATGAGAAGCCAAAGGACCAGCAGACACCAGCCATGTGCTTTACCAGATTTGCCTTTCTTGAATCTAGGCATCTTTCCCCAGATGCTTTCATTTGGACATTTTTATGGTCTAAGAACTGTAAACTTGAAAGTTAATAAATTCCTTTCATAAAAGCCAATCCATTTCTGGTATTTGCATTCTGGCAGTATTGGCAAACCAAAACATTGTAAATTGAAATATATAGCCTAGCAGATGCTATTTTAACCTTAGATATGTGTGAATCTATTTTTTTCCTCAATAATTATTGATATTCTTCCTTTTAATTCCATTTAACTTTGGTTCATTTTATTAAAGTAATGTCAGTGCTTAAACCAAAATCTGTTGTGAATTTATGCTCTTTCCAATGCTTCATCATTTTAAAATATAATTCTATGGCTATAAAACAGTTTAATTATCCACAACAAGTAATTTCTGTTTCATTTCCATTTTTTATACTTATAATGCAGTTTTTTTTAAAAGAAAATCCTTCTATAACCATTTATTTCACATGTTATCAGACAAATTGCTAGACATAATTGCTGTCTGGAGTATTTGTGGACCTATGTAAGTGAATCTCAGCACAGTTCTTTAGGCATTTTGGAGCAAAGCTCTGAATCCACTGTAGACAACTGCTCTCCTTTTGAGAAACAGCTTTTGGATTCCAACCAGGTCAAAGTACAGATGGAACACTAAACTCTGGGCCACCAAGGTACCATAAAAACTGAGTTTCCCATCATGAATCGTGTGTTGTCTGACTTACCAAACCATAAATTTGAATGTGCACAGCAGCACACCATCATCAAATGTGAAATATATAAGAATGGGTTCAAACAAGCAATGAAGGCACAAGGAAATTACCTGAGGCCCTGGCACAAATGCCAATGGCTCCTAATCTTGCCACATTAACTTCCCTCTCTCCAGTCCACAGCTATGGCCTTTTGTGTAGTTTTCCATAATCAGTTAACAGAGGAAGAGAAAATTCAGCATGATTTACAGGCTATTGTGTGCAATGTGGAGGGCCACCTGAAATTGGACACCTGCATCTCTATGAACCCTTTCTTGGGTGTCTCTGAAGGACAGTGGTAAAAGGACATACTCCAAGATGGCAGAACTTCAAACAGTACAACCAGCTGTTAATATTTCTTTATGAAATAATGACCAGGCATGTGAAGGATTAGTGATACACGGGTACCAACTGTTTGGTTTGATGGTCAGGTTATTGGAAGGACCATGATTAGAAAATAGATGACAAGGAGGTCTGGGAGAGAAATATGTGGATAAACCTGAACTTTCTGAATGGGCAAAAAAGTAAAAACCTATAAATCTCATGTGAATGCTCACAAAAGTGTGACCTCAGCAGTTGAGGATTTTTAAAATCAAGTTAAGAGGAAGATCCTTTCTGTGGAGACCAACCAGCCTCCTTCCACAGCCACATCTGTCATTGTCCAATGGTTTCATGGACAAATTACTGAAGGTGGCAGGGATGGAGATTATGCATGGATTCAGCAACATGTCCATCCACCCACCAAGGAAGCCCTGGCTATAGTCATTGCTCAGTGTGCATTATGTCAGCAGCAAAGTCTAATACTCAGTCCACATATGGACCCATTCCCCTAGGTGAAATAGCCCATTACCTGGTGGCAGATTGATTACATTGGGTTTGTTCTCACTGAAATAGCCATTTACTCTGAATATGAATTTGCTTTCCCTACACACAAATCTTCTTCCAAAGCTATCATCTGTGGACTACAAAATGCCTTATCTACCATCATGGCATTCCAGACAGTATTATTTCTGATCAAGGTACTCACTTCACAGCAAATGGGCCCATCTTCATGGGGTTCCCTGAGTTTACCATGTTCTCCATCACTCTGTAACATCTGGCTTGATAGAATGGTGAGATAGCTTTTGAAGACTCGATTATGGTGCCAGCTAGATGGCAATACTGCAGTGCTGGTTTATCATTTTCCAGGATACTGTATTCTTTCTATATTTGTATTCAACATAGGTGCTCTTTTTCCAATAGCCAGAATTCACAGTTACAGGAATTGAGTGGTGGAAAAGGGAATGAAACCACTCACTTTCTCCAGACTATCCAGAAACAAAATTTTAATTCCTAGTTCCTTGAATGAACTTTTGCTGTACTATTCTAGACATCTGAAGGGAGGAATGCTTCAAAAAAGGAAACAGAAAGATATTTCCATTAAATTGGAAGTTAAGACTTCTACCGAGTGCTTTGATTCCCTTACACCTCTGAATCAATAAGCAAAGCAGTGTCACTGTATTTCTCTGGGTGATTGATCCTGATTGCCTAAGGGAACTTGTTCTGCAAACACGATTGACATAAGGGAAAATATTTTTATAATACAAGATACACCATAGCATATGTCTCTTAGGATTGAAATGTCCTGTGATTAAAGTAAATGGAAAACTGTAACAACCCAATACAGACAGGACTACCATTGGCTCACAAATTTCAGTCATGAAGGTTTGAGTGACCCCACCATTCAAAGAACCATGACCATCAGTGGTGTTTGTTAAAGACAAAAGAAATATGGAATGGATAATGGAAAATGTACATATAAATACTGTCTAAAACCAATTGCAGAAAAGAAGATTACAAGTATAATGCAATTTCTTCCCTATTTTGTTGGATATATCAGTGTGTGCTGTATACATTTACACACACTCACAAACACACACAACATCTCCAAAGTCTGTTTTCTTCATTTTGCCAAATCTTGTTATATAACATAAATTGTATTACGTTTATATTCTTCTTTGCAGAAAGGATTAGTACATTTGAAGTTGTGCACAGGTTATATATACTGGACTGGCATAAGTTTAACTTTGCTTTTGTCATTATTTGGAATTAAGTATGGGATAAGGAGATGTCTATGGATAACAAGTTGGCAATGAGTGCACTGTGATGGTTACATTTATGTATGAACTTGGCTAGATTATGGTGATTGTTTTTTTTTCTCTCAAGCAATGGCCTAGTTGTTACTGTAGATGTATTTCATAGGTGGGATTAGCTTCTGCACCTGCTGACTCTAACTAAAGCAGATTATACTTCATAACATAGGCAAGCTTCATCCATCATTTGGAGGAATTCATCCCAAGAACTGAAGGTACGGATGTCAGAAGAAATTTTTCCTGAAGTTTATATCTTCTGTTCTTTCCTGCCTTTCCAGCCAACAGAATTTAGATTCAAGAATTCAAAGACATTCTCAATGGAATTTTCAGCCTCTTTCCTGCCCTATAAATTTAGAATTGCCAGTCCCCACAATCATATGAGCTAATTCTCTATTATAATTTCTACCTACCTACCTACCTACCTATCTATCTATCTATCTATCTATCTATCTATCTATCTAATCATCTATCTAACTATTTTCACTGTCTATCCCCCTCTGTCACTTACTGTTTTTCTCTCTGTATGTATATAAATCTCTGGAAAACCTTAGCTGGACATATGTTGTTTGGGCTTTTTATATAACTGGTTGTAGTAGATTGAATTATGGACCCTCTCAGGAGACATGTTCTTCATCTTAGTCTGCCTTCCTGTGGGTATGAATTCATTTGTAAGGAGGACTTTGAACATGTATTATCAGTTAATGTGTAGACTCATTTGTGATAAGAAACTTGTAGGAAATATTTAAGTATGGCTAGTCCTTAATCATGAGGTACTTAAAAATATACTGTAGGCCTTATAAAAAGAAATAAATCAGATTTCCTTTTGCATCATTTAAAATGCCATCACCACATTGAGCCTGTCACTTATTATCTAAGTCTCTGGGATCCGTAATGCAACCAGAGCCCATTCTCCAGTGTATGCTTTCCTGAGCATCCACAAGTCATTTTTTAGTTCATTGCTCCACTTTAGTTGTCACCCTTATTTCTGGTTACTTCTTTACACCTTTGTAATTCTTTCACCTATATAGTCAACTGAATCTTTGCTAAAATTTATCCTGCATTTCTACATGATTGTCATAGGATTATTTTGAGGTTACCAAAATCTTCAATTTTTCAGTGTTATACATGCTATTATTCTCTCTCTCTAAACCTTTATATTTTTACATTATGGCATTATTCATCCTTTCTAGACTTTTACATACATTGCTGTGTATATTTGAGAAGAGCTAACAATGGATTTTACCATGCATTTAACAAATTAGAGAAATAACCTACTGCATCTTATAATATATCATCATGAAGTTGATTTCTATCTAGAACTGATTTTTGAGAAAAATTTATATATCCTCCTAAATTATTATGAGGTTTTTGTTTGAAAAGTGACTATACAGAAATGACTTGAGCATTTGTTATGAAAACTATTTTAAAGACATGTTGAGAAAATTAATGTAACTGAACTATAGGTTATTTAAAAAACAATAAAGCTATTAAACACCAAGGAGAAGACACACAGGGCCACTTATCTTTACTTTTGAAATCTTTCTTTATATGCCATTTATTTTACTTAGCTGAGAACAATGCTATTCTTTTGACTGAGTCCATGAAGACTTTCTTAACTTGATTGTTCCTCAGGGTATAAATAAAGGGATTCAACATAGGTGAAATAGAAGAAATGAGCAGAGAAACCACTTTATTAATGGTCACTTCTTCCTTTGCTGTAGGATTCATACAGATGAAAATGCACATGCCATAGGTGATAGAAACCACAATCATGTGGGAGGAACAGGTCAAAAAGGGCTTCTTCCTTTGCTGGACAGAAGGGAACCTAAAAATTGTCCTGATGATGTAAGCATAGGACAGAACTATGCAGAACTAGAGTCAGAATCAGGGTCAGTACAGCACAGATTATAACTGTCTGTTCCGGGAACCCTGTGTCTGAGCATGCAATTTTTACTAGGGGAAAGGCATCATAGGTTAAATGATCAATGAAATTAGAGTCACAAAATTCCAGTTTTATAAACACATTAAGTGGTGGGATTATTACATATAAAGCAACCATCCAACAACAGATGATAAGACTCCTGCAGACTTTTTTGCTCATGATGGTCACATAATGCAGGGGTTTGCAGATGGCCACATAGCGGTCATAGGACATGGCAACAAGGAGAAAAAAAATTCTGTTACTGCAAAAAGGTCAGTAAAAAACACTTGGATGACACAAGCATTGTAGGTAATGACACTGTCACCTGTTGCTATGCTATATAAGTACCTAGGAACACATGCAGATATGAAGGATATTTCTAAGAAGGAGAAATTTTGTAAGAAAAAGTACATGGGTGTTTTAAGATGGGAATCCACAAAGGTGAGTGTGATGATGGTCAGATTTCCAGTTACACTTAACATGTAGGTGAAAAAGAATATAAAAATCAGAATCTGTAGCTGAGGGTCATCAGTCAGTCCCAGCAGAATGAATGTGGCTACTGTACTGTTTCTCATCACTGACTGCTGACTTCTATCTGATCTGTATGAAATATTCAGAGACATTTTTTTAGATCATTATAACTATTCTAAATCTCAGCTACATTTATCCACTACATTTTAACAATTTTTGTTTTGCTCCTATTCCCCACTTGGTTTTACCTTTTGGCAAAGTAGATTTCCGAGGAGGTTTATTTTTTCCATATATCAATGATGTCCTTTTACTCCTAAGAATTCTTCCCTACCTGAATATTGAATCTCTAAATTTCATAATAGATATAATGTCTTTTCTTGAAACATCTTGCCTTTTTTTTAAATAGTAGTAATAAATAATGGATAACTTCTGCTCAATATATACATTCTATAGGAGAAACTGAGGTCTTTGCTCCAAAAGAAGATTTTTGTTTTCTCATTGTGTTTAAATTTCTCCCCTGTCCAATCCCTGCTGCTGCTCAAAAATCAATTTTTATATTAATTGGTGAATGCTTTCTCCTCCTTCTCTGAATTTCAGGTAAAAGAAGTTACATATTTTTCATTAATACCATTTTTATCTAATACTAACATATATAATGCAGATATCAAGAATCTTTTACTTCTGAGTTGATAAGTTGCTCCACTGCTATTTCTCAGGCATCAAACAATATTTAAGCAAGTATGGACTCAAATATTTCCAGTATTCAATCATTATCTATCTCAAGGCATAAGATTTCTAATGTCAATATGTAGGAAAAAGTTATCCTTTATCTTGAGTTTGTTTTATGAGTGATTTTGCTTTCTTATTTAACCTACTCTGTTCTCTTCTTACTGAGTGGAGACACAAATAAATGTGACTCAGCTGTGTGCATTTGTGTATTTCACAGTGTTATTAATATAGGGAAGATGTACTGACTGTAACACATGATTTAACTGAATTTAGAAGCCTCCTAGGGAATTTGATATCTCAATCAACAATCATCTGTTTATATCATATTTTTTGCAGCACAAACAACTTCCTTCCATATTTTTCCTAATATCTCAGGTAATGCATGCATCACTGTGAAACCTTACTTGGGCCTTCAAACTCAGAGCACTATTCAATCTTCAAAACATATTTTCCTAAGATACTAAAACTTATTTTATAAGGAAAGATAATACACAGATTGAGAATAAATGATAACATGCTGACTTCTGTTTACTCTATCTTTCAAACAAATGTTTGAAATGAAAACACATTTCTTCAATGAGACTCTCAGACCAATCCATTATTCATTGAGGGAGGCTTTGTGAAGGTGGATGACCAGACTTGATGGGATGAGTGGGTGTAGGAGCATGCTTATAGGCTTCTATATATACTAAAACACTATTATTATTTTTAATTTGGGGTTGAATGTGTAGCAAAAGTTACCATGACATTCCTTAGGTTAAGTTAGGTGTGGAATTTTTTAGTGCATTTTAGGCATAAAATCCTTCTAGACAATGGTATCTATCTACACAAGATAAATTCTCTCTAAAAAATGACATCATGTAAATATACACTGAATACATGACCAAATATATAAATTAATTTTGAAATCCATTTTCTTCTCAGGAAGAAAACATGACCAAATCCTACAAAGGGAATTATAATCAAAGAGAAAAACATCATCATTGTGCTGGTTTGAAAGGATGTATGTCCCCCTAGAAAAGCCATGTTTTAATCTAAATTCCATTTCATAAAGGCAGAATAATCCCTATTCAATACTCTATGTTTGAAACTGTAATCAGATCATCTCTCTGGAGATGTGATTTAATCAAGAGTGGTTGTTAAACTGGACTAGGTGATGACATGTCTCCACCCATTTGGGTGGGTCTTGATAGGTTTCTGGAGTCCTATAAAAGAGGAAACAATTTGGAGAATGAAGGAGATTCGGAGAGAGCAGCGAATGCTGCAGCACCATGAAGCGGAGAGTCCATGAGCCAGTGACCTTTGGGGATGAAGAAGGAGAACACCTCCCAGGGCGCTCCATGAAACCGGAAGCCAGGAGAGAAAGCTAGCAGATGATGCTGTGTTTGCCATGTGCCCTTCCAGCTAAGAGAGAAACCCTGACTGTATTTGCCATATGCCTTCTGGCTTGAGAGAGAAACCCTGAACTTCATCGGCCTTCGTGAACCAAGGTATCTTTCCCTGGATGGATACCTTTGGTTAGACATTTCTATAGACTTGTTTTAATTGGAACATTTTCTTGGCCTTAGAACTGTAAACTAGCAATTTATTAAATTCCCCTTTTTAAAAGTCATTCCATTTCTGGTATGTTGAATTCCAGCAGCTAGCAAAGTAGAACAATCGTACTTACTTTTCTCTTAGTAAATCAGAGAATCTTTTGGTTGTTTAAACATAGCAATATTAAGCCTGATGCTGTCAGTGATGTTTTGATGAATACATTTATATCTTCACCTTTACTGGCATGTTGGGGAATGCCTAGAGCTCTCTGAGGTTGCCATCCTCAGCAGGGTTTACAGATTACCTGATAGGGGCTTAGTGCTATTATAAGTCCCCCAAATACTCTCTTCATCAATGAAAAGAAAATGAATCGCTCTAAAGGCATAAATGTCAGCAACTCAACCCACTGGTAGAAGGGACGATATTCTAAATAATCAGAAAAGAGAGATGCTTTTGCAGTAGAAAGCATGACTTTTTAAAATTGCTGAATATACCAATTAGTGAAAAAACCTATCCTTTGTGACTTACACCCAAGAATCATTGGTGAATTTTCTGAGTAATGAATTTTGGCAAAAGGACAAGTAACACAGACTTCAGTCTGGACTGTGTCCTTGGAGACAGAGAATGGTAGAGGTCATGGAGGACAAGTATATTTGTTACATAACATGGATCATTTAAAAAAAATGTCATTACTTCTCAGGCATTTTGTAGATCAATATCCTCTATTATATTAATACAGTGATTTATTATATTATATGGATTTTTATTATAGTTGGACCATTTTAATCAGATAAGGAGTCAGAAAAGCTTATGCAATTATATAAGGCTTCTGCATACAGTGAGGACTTATCCTACCAGATTTTTCTTTCTCTAAGTTTACTCACCGTATTATAAGTGTTATTTACAAGTGCATAAACATTTGTCACTAATCTCACTACAGATGCATTTTGACATGTGTATATTCTCTAGAATGTATTACCGCAATCAAGATAATGATCACATGCAACATGCACAAGAGTTTCCCTATTCTCTTTTTAATTACTCCTTCTTGCCTAGTCTTAATTTGCTGGTTCACAGCTAACCATTCATCTGTTTTCTGTACCTATAGATTAGTTTTTGTGTATATTGTGTATATTTCACTTCTGAGAGAAAAATCTGATGTATAGTATAACAGAATTTATTTACTTGTATACCTGTTGGTAGACATTTTGTCATTTCAATTTTGTATGCAATTGTAAAGAAATATGCTATGAATATTAATGCCAGAGCCTCTGAAATGGAGTGTGCTTTCATTTCTACTGGATAAGTTACCTAGGAGTGGAATGGATGGGTTTTAGAGGTATATGTTCAAATGCTTAATGCTTAATAATTTGTGAACCATTTTCCAAAGTGGTTTTCTGACTTTTTATTCCCATCAGCGATGTAGGAGTGTTTTGTTTTATTTTGTCTACATTTTTTGGTATGATTAATCTTGGTAACTGTAGACACACTAGTAAGTGTGTAGTGGTTTCACATTATGATTTTAATTAGCATATACCTAATAACTAATGAGTTCAAGCATCTTTTGGTGTGCTTATTTGTTGTATATCTTACTTGGTGAAGTGTCTTTTTAAACCTTTTGTCAATATTAAGTTTTGTTTTGTTTCATTTTTCCTTTTAGTGAGTTTTGAAAGTTCTTAATA
Organism: Tamandua tetradactyla; assembly: GCF_023851605.1. Taxonomy (NCBI): domain Eukaryota; kingdom Metazoa; phylum Chordata; class Mammalia; order Pilosa; family Myrmecophagidae; genus Tamandua; species Tamandua tetradactyla. The sequence goes on from NC_135333.1 coordinate 118,144,798, forward strand.
CAGTCTTGATTCAATCTTTTTTCAGGTAAATGGTTCACAGATATTTTAACCAGTTTAGATTCTGACTTCTCATTCTCTAAATATTGTCTTTTTAACAGCAGGTGTTCTCAATTTTGATGAATTGCATTTCATCACTTTTTTAAAAAGCAGTTTTGAGTTATAGTCACATGCCATACAATCCATACAAAGTGTACAAAGAATGGCTTTTAGTACAGAGTTGGGTGCTCATCACTGCAGTCAATTTTAGAACATTTTCATTACTCCAAATGTAAAAACTCCTTACTTCTTACCAGTCACCTCTCAGTCCCTCTATCCTTCCCAAGCCTTACATAATCAGTACTCTATTTCTGTCTCTATAGATTTATATACATTTGCATTTTATACAAATGGAATCCTACCATATGCAGTACTTTGTGTCTGGTTCTTTTGTTTAGCATAATGTGTTTTTTTGTTTTGATTTTTGTATTTTTTTAATTAGAGAATTTATAGCTTTACATAAATGTCATATAGATATACAACATTCCAGTATACCTCACTATTGTGGACACTTTGAATTCATGAATTACCTTTATTACAATTGATGAAAGCATATTAAAATATGTTAACTATGGTCCATAGTTTGCATTAGGTGTATCTTTTCTTATATATTACCCTATTATGAATCCCTTTAGTAGTGACATTCATTTGTTACAGTTTATGGAAGAACATTCTCATCATTTATATTAGCAACCTCAGTCATCATCCATAACAGGGCTCCCTGTGTTAAACAGTCCATGCTGTATCCTCCAGCTTTCCCTCTAGTAGCATATTTAACCCCATTAACACATAATTCCTTGTTGTTAACTGCACTCACAATAGTGTGCTACCATCACCACTATCCATTTCCAAACAGTTACAATCAATTAATTAGAAATCTTGCACAAATTAAGCATTAGCTCCCCATTCTCTACCCCTAGTCTATCTCCTCATAGCTTATATTCTACATTTTAACAGTATAAATGTACTTATTTTAATTAATTAATATTAGTAAGATCATACAATATGTGTCCTTTTATTTCTGGGTTATTTCACTAAATATAAATATAATGTTCACTAAACATAATGTTCCCAAGGTTTATCCAGGTTGTTGCATGCATCAGGACTTCATTTCTACTTACAACTGAGTAATATTCCATTGTATATATTCTCACATTTTGTTTATTCATTCATCAGTTGATGGACAGTTGGATTGTTTACATCTTTCGGCTATTGTGTATAATGCTGCTTTGAACATTATAGTGCAAATGTCTGTTTGCATTCCTGCTTTCAGTTCTTCTGGGTATAAATTAGTAGAAAGATTGATGGATCATATGCAATTCTACACTTTGCTTCCTGAGGTGCCACCAAACTGTCTTCAACAGCAGTTGCCACATTTTACATTTCCACCAGCAGTAAGTGAGTGTTCCCATTTCTCTACATCCTCTCCACATTTTTAGTTTCATACTTTTTTAATAGTAGCCATTCTAGAAGGTGTGAAATAATATCTCATTTTGCTTTTGACTTACAGTTCCCTAATGGCTAGTGAGGCTGAGCATCTTTTCATGTGCTTTTTAGCATTTGCATTTCCTCTTTGGAAAATGTCTATTTTTAAATTGTGTTTTATGTTTTTTATTGTTGAGTTGTATGATTTCTTTATATATTTTGGTTATTAGATGCTTATTGGATATTTAGTTTCTAAATATTTTCACCCATTGAGTAGGCTACCTTTTTATGTTCTTGTCAGAGTACTTTGAATCACAAAAGTTTTTAATTTTGAGGAGTTCCTGTTTATTTTTTCTTTTGCTGCTTGTGCATTGGGTGAAATCTCAGAAACCATTACCACAAATCCTGAAGACTCTTCCCTATATTTTCTTCTAGGACTTTTTGATCCATTTTAGGTTTCTTTTTGTAAAAGGTGTGAGACAGGGGTCCTTTCTCCTTCTTTTGCATCTGGATAGCCACTTCTCCTACAACCATTTGTTGAAAATACTATTTTGTCACAGTTGAGAAGACTTGACAACTTTGGGAAATATCAGTTGGCTATCGATGTAAGGGTCTGTTTCTGCACTCAGTGTGATTCCATTGATTCCATTCTTAAAAGTCCGGATATGTGGATCTTCCAACTTCATTCTTCTTTTTCAAGATGTTTTTGGCTAGTTGGGGCCACTCACCCTTCCAAAACATTTTTAGGAAGGAATTTTGATGAGAATTTTGTAGAATCTGTAGGTCAATTTGTGTTAGATTAAAGCCTTAATGATATTTATGCTTCCAACCCATAAATATAGAATACTCTGCCTTTTATTTAGGTCTTTCATTTCTTGTAGCAATGTGTTATATTTTTCTATGTCGAAGTCCTTTACAACCTCAGTTACATTTATTCACAGATATTTGATTCCTTTAGTTGCTATTGTAAATGAAAATTTTTCTTGATATCTTCCTCAAATTACTTATTACTAGTACACAGAAACACAATCAATTTTGCGTGTTGTTCTTGTGTCCCACCACCTGTCTCAAATTGCTCTAGTAGCTTTGTTGTAGATTTTCAGGACTTTCTATATATAGGATCTTGTCATCTGCAAATAGTGATGATTTTTACTTCTTCCCTTCCTATGGATGCCTTTTATTTCTTTTTCTTGCCTAAACACTCCAGTTAGAAATTCTAGCACAATGTTGAGAATTCTAGCACAACGACAAAACTCTGGGATCTACTCTGTAACCACTTTTTGAAGACTGCTTTGAAAACTATTGCTTTATTATTTCTTTGCTTTGTATATATGTTATACTATACAATAAAAAAGTTTAAAAAATACACCATATTAGGAAATTGAAAGAAAAAAATATATACGAACATCTCAATTAACAGGGAAAAGGCTTCCAACCCATAAATATAGACACTGGGCATCCTTGTCTTATTCCTAATCTTAGCAGGACTCTTTCACCATTGGGTATGATGTCAGCTGTGGGTTTTTCATTTATGTCCTTTATCATGCTGAGGAAATTTCCTCCTATTCCTTTCATTTGAAGTGTTTTCATCAAAAAAGAAGGCTCAATACTTCAAATGCTTTTTCCCTATTATATCTTTTTGGTGAATTAACCCTTTAAGTAATATATGGTATCCTTCTTTGTCTCTTATGATATCTTTACATTTAAAGTCTAGTTTGTCCAATGTTTGTGGCATATTTCTCAGGGACTGGAGCCTAGCCATGCTTAAAATTTTTTAATCCTTCTCTCCCTCTCTACATTCACTCTCTGCCCTCCATACCTGTAACCCCCCTCTCTGTTCCCCCCTTCCCCCTCTTGTTGTAGACCGCCCAATTCCGTAGTTCGCCACAAACCACAGGCCTTCCTGTTATTCTCTATGCTTCCCTATCCCCGAAACATACCCTTCTGCCTAGCAACTGCCGCCTAGCTTGTGTGAGTGGCTGTCTCCCTCTGACGTGTGCGCCCAAGACTCCACCCCTCCCCGAGAGTACTTAAGCCCCACGCTTACCCCGCTCTGGGTCGTCCGAGCCCCGAGGTCTTCGGACCCCAGACGTCTCACTCCTCGGGTTCCCGGGTGGCCCATCCCGGTGTGTATCAATAAAGCTTAAAACCCGCATCTGGCCTGAGTGATGACTTCTCGCGACCGCCGGCTGGGGAAAGCGCCGGCTTCAGCTTACCCAAGTTAATTCCCGCGAGCTCGCCCCAAACCCACCCAGTGTACCGGTCGCACGGCCCGGCTGAAGCTATCAGCGGCAAGTGGCGCCCGAACAGGGACCTTCCGTCCCCGACTGGACACTGGAGACACTAAGACCTCTCTTCTGAACCAAGGTAAGCCTACTAGACTCTCCTGCTTAAATAAACGCAGTCCTAGTCTTTACAAGCAGTGAGTAGTCCCCTCCAAATTTTATCATGGGTCACACCCTCTCTAAGAGTCAAGTCCCTCAGGTTCGCGCCCTAGCCGCCCTGTTGGATACTCATAAATGTAACCCCTGGCTGCTGACGAGTCCCTTATGGACTCCCGCCACTTATGACCAACTTATTGCCCGAGTAACAAACAAAATGGAGCATGAGGGCAAGCGTTTCCCTCCGGGGCTTCTCCCCACCCTCATCACCATCCGTTCCTGCCTTCAAGGCTCATTGCCTCCCACAGACGGCCGATCCAAGCCTGTAAATGCAGCCGCTGCGGAAGCCTCTCCCTTAAGTTAACGGCAGCCCCATCTAAAAGCGACTCGAGAGGCACCCGCCCTTACAGGACTATGGCGGAGAAGCTAATGGCGGAAAGACCAACTCCACCCTTCCGCCTTCTTCCCCACTACCCAGACCGGAAAAGAGTCACAACCTTTACCCCGCCCTCCCTAAAGGCGCGGAGGCAAAACATCCTAAACCCTCCCCCATTCCTTCCGCCCCTCCTCCCGCCGCCTGTCCTCCTCCCTTTAATAATGGCTCTGACCTTTACATGAAAGATTCCTCCAATTACGGTACCTCAAACAATACTAACCTCCCGGGCATCTTTCTAAAATCCACCTGGTAGCCCGTCCCTCCTAATGCTACCTCCCCTAATGTCACACCTTCCTCTCCCCCCGGATCCCCTTGTAGTTCCCCTCACCCAGCTAAAGTCAGAAAACCCAAGTCGCTTCCTCTAAAACTTCACTGGCATAAATGCCATCATCCTAAGCTGCTCCAAGTTACACCTTATTATGCGCTTATTTCCCGTCTGACGCCTCTCATTCTTCTCCTCGCCCCACAGCTGACGTTTATTTCAGAACCCCTCTATTCTCCTCCTACCTCGCTTGCGGCAAACATGCATGTCTAGATCTCTGCCCTCTAGTCTGTCTTCAAGACTGCAGTCTCTGTATTGAAACTTCCAAGTACTCTTTCAGCCATCGACCAGAGCCCAAAATTGAGCAATGCATCAATATAACTACCTACCTTTTTCTCAAACCCCCATATTTCTTCCTCTTATGCATAAGTGTAAACCCTATATGCATTTATTGTGCTTCAGCCTAAGTTACTGTGGATTCCAGTCAACGCCACCACCTGGGTGGCCCCCCAACTTCCTTACACCCCTTATACGCTAGGGACAGAAACCCACCACCGATCCAGACGCAACTTCGGCATTTCTGCGCCGCCATCGTCGCTGCAGTCACCGCCAGTACAGTAGCAGCCATCGCTCTCACTCAAACCTCCACCACAGCTAAAGTCCTTCTCAACGTATCCCAAACGACAGCCAAAGTAGCCGGCGCCCAAGAAAACATCATTCATCTTCTGCATGCAGCTGTCTTCAATCTGCAGCAGCAAATAGACGTAACTCCTGTTCCTGTCAATCACTCCCAACCCCGCCTTAACCTGCGTGAGTGAATTTTCACTGCCTTTAATGACTCCTATTGGAATCATACACACCAGCTTCAAGCTCACATTCTAAATCTCCAAAGCACGGTGGTCCCTAAACTCTCTGCCTCTCTTTTAAACGACCTTCTATCCAAGTTTACTTCTTTCTTCAAACCTTCCAATCTCATTTCCTACGGTATAGTGCTTCTAGCTATCATCCTCTTTTTCATCATACTCAAATGTCTATGTCAGCGTCTCTCTAAACAACATCAACAAACTCAACTTCTCGCCTTAGCTGCTCTAAAACTCCAAAATCCCTTCGCCGATGTGGACAACCGTCGGCAGGTGCAAGTTTGGCTGGCCAGTGTGGCTAACCCCCAGGACTGACCACCCTGGGGTCTTGGTGCTGCTCCCGGGACTAGTCCTCTTGTGGAGCCTGCATCATGCTGTTGTAGCTCTGGCCATGCTTACCGTGTGTCTCCGCCACTTCTGTGTTCCCTCCATTCCCCCACGGGGGCTGCACGTTACCAGAGTACGTGCATCTGAGGCCGCCGTACGGCTACCAGATGGGCACCGCTGGGTGCGACACAAAGTAGTTGCAGAAGAGGGCCAATCTATCAGGCCTCCTCTGGCTCTTCTGGGGCACATGAGATTTGCATAAAGGTCGGCTCAGCACACACCCTTCCCCTGAAACTCTGAGCCTCACGTGCAAGGGGAATCTCATCCCTACCCCTCCCAGCAAAGGTTCACGCCCGCCACTTGTCACACAAGTGTGCTCTTTTAAAAGAAAAAGGAGAGGAATTGTGGCATATTTCTCAGGGACTGGAGCCTAGCCATGCTTAAAATTTTTTAATCCTTCTCTCCCTCTCTACATTCACTCTCTGCCCTCCATACCTGTAACCCCCCTCTCTGTTCCCCCCTTCCCCCTCTTGTCGTAGACCGCCCACTTCCGTAGCTCGCCACAAACCACAGGCCTTCCTGTTATTCTCTATGCTTCCCTATCCCCGAAACATACCCTTCTGCCTAGCAACTGCCGCCTAGCTTGTGTGAGTGGCTGTCTCCCCCTGACGTGTGCACCCAAGACTCCACCCCTCCCCGAGAGTACTTAAGCCCCACGCTTACCCCGCTCTGGGTCATCCGAGCCCCGAGGTCTTCGGACCCCAGACGTCTCACTCCTCGGGTTCCCGGGTGGCCCATCCCAGTGTGTATCAATAAAGCTTAAAACCCGCATCTGGCCTGAGTGACGACTTCTTGCGACCGCCGGCTGGGGAAAGCGCCGGCTTCAGCTTACCCAAGTTAATTCCCGCGAGCTCGCCCCAAACCCACCCAGTGTACCGGTCGCGCGGCCCGGCTGAAGCTATCAGCGGCAAATGTTAGCTTGTTTTCTTTTGCTTACAACTCATCTGGAAGATATTTTTCCATCGTTTCACTTTCAATCTATTTGTATCCTTGTGTCTAAGTTAAGTCTTTTTTAAGCAGCATATATTACTTAAGATTATGTTTCTTAATCCGTTCTGCCAATCTGTATCTTTTAATTGGTAAATTTAGTCCATTAACAGTAAGATTTATTACTGAAAAGGTGATTCTTGATTCCACCATCTTATCTTTTCTATTTTATTTGTCAGATCTATATATTCTTTTCCTTCTTACTCTTCATATTATTTAAATTACCCTTAGTGGTACTCTTCAATTTTGTGCTCTACTCCAGACCTCCCTCTCCTGTATTTTTTTCAGCTGGCAGAACTCCTTTTAGTATTTCTTGTAGGGCAGGTCTCTTGTTGACAAATTCTTTCAGGACCTCTTTGTCTATGAAAGCTTTAATCTCTCCCTCAATTTTAAAGGACAATTTGGCTGGGTACAGAATAGAATTCTTGGCTGGAAGTCTTTCTCTTTCAGAATCTTGAATTATCATAACACTGCCTTCTCACCTCCAGGGTGCTAATTGGGAAGTCTGAACTCAGTCTTAATTGATTTCCCTTGTATGTACTAGATTGTTTTTCTCTTGCCATTTTCAGGATTTTCTGCTTCTCTTCAACATTTGACAGACTGATTAGTATGTGCCTTGGGGAAGGCCTATTTGGATTTATTCTGTTTAGTGTTCTTTGGGTTTCTTTGACTTGTATATTTATATCCTTTATGAGAGTTGGGAAGTTTCCCCCCATTATATCCTCAACTACTCTTCCTAGCCCTTCACTCCTCTCTTCTCCTTCTGGGACACCAATGATTCTTATATTTGTGTGCTTTGTTTGGTCTATCATTTCCCTGAGTTCCCATTGAATTTTTTCCATCTTTTTGCCATTTGCTGTTTTGAGTCTTCAAAGTCAGTTATTCTGCCCTCTGTATCACTTATTATTTCTTCTGTCTCTTCAAATCTGGTGTTGTGTGCCTCTAGTGTGTTTTTTATTTGGTCAACAGAGTCTTTAATCTCTGTGAGTTTTGCTTTTTTTTCATTTATTCTTTCAAATTCCTCTTTGTGCTCTTCTACTGTCTTCTTGAGCTCTTTTATGTCATTTGCTATCCCACTTATTTTATTAAGTAGAGTTGTATGAACATCTTTGATTAATTGTTCCAATGTCTGTATCTCCTCTGGTGTTTTAATTTGATCATTGGGGAGGGCTATATCTGTCTGCATTATGTTTAGTGATCTTCTGCTGTATTCGTCACATGTAGATATCTTCATTGATTTACTTTGGGAGTTGATTTCTTTCAGTAGTCCAAGGCCTTGTGTTTGCAGGATGGTTTTACATCAGGGAGGGGGGCATGGGGTAGAGCACTCAGTACAGTGATTTGTTTCAGGGCAGGTATGGGTGCAGGTTGGGGATATTACACTGGTGTTGTAAACGTGGGCACCCAGCGGCCAGGGAGGATGTAGCCATGTGGGTGCACCTGTCTGGGGGACATAGTCCTGGTGTGCACTGGTGTAAGGCATGGGTCCCTTTGTGAGCATGCATAGAGCTGTGGCAGCAGGTCAGCATTGCACCTTCTTGGATTGGGGGCAGATGTGACCCAGTGCAGGTTGGCACTTTCTCAGAGCTGGGAAGTGAGGTTGAGGACTGGGCAAAATGGCACTTTCTCATAGTTATGAAGAGAGGCTGAGGGCTGTGCACATGCACAGTTCTAGGAGAGCTGTAACATGCAGTTCCCAGAGCTGATGATATGATTGGGGGTCTGCATGCACGCCTGGGCCTGGGAGTTCCTTAAATGGATGCGCTGAGCTCAGGGAGGGTTGGGTGAGGCTGTGCAACACTATGGACTGGGGGCTAGGGGTAGCTTAGGTATGGAGGTTACTGTCTGCTGCTGTTATATGCTGGCAATAGCCTGAAGGGAGCATGGAAGGGGGAGGTAGTGCTTGGGAGGGGTGTAGGAGAGGTGGGTTGGGCTGCACTTGGGGTGGAGGTGTGGGGCAAGTATATGCACTGGGTGCTGGTGGGGTGGGTGTGCCTGGAGCATGGGGAATCAGAGCGGGTGAGGGGGTTCAGGTGCATGGGTTGTGAGGTGAGTCGCCAGTCCTAGGGTTGCACCAGTGAGGGTAGCCTGCCCAAGAATTGTGGCCTGGTTTACTTCCTAGTCCGGGGCTACTGTCGGTGCACTCCTGCAGGCTCCAGCGCTCCATGCCTCCACACCAGGCTCCACCTTTCTGTGTCTCAGTTCCTTGGCCTCTGCAACCAGGGCTGGCACAAGTGGTGCAGAAGGCTCTCCCAGGTCAGCTGCACCCCCAAATTGCTGCCTCAGTCGCACTTCTGTCCCTTCTCTAACTTTTCTGTGGAGGAGGGGTAATCTCAAATTGCTCTAATCAGCCATCTTCTCAGAAATCCTGTAATGTACATTTTATTAACTGATTGTCTTTGGCTGAATCACATGTGCATACCTTGATTAAAATTGCCATGATCATGGTTTATAATTTTTTAATGTGCTATTAGATTCAATTTGCACATATTTTGTTGAGGATTTTTGCACCTATATTCACTAGAGAAAATAATCTGTAATTTTATTTTTTTGTAGTAACTGTATCTGGCTTTTTTTTGTTATAAGGGTGATGTTGGCTTCTAGACTGATTTAGGCAGTGTCCCTTCCTCTTCAATTTTCTGGAACAGTTTAAGCAGGATTTGTACTAAATCTTCTTGGAATGCATGATAAAACTCACCTGCCAATCCATCTGATCTTAGCTGTTTTTTGTTGTTGGGAGGTTTTAGATGACTGATTCAATGTCTATTTGTAATTGGTGTTGAGGCCTTCTATTTCTTCTAAAGTCAGTGTAGGTTATGTGTTTCTAGGAATTTGTGTATTTCTCTGAATTATTTACTTTGTTGGCATTCATTTGTTCATAGTTTCCTGTTATGATCTTTTTTATTTCTGTAGGGTCAATTGTAATGTCCCACTTACATTTCTGATTTTGTTTATTTGCATTTTCTCACTTTTTGTCAGTCTAGCTGTGTGTTGTTTTACATCTATATCTGTGAATTTTTGAGCTCCCCTTCTCTTACTGATTTCCAACTTCATTACATTATGGTTAGTGGAAGTACTTTGTATAATTTCAATCTTTCTAAATGTATTGAGACTCAGGTTTTGACCCAATGTTTGTTCTATCTTGGATAATGGTCCATTTGCACTTGAGAAAAACATAACCGTGTTTGAAGTTCAACATTCTTTATATGTCTGTTAGGTCTAGTCCATTTATCATATTATTCAGTACCCCTGATTCTTTAGTAATTCTCTATCTATATGTACTATCTCTTGAGAGTCTGTAACTGTTATTAGAGAGACACTTTTTTCTCTCCTCTTGTTTGACAGTGTTTGCTTCATGTGTTTTGGGACACCCTGACTAGGTGCCTAAATATTTATTATTGTTATTTCTTGATAGATCTACCCTTCTAGTAATCCATAAATTCCTTATTTTTGCTTATTTTTTACATTTAATATGTTTTTGTCCAATGCTAATATAGCCACCTGAGCTGTTTTTTGGTTGGTGTTTACATGAATATCTTTTCCCATTCCTTCAATTCCAACTCATTTGTGTACCTGGGTTGAAGATGAGCATCTTGTAGACAACATATAGATAGATCATGATTTTTTAACCATTCTGCTAAATCTGTGTCTTTTGATTGGTGAGTTTAATCCATTAACATTCAATTTTATCACTTTAAAGGCAGTGCTTACTTCACTCATGTTATCCTTTGTCTTTTATATGTCATATCTTATTTTTGTTTTTACCCTTTAAGTTACCCTTATTGATAATCTTCATTTCTACACTCTCTACCAAACCTCTCTTTCCTGTCTTTTCCTTTCATCCTGCAGAACTTCCTATATTCTTTCTTGTAGAGAAAGTCTCTCATTGACTGTCAGTTTCTCTTTATCTGCATTTACTTTAAATTCTCCTTCATTTTCAAAGGACAAACTTGCTGGATAAAGTATAATTGACTAACTTTACACCAAAAGCACAAGCAACAAGGGAAAAGAATAGATAAATGGGACCTCCTCAAAATCAAATACTTCAGTGCTTCAATGGACTTTGGAAAAAGGGTGAAAAGGCAGCTGACTCAATGGAAGAAAATATTTGCAAACCACATATATGATAAATGTTTGCTATCCAGTATATTTAAGGAAATCTTACAATGTAACAATAAAAAGACAAATAACCCAATTAAAAACAAGGTATAGGACACAAGTAGACATTTTCCCAAAGATGAAATACAGATGGCTAAGGAGTACATGAAAAGATGCTCAGCTTCACTAGCTATTAGAGAAATGCAAATGTAAACCACACTGAGACATCATCTCACACCTAGTAGAATTGCCACTATTGAACAAATAGGCAACTACAAGTGTTGGAGTGGATGTGGAGGAATTGGAACACTTATCCAGTGCTAGTAGGAAATATAAAATGGTACAGTTGCTGTGGAGGACAGTTTGGTGGTTCCTCAGGAAATTAAGTATAACATTGCCTCATGACCTGGCAATCCCACTACTTGGGGTATACCCCAAAGATCTGAAGTCAGGGATGCAAATAGACATTTGCACACCAATGTTCATAGCAAGATTATTCACAATTGCCAGAAGGTGGAAACCCAAATGTCCATCAACAGATGAAAGAATAAATGAATGTGTTATATGCATATGATGGAATATTATTTAGCAGTGAGACTGAGTGAAGTCCTGAAGCATGTGACAACATGGATGAACCTTAAGGACAATATATTAACTTATATAAGTTAGACACAAAAGTAAAAAATATTTTAAAATTTCACTGATAAGAACGAATTAAAATATGTAAATTCATAGACACAAAATATGAAATATAAGTGACCAGGATATAGAATGAGGCTAAAGAATGGGGAGGAGTTGCTTAATATGTGCAGAATGTTTAATTAGGTTGAACTTAAATGTTTGGAAATGGGCAGAGGTGATGGTAGTACGTTATTGTGAGAGTAATTAACAGTGCTGAATGGTGTGTTTGTGTGGTGGAAAGAGAAGTTTAGAGTCATATATATCACCAGAAAGAATATTGGAGTGTAAAACAGGGGAATGTATAATACAGTAAATCTTGTGGTGGCCAATGTCTGTAATTAACTGTACAAATATAATAAGATTTTCTTATAAATTAGAGGAGATGAGCAACACTACTATAAGGAGTTAATAGATGGGTTCATGGAAAAAGGTACCTATTGCAAACTAGGGATGATATTTTTAACAGTAATATTTTAATACATTTATATTACAGTAACAAATGTACTACACCAACACTGTGGATCAAGAATATGGGGACAGGGAGTATGGGAGGATTAGGGTATTCTTTATTTTTGTTTCTTTTCTGGAGTAATGAAAATGTTCTATGTTTGATCACAGGGTTGTATGCACTACCATGTGATGATACTGTGAACCAGTGGTTGTATACTTTTGGTGGTTTCTATGCTGTGCTCAAAGATTTGCATTAAAAAAGGAGAATCCTTGGCTGAATTTTTTCTTTCAATTTGTTACATATACCACACCAGCGCCTTCCCTCATGCCATGGTTTTTTATGGGAAATCAGTACTCAGTCTTATTGCAGTCCCTTTCTTTGTGACAAATTGATTTTCTCTTGCTGTTTTCAGGATTCTGTATCTTTGGCATTTGACAATAAGTGTGGTCTTGGAGGAGGTCTGTTAGGATTTACTTTGGAGTACATTTAGTATCTTGGACATGTATACTTATGTCTTTCATTTGAGTTGGGGAATTTTTGCCCATTATTTCCCCCAATATTCTTTCTGTACCTTTTCCCTTCTATTCTCCTTCTGAGATATGGATGAAGTACATGTTTGCATGCTTCATGCTGTCATCCATATCTCTGAGACCCTGCTCAAATTGTCCATTCTTTTTGAGTATCTGATTTTCAATGTTCTATCTTCTAATTTGTTGATTCTCTCTTCTGCCTGCTCAAATCTGTTCTTTTATGCCTTTAGTGTATTTTTAGTCACTTCTATTGTATATCATATTCCAATAAGTTCTGTTATGTTTCTTTTCATTCATTCAAATTCTTCTTTATGCTCACCCTGTGTCTTCTTAATACCTTTTGTCTCTTTAACCATATTTTCCATTTTCTCATTGAATTGATTTAGGGGCTTTACTTTTAACCTTCTTGACTAGTTGTTCCAAATTCTATCTCCTCCAAAGTTTTAATTCATTCCTTTGGGCTATCATTTCCTGTTTCTTTGTATGGCATGTAATTCCTTATTGATGTCTAGGTATCTGAGTATCTTGATGAGTTTACTCTGGAAGTCAGTTTTTCAATCTTGTTTAAGGTTTTATTGTTGATTGCCTTTGTGTTTTAAAGCCCTTCTTTGAGAGTTCAACTCTTTTTCAGCCCTTTAGAATTGTGTGCATTAAACTAATCAGGTTTATTCAGCTCTTCTTCATGAATACTTGCTCTGGATATGTAGTACAATATTTAAAATTACACGGTGCAATTGTTTTAACTCCAGGAGATAGCTTCCTTTCCTCTGTTTATTTTCTGGGTACTTGGTCTGCTCTGTTTTTGTTTTGTCTCTGTAGTATTTTTTTTTTTTTTGTACTCTTGTTTTATTTTCTCTAGCTTCTTTTGCCTAGAGGGCAAATTCTGGGGACAGAGTCAGCCCAGAACAGACTTTCCAGTCCCACTTTCAGCAAAAACAGATTTTAAGGTCCATAAATGGGGAACAGACCAGTTTCAAAGAGCCCTGAGGAGAAAGTCAAGAAAGACACAAAAAACCTTTTTGATACTTCCCCCAAAACTTCACTTTCCAGAACACCCCAGCATGTTATGCTCTTCAGCAAACTGTTCCACGCAGGTCTAAGGATGGCCTTTATCTTTAAACCTCCACCGCCTTTGCCCTTGTGAAGAATAGGGTTAAAACAGTGGCTGTGATGGTCCTTTTATAGAGTGGTATAAGAATGATTTAGAGTGGTGTCCAGAAATATAAATCACCAAACAAAAACGTGATCAGTGCTCAGCCATGTAACTGTTCCCCATTCTTGGGGAGGAGGATTTCCAGTCCCTCTCCATCCACAGCAGCTAGCCTGGAACCAGACCTGAGGAAGCTCTCTTTGACAGTGGGAAATGTATGCTGTCAGCCACCATGGAATAAGTTCTTTTTACTGTAGTTTTTCGGTCTCACCATCCCACTCTTCCTTTATACTGTGGTTCTCTAGCCTTCATTTTTTCATATACTTTTTGGCTGCCTACTAGTTGTTTTGGAGGAGGAGTGAGTCCTGGTGCTCTCTATTCCACCAGCTTCCCCACCCTGAGCCTCATCAGGTTTTAATGGATCATGCTTTTTGTGTTTTGGTTAAGATATTATGGCTTAAACCAATATCAACATTCATAATGGTTAATTTTTGTACATAGAACATGGTGTGGATAGAAGTTAATTTTATATAATGTGGATATCCAATTCTTCTGTGACATTTGTTAAAAAGATTATCCTTCACCAGTGAATTGTTTTTCCATCTCCATCAAATATCTGTTGACCAAAGATATAAGGGATTACTTCAGGTGACTCAATTCTTACATCTATCTTAATGCAAATATCATATTCTCTTAATGTAGCTCTATTTTAATGTTAAAGTCAGATGGTGTTTCAGTTTGCTAAAGCTGCTGGAATGCAATATACCAGAAATGGATTGGCTTTTATAAAGGGAATTTATTAGGTTATAATTTTACTGTTCTAAGGCCATGAAAATGCTGAATTTAAGTCATCAACAAGATAATATCTGGATTCTGAAGAAAGCCACCAGCATTTGGGACACCTCTGTTAGCTGGGAAGGCATGTGGTTGATATATGCTGGTCTTGATCCTGGTTCCACTGTTTTCAGCTTCTGATTCCAGTGACTTTCTCTCTAAGTGTCTGTGGGTCCTCCCTTAGCTTCTCTGGGGCAAATTTTGGGTTTAATCCCTTAGCTTAGCATTTCCTGGGGCTGGAGATTCTTGTCTTCAAGCATCAGTGCCTGAGAGTTGTACAAAACTGTTTTCCTCTTAAAGGACTCCAGTAAGCTGAGAAAGACCTACCTTGAATGGGTGGGGTCATATCTCTATGGTAACAATCTAATCAAAATGTCCTTCCCAATAATGGGTCTGCCCTTACAAGATTGTGCTAGAAGAACATGGCATTCTGGGGTGCATAACTATTTCACAACACTGCATTCAGGATGGGTCCTACAAATTTGTTCATTTTTATAGTCCATCAGTTATCTAGGTCTTTTTCATTTCCATTTTAAGTTATAATCAGTTTATCAATTTTTACATAAATTATGGTTGGATTTTTATTGGGATTGCACTGATCTGGATAGAATTGAAGTCAACAATATTTAGTCTTTCAACCTGTGAGGGTGGTTTATATCTTCATTTGTATGTGTCTTTTCAAATATTTCTCAGCAAAATTTATAGCTCTTAGTGTCTAGGTATTTCACATATTTTGTCAGATTTGGGTCTACACATTTCATATTTTAGGTGCAGTTTTGAATTTGAAGTGGTATGTGTGGACATCCTTGCCTTGTGCCTGATCTTTGGGGTGAGGCATTCAGTATTTCATCATATTAAGTGTGATATTAGTTGTGGTTTATTGTATATGTCTATCTTCGTTTCCTAGGACTGCCATAAGCAGTTACACAATCCAGATAGCTTCACAGAACAAAAACATATTGTCTCACAGTTCTGGAACTAGTAATTTGAAATAAAGGTGCAAGCATTTCCACACTTCCTCTGAATCTGTGTTCTGGCAGCAATGTACCTGCAATCCATGGTATTTTCTCCCTCTGCCACATGTTTATCTTCTCTCCCTTTGTCTCTCCATTTGTGTATGAATTTCTCTTCTTATACAGTCATCAGTCATATGGATTAAGGTCCACTCTAGCCTAGTTTGGCCTCAACTTAACTAACATTAACTTCCAAGATCTATATCTAAATAATGTTTTAATCTAGTAAGGTGCTAGGAAATGAAACTATCTTTTGGGGAGAAACAGTACAACCAATAACTGTGCCTTTTATGTGAATGAGGAAATATCGTTTTTCTTGTGTATTGAAAAGCTTTTTACTGGAAATGGATGTTGAGTTTTTCAAATGCTTCTTTTGTATAATTTGATATGACCAATTTATGCTTATTTTTTATTTTTAATCTCACATATGGTAAATTACATTGATTGCATTTCAAATATTTATTTATTCCATTAGTAAATAATCATGATTTTATTCTTCTTTATGATATTTATACATTTTCTTTTTCTTGACTCTTTCCACTAAGTTCCTTTTTGAAATTCAGGATCTGCATTCACTTTTTCTTCATTAAGTAGAATGCTGATTGAGAAGTCTTGCAGAAATCCTCTCTATAATTCAGAAAATTTACTTCTATTCCTTGTATGGGAAGAGATTTATCATAAATGCTTTTGAAATGTTCAGAGGTATTTCTACATCTATGTATAGCCACAAATAATATTTCCTTTTTCCTATGTTAATGTGTGAGATAAGGAATGAAGGATTGAAATATTAGTCACATGAATCAGAAATCTCACATCATTTCAAGGTATTCTAATAATTTTAATAATAGAAAAATTTCAGCAGCACAGGAGAACCAGAAAGAGTTCTGCATCCTAAAGCAGAACTTCTCAGACTCTTTACATATCAGCACGACAATTGTTCAAGAAAATATGTAGGTCTTAATTACTGCCTATGGTTCGTGTCATTTACACTGAAGGACATATTTAGGCCAAAACTTCCATTATTTGTGTTTCATCAACTTCTACAATGTTTAGTATAAAACTAAGAAGCCTACTAATATTGACATTGTCAGCATGCATCAGCCACAGAGGAATAAGAACTCCCCACATAAGGGATGTTAATTATGACATTTCCCCCATGTTACTTTTCACATTGTCTTTATGTTTCAATTACTCTCCCTCTTCCTTCATCCTTTTTTATGGTCATTTAATCGAGTTTCTACTTTTTGAATGTAGATTTTCTTTCTTTTTCTGGAAAATTGGCTTATATAGCTGATTTAGTTTGTTAAAGCTGCTTGAATACAATATACCAGAAACAGAATGGCTTTTAAAAGGAGGAATTTAATAAGTTGCTGGTTTACAGTTCTAAGGCTGAGAAAATGTCCCAATTAAAATAAGTCTATGGAACTGTCCAATCTAAGGCATCCAGGGAAAGATACCTTGGTTCAAGAGGGCCAATGAAGTTCAGGGTTTCTCTCTCAAGCCAGAAGGCACATGGTGAACACAGTCAGTTTCTCTCTCATCTTGAAGGGTACATGGTGAACACGGCATCATCTGCTATCTTTCTCTCCTGGCTTCCTGTTTCATGAAGCTCCCTGGGAGACATTTTCCTTCATCTTCAAAGGTTGCTGGCTGGTGGACTCTGCTTCTCATGGCTATGTCATTCTGCTCTGCTCTCTCTGAATCTCTTTCATTCTCCAAAATGTCTCCTCTTTTATAGGACTCCAGAAACTTATCAAGACCAACCCAAATGGGTGGAAATATGTCATCACCTAATCCAGCTTAATACCATCCTTGATTAAATCACATCTCCAGAGAGATGATCTAATTACAGTTTCTAGCATACAGTATTGAATAAGGATTATTCTACCTTTATGAAATGGGATTTTGATAAAAACATAACTTTTCTAGGGTACATACATCCTTTCAAACCAGCACAGTCATGTAGAGCCAACTCTGTCAGCTGGGAAGGCACGTGGCAATGTCTGCTAGTTTTCTCTCTAGGCTTTTGGTTTCTGGCTATATGGGTTCTCAAGGGTTTTCAAAATGGTTCCTTCTTAAAGGGCTCTAAGAAGCAACCCCACCTTGAATGGGTGGAGATACATCTCCACAGAAACCACCTAATCAACAGCTCTGACCCACAATTAGGTGGGTAACATCTCCATGGAAACAATAAAAAGATACCACCTAGAAATATGAATGAAGATAAAAGAACATGTTTTTTCTGGGGTACACAACAGTTTCAAACCAGCACAATAGCTAATATATCACTTGGAGTTTTCAAATGAACCTCACAAAATAGTTTGTGATTCTGTGCATTATTGCTTGAAAAAGAGGTTTGTTCATTCTGTCAACATATTTACAAACATGTATCTATACCACATAGCTGTGGCAGAGGGATTCAAAGTAATATTTGGTACATAATTAGGTATAATTACAGTAGTATTCTCCATGTCTTCTCCACAATCAGAATACTTTTTCCTGTATACATAGATTCTCAGGGACTCAATCGTGACTGGAGACATTTGTTCAGTACTTTTGGATTCCATCTGTTTTGTTTACATAACCATATCCCAGAAATCATTGTACAGTTGTTCACAGACTTTGGTTTTTGGGAATCATTATGCAACACTGCTCATCCGGTCCCATGGAGATGGCATAATTTTGTTCCTTTTCCTTCTCTTTCCCAACCAGGTACACTAAAGGGAAGCAGTTTCCCATTTTTATCCATGTGGGATGTAGCTGCTTTTTTAGGGGTGCCATAACTTATGACCATGAATTTGGTGTTTCAACAATAGAAACATCACAGTCTAGAAAGTCAAAATCAGTAGAGCAGCAATTGGCATAGCATGATGTGCCTTGTCCTGTGGCATCCATAGGTGAGAAGGCTTGGGCAGCTGGGAAGTGAAGGATGCCAATTCTGTACTACTTAGTAATAACGAGGTGTTCCAGTTACTAACTGATCTGAAAGTGCAGCATAAAAAATTCAGAAAGAATAAGTATAGTTCTGGGCAACAGAACTTGAATACTATCATTGATGAAACATTAAAATGCATATCAAAAGCACCATGCAGGCACCAGAGTCTGACGTTGTCAGAGAGTTTCTCACAGTAATGAAGAGCTGCAAATTGATCAAAGCTGAAAATCTTCAGCTGCTAATTCACAAGTCTCTGAGTGCTGTTGAATTCCCACTGATGGCAGGAAACAGGGAGAAGCAGTTCATGGAGAAGCAGATCGAGCCTCTCCACCATGCAGTCACAAGCATTCTAACTGCGGGGCTAGAGGCTGAGTAGAAGAAAAATACCAATGAGGAGGCAATGGCTGAAGATGACCCAACATAGAAGAGCACAGCTTGCTGAGCATATTGTGGAACTGAGAGCCACTGCAGCCATTTCCAGAACCCATCTGAGGATGGCTGATTTGGATTTACCCTTTATTCTGACAGGCCTGATTTCATGGTTAGTTGGGTAAGTCACAAAAATAAACTATTCTCAAAAATAAGCTAAATAGGAAAATTTGTGCTCAGGGAGAAGATACATGGTGAAGACAGGCTAAGGTTGCCAGGGCAGAGATCTAAAGAGGGGAGGACAAAGTTAAGGTTGATAATGAATAGATCCTTTTATGTACAAATATTTTCCCTGAGGTCTCTGACTTAGCTGTGAGGAGGCCCCTGTGTGCGGCTGGTAAGGTGTCCTATTTCCTTTGCTATGCTCTGATTAGTTACATCTGCTTCTCTAGGAACTTTTGCACTCACTCAGATACTTTGCTGGATTGTTAGAATCTAGTTAAATGGCTAAAAATTCCTAGAATCACTACTCTAGGTTAAAATAAGCCACTGAACTTGGCTCAAAACTTGGGAAACTTCCTAAACAGCAGCACTGATAAGAACAGACCAGGCCTGGCCAGCCTTTCCTCTGGGCTGCAGACCCCTTTCCACTGCTGGGATAAGCTTGTTTACTGGCCACTGTTTAGTCTTAGTTATTAGGGCCCCAG
The DNA here is from genome assembly GCF_023851605.1 of Tamandua tetradactyla. Classification (NCBI taxonomy): domain Eukaryota; kingdom Metazoa; phylum Chordata; class Mammalia; order Pilosa; family Myrmecophagidae; genus Tamandua; species Tamandua tetradactyla. The sequence goes on from NC_135333.1 coordinate 118,164,340, forward strand.
CTCATTCCCTTTGCAAAGACGCCCTTGAGTCAGACTGATAGAGGCAGCAGGAACAGTTGGTGCAATGGTGGCTGACTTCTGATAACTTTCAGTTTGTTGTCTTGAAGGAGGAGCTCTCTGCAGGGACCTGCTGAGGCCAGGTGGAATTTATTTGTACAGGGAGCAAATCGTTTGATATTAAAGAAAGGGCACAATTGTATAGCCCTTTTTGGGGGCAAAAATGTCAGAATTGAGGTTAGATAATAATTTGAATTTGCTGGCTATTGTAAGGTTGCATCACTCACTGAAATTCAAATATTAGGATGATTAACATGTGAAAAATTTGTTAACATTCAGACTTTGGAACATTTAATAACTCCAGGCATTTGGTTGCCTTAGGAACTGGAAATACTGCTAAAATCTGATTTCCCATGTTCATTCTTTTCCTTATTTGGGGAAGAAAATACATATTGACATCAATTTTCTGGAATAGTTCCATTTTGTTGTAATGTTACACATTTTCAATGCTAGTGCTAAATGTATTCCACCACCCCCCGCAGCAATTTCTCAGGTTATTAATGTCCAGCCCCTTATAAACCAATTGCACATACATTAGACTTAGCCTCATTATCTAAGCATGGCTGAACTTTGTTTACAGACAACATGGAAATTAATGGAGAGGAGTATACTTTTGTCACTCTCAAGTATTGGGAATTTGACTTACTGATTTATCTACCAAAGCATACATGTGCCTATTTCAATGTTGAGTTTTAACCTAAAATGTGTTAGATACTTTCTCTGAATGTGTTTAGAACTTAACCTAGCTAGCAAATGTTTCCAGCTCGAGAAGTTTTATAAATCTTTGAAGAGTTTAGTTTGCCATGGATAGAGAGAAATAAAGTGAAACCTGATTTAAAAAACAAAACAAAACTGAAACCAAAGTGTCTACAGGGTTTTTTCCTACTGGAGACTCTAAGGGTGAATCTATCCTCTGTCCAAAAATGCTAAACTACTTTCTAGAGTAGCTGTATAATTTTACATCCCCAACAGGAATGTATGAATAATACTGTTTCTCTGCATCTTTGCCAGTCTTAATTATTATAACTATATTTTACTTAGTCCATCTAACAGACATGTAGTGAATGGATTATGCTTGAAATTTATTTCCCTACTAAGTTTTATGTCTTGTCATGTATTTATCTGTTGGCTATATATCTTCTTTGCTGAAGTATCTGCCCATGTCATTGACTCATTTTCTAGGGGAATTGCTTGGTTTTATTTTTTAAAGTTTGGAAGAGTCTAGAATGGATCAGTAGGTCTGTGTATCTTCCGGAGACTTTAGGGGTAGAATTTGTTTCCCTGCCTTTTCCAGCTTTAGATGCTGTCAGCATTCCTTGGCTAGTAGCCATGGTTCACTCTGTTCTTTCATTTGGTGATTAGATTTCCTTCTCTTACTCCCCTTCCTCCCTCTTTCAGTTATATGGACTCTTTTGATTAAGTTGTACTACCTGGATAATCTAGGATACTTTCCTCATCTCAAAATCTTCAATAAAGTCACATCTGTAAATTCAACTATGGCAATGAAAGGTAACTTTAATAATTTTGAAGATTAGTGTTTGAACATCTTTGAGATGGTGTTATTTTGTCTCCCACTAGTACATATGGTGAGTGTGCAACATTTTTTCATACCAAATACTACCACCACTGATCAAAAGGACTTTGGAATCAACTTGAAAAGGCTCAATGTTCATAAAGAGTAACCTTTGAACATCAATAAGGGCGATAGCTGCAATGGGTTGAAAACCTACCAAATATATCTGTGTGCATGAGTTGACAAGGATTATTTTGGAAATGTAAGCAAATTGTTCACTAGATGTTCATTCATTTAGTAATTTTACATATTTTAATATGAGTTATAAAGTAAAAAAAAAAGACAAGAGTCTTAGTTTTGCCCAATAATAATGAGTATCTGAAAAATAAAATTATTGTTTATTCCTTTTAAATGCTAGGCAGTATCCCACAAGATTAAGATATTGTGTATATATATTCTTACTAATTAATATATAAAATAGTCTCTTATTTTGGTATTATAAACAGTATCATGCCATCATTAGTCATGCTTTTCAAATACACATGTGTTTAAACTTTCACTCTGGTTGCAATGAGTAAATTAAGTTCATAGATTATCATCTTTCTTCAAATATTCTTCCATAGATGTAATCTCTACTTACAAATTTGTATGTATGTTATCACCCTAACATCCCTGCTCACAACACAAGCATTTATACATTAGTAAACTTTCCCTTTTTTGCATTTTTTATTTTGCTAATAAATTAGTTTTGTCTTTAACAAAATGTACTGCAACTTATTTTTGTTCACTTTGTAACATATATTTGACTTTCCTATCATTCAATAAGGAAATCGGTCTGGAAAAATGTTTCTTTGCTCACTGACAAATATATATACTGAAACCCACACATATGAATGGGATCATCTGATCAGTTTTATTATTATTTTTTTTTATCTTGTTCTACCCTTCATTATGTCTGAATTGCTCATTTCCTTCAGCAGGTATCCTGCTTAAAAAATTGTCATCCATCAATATTCTATATGGTTGATGACTGTATACAAATAAATTGCTTACTAATAAATTAATAAATGAACAGTTATTTCCACAATGCATAAATAGTTCTACACAGATATGCAAACACATATTCATATTAAGAATTGCAATCCAAGAATATTGAGTTTCTAACTTTCACTCAAATCATATCTCATATTTCCTTAAAAGGTTTTATATTTTCCTTAAATGTGCCTTGTACCTTTTATGTCAAATTTATTCTTTTGGCAATTGTTCTAGTTTGCTAGCTGCCAGAATGCAACACACCAAAGATGGACTAGCTTTTAAATAAAAGGGGATTTATGTTGTTAGTTCTTCAGAGGAAAGGCAGCCAACTTTTATCTGAGGTTCTTTCTTACATGGGAAGGCTCAGGGTAATTTCTGCTGGCCTTCTCTCCAGGCCTCTGAGTTCCAATAACTTTCCCGGGGGTGATTCCTTTCTGCATCTCCAAAGGCCTGGGCTGAGCTGTGAGTGTTGAGATGAAGTAGGCTGAGCTGATTGTGCTGTGCTACCTTGCACTTTCTCATTTAAGCACCAGCCAATTAAGTCAAATGTCATTCATTGCAGCAGGCATGCCTCCTAGCTGACTGCAGATGTAATTAGCAACAGATGAAGTTCATGTACCATCAGCTCATGTCTGCAGCAACAGAACTAGGTGCCTTCACCTGGCCAAGTTGACAATTGAATCTAATTACCACAGCAATAAATGTTTATAATTACTGTGACTGAAATGAATATCATCTCATTAATTTCTAGGTGCTTACTGCTATTGAGCTAAAGTCTTTTAATACTGCTAGCTTCTTATTTAAAATTTCTTACGTTTACAGTATATATATAAGAACATCCTCATGGGGAAAAAGCATATGCCACATTTCAACAATTTTAAAACACCAGTGGTCAGACATTCCATATTCTGTGTACCATTGATGAAAAGAAAAGTTGTTAAGCTATGGACAATGCTAGAGGTCATCCATTTTACAGTGTTATGTGTAGACACAGTACATCAAGTATACCTAATATACAACTGAACATATTTTTTGAAAAAATTTTACTCTGTGAAAATGAGCATGATTTTCTAGATCAAAGTTTCATTGAGTGTGCAGTGATTTGACAGTTCTGTTTTATTCTTTTGGTTCATTTCAAGTGCTGGCACCACATTGATCTTGAGATTTTACACCTAAGTCTCTTGGATCCAGGATGTAAACCCTGCCTCCAATCCTTCAGTCCACGCTCTTGAGTAATTTTATAGATTATTTTACAAAGTTAGGTTGCATATTTCTTTCTGTGTAAAACTTCTCTTTACATTTTGTAATGCTTAGCTATAGGTTGAAAAGAATATTTATTAAGTTTCATCTAGAATTACTTTGTGTATAATAGGATAATTTAGAGTTATTTTAATCCTAAATTTTCTCAATAGTGAAAGTGATATCCTTCTCTTTCAAATGATTGTTTATATTTTTATTTTATGCCATTTTTCATCCTTAATAGATCTTTTTATATAAACTTATTCACTACATGTATTTGAATATCATTGTTAACCAGATTAGAGTTACAAGGGATTTTACCCAATATTTTCCTCATTAGATAATGAATTTTATTAAATCTTAAACTTTAATATTATAAAGTTAATTTCAGTTGAAATTATATTTTTAAAGAAAAATATTTAAGTGTTCTCTCAGTGAGATGCAAAAGATTATTAGCTATTCATATAACAAATGAACATACAAGAAAGCCTTAAGCAGTATTCAATGCAAGCTGTCATAAAGATGTTTTCAGAAAATTAATACATCTGAAATATAGGTAATTTAAAAAATAAACAAAGTGAAAACGTCCAGGACTATTTATCCTTACCTTTGAAATCTTTCTTCGTATACCATTTACTTTACTTAGCTGAGAACAATGCTATTCTTTTGATTGAGTCCATGAAGGCTTTCTTAACTTGATTGTTCCTCAGGGTATAAATAAAGGGGTTCAATGTAGGGGAAATAGAAGAAATGAGCAGAGAAACCACTTTATTAATGGTCACTTCTTCCTTTGCTGTAGGATTCATATAGATGAAAATGCACGTGCCATATGTGATGGAAACCACAATCATGTGGGAAGAACAGGTTGAAAAGGCTTTCTTCCTTTGCTGGACAGAGGGGAATCTAAAAATCGTCCTGATGATGTAGGTGTAGGACAGAACTACACAAGTGAGAGTCAGAATCAGGGTCAGTACGGCACAGATTATAATGGTCTGTTCTATGAACCATGTGTCTGAGCAGGTGATTTTCATTAGGGGAAATGCATCACAGCCAAAATGATCAATAATGTTAGAATCACAAAATTCCAGTTTTAAACCCAGGCTAAGTGGTGGGATTATTACACACAAACCAGATGCCCAACAACAGATGATGAGACTCCTGCAGACTGTTTTGCTCATGATGGTCACATAATGCAGGGGTTTGCAGATGGCCACATAGCGGTCATAGGACATAGCAGCAAGGAGAAAAAATTCTGTTAGTGCAAAAAGGTCAGTGAAAAACACTTGGATGACACAAGCATTGTAGGTAATGGCCTTGTCACCTGTTGTTATGCTATGTAAGTACCTAGGAACACATGCAGATGTGAAGGATATTTCTAAGAAGGAGAAATTTTGTAAGAAAAAGTACATGGGTGTTTTAAGATGGGAATCCACAAAGGTGAGGGTGATGATGGTCAGATTTCCAGTTACACTCAACATGTAGGTGAGAAATAGAAATATAAAAATCAGAACCTGCAGCTGAGGGTCATCAGTCAGTCCCAGCAGAATGAATGTGGTTATTGTACCGTTTCTCATCACTGACTCCTGATTTCTGTCCAATCTGTATGGAATATTCAGAGACATTTTCTTTAGATCATTATAACTATTGTAAATCTCAGCTGCATTTCCCCACTACACTTTAAAAATTTGTTTTACTCCTATTTGCCGCTTAGTTTTACCTTTTGGCAAAATAGATTGCTGAGGAGATGTATTTTTCCCAGTAGCAAGGATGTCCTTTTGCTCTCAAGAATTCTTCCAAATCCAAAAATTATATAATAAAATTTCATACTAGATTTCATTCTTTTTCATGACACAATATATATTTTTTAACAGTAATAACAGATAAACTTCTGCTCAATATGTACATTCTATGGAAGGAATTGTGATCTTTGTCCCCAAACAAGATTTTTGTTTTCCCATTGAGTTTTATAACAAGTGTTTAAACCTCTTTCTCTCTAAGCCCTGCTACTGACACTCCTATATAATCTACCTTTTTTTCAGAATATACACATTATGTTTTATATGTGTTTTTTTTTACTTTTGACAAAAGTGGTGACTGCCTTCTCCTTCCTCTGAATTTCAGTTCAAACAAGTAACTTTTTCTTTATTGATCCCATTTGTGCCTAAAAATAACATATTTGTTACAGAACCTTTTGCTTCTGCATCGCCGGTAAGCTGCCTCACCGATATTTCTCAGGTATGAAACATTAGTTATGCAAGTGGGGACTAAAATAATTCCATTATGCAATCATTATCTCATGGCTTGAGATTTTTAACATCAATACATAGGAAAACTTTCTCCCTTGTACCCAGTCTGTTTTAGGAGCAATTTTACTTTCTTGTTTAACCTCCTGTGTTCTCTTCTCACTGATTTGTGGTATGATTTAACTGTGTGTGTTTGCGTATTTCCCAGTGTTACCAATATACAGGTGAAGCACTGACTGAGGCACATGATTTAACTGAATTTAGACACTTCCTAGGGAATTTAATTCTCAATCAGCAACTATCAACACTTTAAATCATGTTGTTTTGCAGCCCACCTATTTTCTTCCATATTTTTCCTAATATCTAGGGTAATGCATGCATTACTGTGAAACTTACTTGGACTTTCAAACTCAAAGCATTCAATCTTTAAAATGTATTTTCCCAAGATAAGGAAACTTATTTTAAAGAAATTTAATAACAGATTGGTAATAAATTATAACCTACTGATTTCTGTTTATTCTGTCTTTCAAATAAATGTGTGAAATGAACAGAGTTCTTCAATGCGAGCCAATGTGTTATCCTTTAAGGGAGGCTGTGGGTGTGGGGAATGTGGGTTTGGTGGGGTGAGCGGGTATAGGAATATGTTTAAAGATTCTATACATATAAAGACATTGAATTTGTAGCAAACGTTGCCATGGATACTTCTTAGATTAAGTTAGGTATGGAATTTTTAGTGCCTCTTAGGCATAAAATCCTTCCAGACAATGATATCTATCTATACATGATAAAAACTCTCTAAAAAATGGCATAATAAATATATATTGGATACATGACCAAATATACAAATTACCATTGATATCCATTTTCTTCTCAGGAGGAAAACATGACCAAATTCTACAAAGGGAGTTATAATCAAAGAGAAAAACATCAGCATACTTACTTTTCTCTTAGTAAATCAGAGCATGTTTTGGTTGTTTAAACATAACAATATTATGACTAATGTTGACTGTGATATTTTGATGAATACATTTATATCTTTTTTACTGGCTTATCTGGGAATGCCTAGAGTTCTCTGGGATTGCCATTCTCAGCAGGGTTTACAGACTACCTGATATAGGTATTATAAGTCCCCATATATACTCTTTCCATCATTGAAAAGAAAAATCACTCTAAAGGTAGGAGTGTCAGCAACTCAACCCATTGGTAGAAGGGACAATATTCTAAATAATCAGGAAAGAGAGATGCTTTTGCAGCAGAGAGCATGACGTTTTTAAATTGCTGAATATGCCAGCAAGTCAAAAAAGCTATCCTCTGTGATGTAGAATCATTAGTGAATTTTCTGAATAATGAATTTTGGCAAAGAAACAAAGAAACAAGGCTTCAGTGGGGACCATGTCCTTGGAGACAGAGAATGATAGAGGTCATGGAGGACAACTGTATTTGTTGAATAACACGAATCATTTTTTAAAATTTTCATTCCTACTGAATTATTTGGTAGATCAATATCCTCTAATATATGAATACAAACATTTATTATATGATATGGATTTTTATTATAGTTGGACCTTTTTAATCAGATAGGTAGAAAGATAAGTTTATACAATTATATAAGGCTCCTGATACTTTGAAGGAATTTTCCTACCAGATTTTTTTTCACTAAATATATGATTATATTATAGGTGTAATTTAAAAATGCATAAACATATGCTCTCAATCTTAACATAGATGTGTAAATATGCTTTTATATCTTTAAAAGTGTTTCATAATATAAATTTCTTCTCTTTCTAATTCATTATATTAGTCAAGTTGGCTGTATGAAAATGTCATTTATTTTAATAATGCCTAAGTTTATAATTTTCTTCATTGTGAATAGCTATTTAATATTCTATCAAAAGTATTGTCATACTAATAGTTTTCCATATGTGTGCACATTATTGCTAAGGTGCAACACTTCTATGAATAGTAAAGGAAGTTTATCTCTATGAACATTTCTTATTCACAGAAATGGTGTACATTGTTGCAAAACTACCTTAAGTTTAGTTTATTTTTTTTTTAATTTGTCACTGTAATTAGTTCATCAATGCACATTTTCATGTTTTAGGACTATTCATACTTTCTTTTTTAAATATGTTAATTTTGTATTCTAGTTTTATAAGAAGCCTTTCCAAGTGTCTGTGCTGATTTTTTATATGTGGTTTATAGTTTTATCCAGGTGTGGTAATTAGATTCAGTTGTCAACTTGGCCAGGTGAAGGCACCTAGTTCTGTTGCTGTGGACATGAGCCAATGGTACATGAAACTCATCTGTTGCTAATTAAATCTGCAGTTGGCTAGGAGGCATGCCTGCTGCAATAAATGATACTTGATTTAATTGGCTGGTGCATAAATGAGAGAACACAGAGTAGCACAGCCTAAGCAGCTCAGCATACTTCATCTCAGCACTTGCAGCTCAGCCCAGACCTTTGGAGATGAAGAAAGAAATCACCCTGGGAAAAGTTGTTGGAACCCAGAGGCCTGGAGAGAAGGCCAGCGGAGACCATCCTGTGCCTGCCCACATAAGAAAGAACCTCAGTTGAAAGTTAGCTGCCTTTCCAATGAAGAACTAACAAAATAAATCCCCTTTTATTGAAAGTTAATCTGCCTCTAGTTTGTTAGATTCTGGCAGCTAGCAAACTAGAACACCAAGCAACTCCACCAATTTTTTTGCTTTTTAGTTTCTAATAGCTTTATGAGATATAATTGACCTACAATAAATTATATATATCTAAAGTGTACAATGTGATAAGTTTTGACATATGTATACTCTCTAGAGTAATACCACAATCAAGATAATTAACATGTACAACATATACTACAGTCTCCCTGTTCCTGTTTTTTTTTTCTTTTAACATTTTTTTATTGTGAAATATAACATATATACAAAAAAGCAATAAATTTCAAAGTACAATGTAACAAGTACTTATAGAACAGATTTCAGAGTTTAGTATGTCTTACAGTTCCATACCAATTTTCTCTTAAACAGTTCCATCCCGTATTTAGCCGACATGTCTGTTTTTTAGGGTAGAGGGTGGTTGTTATCAACACCCAATGAGAAAGCCCAGATACAAAATGACCTAGGTAACAGCTGGTAAAGCAAAGCCTCTGTTTCAAAGCCTTTACAAAAAATAGTTTCCCCTGTGGTTTGCGAATTCCTCTCATTTAGGGTCTCCCTTCATTTGAAGGAACATCTATTTAATGTAGTGCCAAGTATAATATTTAAAAGCTAAAGGAATTTTGCAGCATGTGACCTCATTGGAGATTATGTTCACTCTGCCAAAAAAAAAAAAAAAAAAAAGTACAAGGGTAGAGGGTGTTAAAATGCAGCATGAAGCCCATGACATTTTTGAGAGGATAGAATTTCCATTCTGAGATGGTATTTTCTGCAATAGTCATTGGAATGACCACAGAGTAGGGGAAATTCTCCCCTCACCGGGAGCATCCTGTTATTTCAGATGACCACCAGCAGGTTAAAGTAATCAAGGTGGGTAAAAGTTATGGTTGTTTACATGGATCCCAGTTTGCACCTAGAGCTTCAACAGTTATGGCCCTCTTGATGGTCTCTTTCAGACTAGTGGTTTTCAGTGGGGGTGCTTTTATTTTGCCCCAAGACAAATGTCTGGAGATATTTTTTAGTGTGTATGGGGGGTGGGTGGCGCGGAAGTGCTATTGGTATGTAGTAGAAAGAGACCAGGGATGTTGCCAAACATCCTACAATACATAGAGTAGCCCCCAACAACAAAGAATTTTTCGACCCAAAATGTCAACAAGTGCTGAAGCTAGGAAAGCCTGGTGGAGACTTCGAAGACTGAACTTGTTACATCAAGGACTTGTAAAGAGAGTGGAGGTGAGGACAGCCAGTAGCAGTGACAGTCTTTTTTTTTTCCCCCTAGAGGTCCAAAATCAAGATGTTAGCAGGGCCACGCTTTCTCTGAGGTCTGAAATGGTTCTGGTGGCAGCTTGCAGGCAACCATACTCAATCTCTTCCTCCATCACATGGTTGCTTGTCTCCTTGTCTGTTTCCTCCTGACTCTGTGTCCAAATTTCCTCAGCTTATAGGAACTCCAGATTCAGTTTGGCCTCATCGTAGCAAATAGGATAGGATCTTTGAAGATGCTATTCGCAAATGAGTTCACATCTACAGGATCAGGATTAGGACTCGAATGAGTCTTTGCAGGGATATGATTCAATCCATAATATGCAGGGTTTTCTTAAATCTGACGTGGGGCCAGGCCACATTCCCTTTCTTGAATCTATGCATTCCTCTCACTTTTTCTCCCCTCTCATCGGCCCTGTTTTTGTAAACTGAGGTGGAAGAAGGGCCTCAGGGAAGCCCTTTCTGGCTCTGGAAAAAACAACCCTTTCTTTTACGAACAGTGATTTTGCCTTTTCAAATGTTGCTGTGTGTGTTGTCCGTGCAGGTGTTATTTTCTTTATTTCGTAAATGAGGTAAATCTCGCTTAAATCCTTTCCTCCCGAAAGCAAAGTCCAGCGGCCAACTTCTCTAGTCTCTCCACCTGGAGCGAAAAAAGGACGCCCGGCGTACTACATCTCCCAGCGAGCATTGCGGAACCCTGTTCCTGTTTTAATCACTCGTTCTTGCCTCTAAGCAATTTGCTGGTTCACAGCTAATCACTGATCTGTTTTCAGTAACTATAGATTAGTTTGCATTTTGTAGAATTTTATATCAATGTGATCATACTGTATGAACTCATTTCCATCTTGCTTAATTTGCTCAGCCTACTTTTTTTGGTGATACATCAATTTTATGTATATTTATAATTCAATTCATTAAATTTCTGAGAAAAAATCCAAAGTATAGTAGTATGATGGAAAGAGTATATATAGGGACTTATAATAGCCTATATCAGTATATCCAAAGTGTAGTATAACCGGGAAGCATATCTGGTTACTTATAATAACTGTGTGTAGATATTTTGTCGTTTCAATTTTGTAGCCAATTATAAGTAAAGATGCTAGGAACATTTATGCCATGGTCTCTGAAGTGGTAGGTGCTTTCATTTCTACTGAATAAGTACCTAGGAATGGAATGGATGGGTTTTAGAGGTATATGTTCAAATGCTTAAAAATCTGTGAGCTGTTTTCCGACGTGGTTTTCTGATTTTGGATTACTATCAGCAATGTGGTAGTGTTTTATTTTGTCTATATTCATGGTATGATTAGTCTTTGTAATTGTAGACATACTAGGTGGTATGTAGTGGTTTCAGATTGTGAGTTTCATTTGCATATACCTAACAGCTAATGAGTTCAAGCACCTTTTGGCGTGCTTATTTGTTGTGTGTCTTCCTTGTTGAAGTGTCTGTTTAAACCTTTTGCCTATTTTAAGTTTTGTTTTGTTTTTGGTTTAGATAATTCTTTATACAATCTTGATTCAATTTTTTTTCAGGTATGTGATTCACAGATACTTTAACCCATTTTTAGCTTGTCTTCTCATTCTTGGAACACTGTCTTTTCAATTGCAGATATTCTTAATTTTGATAAATTGCGTTTCAACACTTTTTTTGAAAGCAGTTTTGAGATATATTCACATAGCACAGAAATCATACAAAGTGTACAAACAGTGGCTTTTAATATAAACATGGTGTCGCACATTCATCATCACAATCAATTTTAAAATATTTTCTTAACTCATCACCCATACCCCTTCACAGTCACCTCTCAGCTCCTGTATCTTCCCCCAGCCCTACATAACCAGTAATCAAATTCTGTCTCTATAGATGTATTTATATTTATATTTTATACAATGGAGTCACAGCATATGTAGTACTTTGGGTCTGGTTCTTTCCCTTACCATAATGTTTGTTTTCTGCTTTTAATTAATTAATTTTGTTTTTGCTTTTAATTAATTAATTTTAATTAGAGAAGTTGTAGGTTTGCATTAAGGTAATGTAAAAACTGCAACCTTCCCTTCTACCCCTCTGTTTTGGACACTTTGTATTTGAGTGGTAACTTTGCTACAATTGATGAAAGAATGTTGGGATATTATACAAACTATTTTCCATAGTTCGCATTATGTGTACTTTTTCTATTTACCACCCATTATGAACACCTTATAACAGTGACATACCTTTGTTATAGTTCATAAAAGAACATTGTTTTATTTGTACTATTAACCACAATCATCATTCATAGCAGGGTTCACTGAGGTACATTATCCCATGTTGTATCCTCTAGCTTTCTTTCTAGTAACATATTCAACCACATTCACATACATAATTCGGTACTATCAAGTACACTCACAATAACGTACTACCATCACCACTGTCCATTTCCAAACATTTACAATCAACCTATTTAAAAATTCTGCACAAATTAAACATCAGCTACCCATTTTCTACTATTATTCTATTTCCTGGTAACCTATTTTCTAGAGTCTAACTCTATGAGTTTCCATATTATAATTATCTCATTTTAGTGAGATCGTACACTATTAGTTCTTTTGTGTCTGACTCATTTCACTCAACATAATGTCCCCAAGTCTCCTCCATGTTGTCACATGCCTCAAGATGTCATTCTTTCTCACAGCTACATAATATTCCATTGTTTGCATTTACAACATATTGTTTATCCATTTCCTGGTTGATGGACACTTTATTTCCATCTTTTGACAATTGTGAATAATGCCGTTTTGAACTTTAGTGCAGAAATGTGTGTTTGCTGCTTTATTTATACTACTTATTGAACTGCTTACAGTTCTTACATGTATATATATACCTAGTTGTAGGATTGTCAAATCATAAGGCAATTCTATATGTAGCTTTCTGAGGAAACATTGAACTGTCTTCCATGGTGGTTGCAACATTTTACTACTCTACCAACAGGGAATGAGTGTTCCCATGTATGTACAACCTCTCCAATGCTTGTAGTTTTCTGCTTTTTAAATAGTGGCCATTTTAGTATGTGTGAAATGATATCTCATTGTGGTTTTTATTCACATTTCCCTAATAGCTAGTGATGGTGAGCATCTTTTCATATGCTTTTTAGCCTTTGTATTTCCTTTTTGGAAAAATGTCTATCCGTGTCTTTTACCCATTTTTTTATTGTGTTATGTGTCTTTTTATCATTGAGGTGTAGGATTTATTTACTCTGGATATCAAACCCATATCAGGTTTCCAAATATTTTCTCTCATTGAGTGGGTTGACATTTTTGTGTTCTCGTCAAAGACATTTGAAGCACAAAAGTTTTTAATTTTGAGGTGTTCCCATTTATCTATTTTTTCTTTTGTAGCTTGTACTTTTGGTTGTTAAGTCTAAGAAAAGATTACCATAAATGTTGAGGATTCTTACCTATATTTTCTTCTAGGAATTTTATGGTCCTGGCTCTTATATTTAGGTCCTTGATCCATTTTGAGTTAATATTTGTGTAAGGTTTGAGATAGCATCCTCTTTCATTCTTTTGCTTATAGTGTCCAGTTCTCCCAGCTCCTTTTATTGAAGAGACTCTCTGTCAAAGTTAAGTGGACTTGCCAACCTTGTCAAATACTAATGGGCCATATATGTGAGGGTCTGTTTATGAACTCTCAATTTAATTCCTTTGGTTAATACATCTATCTTTATATCAGTACCCTGCTGTTTTGACCAAAGAGCCCTGGGGAGAAGGTCAGAAAAGATACTGAAAATCCTTTTGACAACTCCCAATGCTGGACTTTCCTAGCTTGCCCAGCAGATAGCATCCTTCTTCAAACTGTTCTCTGCAAACCTAAGGAGGCTCTGCATCTTTAAACCCCCCAACTTTCGCCCCTTTTGAGGGAGGTGTTTATAGAATAACCATGACAATCACTGTCCTAAGTGTAACTAAAACAATGACTCTGAGCTGGGATTCACTGATATAAACTCACCAAACAAAAGCCAAGATCAGCACTCAGCTGTGTCCAACACCTGTTCTTGGGAAGGAGGGCATCCATGTCCCTCTCCATCCACAGCAGCCAGCCAGGGGCCAGACTCCAGGTGGCTAGCTTTGAGATTGGGGGATGGCACTGGTAATCTTTGTAGAGTGCGTTGCTCATAGTTTTTTACTGAAGTTTCACAGTCTTTTCATCCTGCTTTTCCATGGATGCTGTACAGAGTACCATTGGCCTCCAGAGACAAGAACTGTTTCTGACTGTCCACTAGCTGTTTTTGGAGGATAATTGAGTACTGTAGCTCCCTAGTCAGTCAAATTCCCTGCTGTGAGTGTATTCAATTTTTAATGGATCAAAATTTTCATATTTTGTGGCCTAACCCAATATCAACATTTTTTTTTTTTTTTTTTTTTTTTTTAAAGGAAAGACAGAGAGAAGGAAGGAAGGATAGAAGGAAGGAAGGAAGGAAGAAAGGGAAACATCTTTAAACATTTTCTGGTTTTATTGTATTCTGTTTCTCCGTTTTTTGTTACATGGGCTGGGGCCGGGAATCGAACCGAGGTCCTCCGGCATAGCAGGCAAGCACTTTGCCCGCTGAGCCACCGCGGCCCAACATTTATTTTATGTTAACTTCTGTAAATAGTGCACATTATGCGTAGAAGTTCATGTTATTTAACGTGAATATCCAATTCTCCTCTAGCCTTTGTTGAAAAGACTATCCTTCACCAATGAATTCGTTTTGCATCTCTGTAAAAACATCATTGGACCATAAATCATATCTCTTAATTACTCTAGCTCCACAGTACATGAAAAAAATCAGTTAGTGTAGTGTAAAAAAATGCAATTATTTTTATTAAAAAATTGTTTTTTTTTGTATGCTGTATGGTGGGGCCACATTTTATTCTTTTTCCATTTGAGTATCCTGTTATTGCAGCACCATTTCTTGAATTTTTTTTCCTGTTTGTTTGTTTGTTTTTGGAAGTGCATGGCTAAGGAACTGAAACTGGGTCTCCTGCATGGCAGGAGAGGATTCTACCACTGAATTACCCTTGCATCACCTCCCCTACCACCAACAACTTTTTTTATTTTGCAGAGTTGATTGGGTTATTCTAGGTCTACTGCATTTCCACTTAATTAATTTATAATCAGCTCATCAAATTTATATAAATTAAGCTTGATTTTGATTGGGATTGCAATGAATCTAGAGATTGATTTGGATAGACTTGAACTTAAAAATTGAGGGCGGGCCACGGTGGCTCAGCAGTTAAGAATGCTTGCCTGCCATGCCCGAGGACCCGGGTTCGATTCCTGGTGCCTGCCCATGTTAAAAAAAAAAAAAGACCCAAATAGCTTTTTGGGCGGGCCACGGTGGCTCAGCAGGCAAGAATGCTTCCCTGCCATTCCAGAGGACCCGGGTTCGATTCCTGGTGCCTGGCCATGTTAAAAAATATATATATATATTTATCCATTAAGGTGTTGCATACCACCATTTATAAATGTCTGTTTAAATGTTTCTCAGCAATATTTCTAGTTTTCAGTATACATGTCTTTCACATCTTTGGCAGACTTAGGCCTAAATATTTCATATTTTAGGTGCAGCTTTGAATTTTCAATTACTGCTTTTTATTAATATACCAATACATTTGAATTTTGCATCTTTATATTGCAATGTTTTAATACTCTCTTGTTAGTTCTACTGACATTTTTTTTTGTAGAAGATATGCTATTTTCTTCAAAGAGGATTTTGTTGAAAACAAATAGAGACAACTATTTTCTTCCCTCCAGTGCATTTAAACCTTTATTCCTTAACTACTTCATCATAACCTCCAGTAGAATATTGAATACAAGTGGTGAGTGCAAACATCTTTGCCTTATCTTAGGGGTGAAGCATTCAGCATTTCACCACATTAAATTTGATGTTAGTTGCGTATATTGTAGATGACTGTCCGTTTCTTAGGGCTGCCATAAGCAGTTCCACAATGTGGATAGTTTCATGAAACAGAATTATATTGTCTCACAGTTCTGGATCTAGTAAGCTGAAATAAAGGTGCAGGCATTTCCATGCTTCCTTTGAGTCTGTAGGGTTCTGGCAGTGGCTTACCAACAACTTATGACATTTTCTGTTCTGGCACATGGCCACCTTCTCTCCCTTTGTTTCTCCATCTGTCTCATTTTCTCTTCTCATAAGGACATAAGGCCTATTGAGACAAAAGGCCCACCCTAACCCAGTTTGGCCTGAATTTAACTAACATTATCTTAAAAGATCTGTATTTAAACAGAGTTTAAATATGGTAGGGCACTAGGACAAAAACATTTTTTTTTTTTGGGAAATAATTCAACTCATATCAGAATGAGAAAATATTCTTTCTTTACTTGCAGGCTGATAATTTTAATTAGAAATGGATCTTGAACTTTTCAAATGCTTCTGAGGCATAATTTGATATGACTATATTAATGCTTATTTTTCATTTTTAATATCACAATATGTTTAAGTGCAGTGCTGGTTATAGAGTTTTGCAGAAATCCTTTTTCAGAGTAAGAAAATTCTCCTCTATTTCTTGTATGCTAAGAGATTTATCACAAAGGCTTTTGGAATTTTCAGAGGCAGTTTCTACATCTATTTATAGCCTCAATGTTTCTTCTTTTCTTTATTAATATTTGGGATAAGAAATAAAAGGATTGAAATGTTAGTCACATGAATCAGAAATCTCATGCAATTTCATGGTATACAAAGAAATTAAATAGTAGAAGTATTTCTGAAGCACAGGAGAACCAGAAAGACTTCTGGAACTAAATCAGCATTCTGTAGGCTCTTTCTTTTTACATTAGCATGACCACTGTTCACGAAAATATGTGAGTCTTTAATACTGGCTGCAGTTTGTGTCATTTATACTGAAGAATATTTATAGGTTATAATTTCACAGGTGGCTTCTATTATTTGTCTTTCTTCAACATCTACCATATTTAATATAAAACCAAGAAACCAACTAACATTATGACGTTGCCAGAATGATCATCCATAGTGGAATAAGAATTCCTTGCAAAAGTGATGTTAATCATGATTTCCCCCATGTGGCATTTCATGTTTCCTTTATGTTCAGTTACTCTCCTTTCTTCATCCTTTTTCACAGACATTTAATCTGGTTTCTACTTATTTGAAGTTAGAATTTTTTTTTTTCTGGAAAATTGGTTTACATAACTAATACACCAATTGGGGATGTCACATTAACCACACAAACTATATTCTGATCTTGGGCATTACTGTTGGAAAAATAAGTTTCTTTTTAATTCTATCAATATTTATTTAAAGTGTTTGTTATCCCACATAGCTGTAACAGAGAGATTGATGCAATGTTTGACACACTATACACCTGGTATCATTACAGTATTATTTTCCATTCCTTCTCCCCCAATAAAAGGATTTTTTTACCATGTACACAGATTCTCAGTGGCTTAGATTGTGCCTACAGACCATTGTTCAGGAGTTTCAGGTTTCATCCAGCTTGTGGCAATAACCATATTCCAGGAATTATTGTACGGTTGTTCACAGTCTTTGCTTTTGGAAATCATGTAACCCTGCTTATCCATCCCGTGGAAATGACATATGTTTTTTTTTTTTTCCTTCCCAATACCAACCATGTTACTGGATAAAAGCCATGGGTTCTTTTGCCCAACATACTCAACAACCAATTTCTGAGTCACCAGGGTTTCAAAGAGAGAAAGAGTTTATTATCAGGCATGTAGTAGGGGAGCAGATGGCCGAATGGCCCAAAATTTGTTTCTGCAAACTAGAAAAAGAAATGGGCAGGGTTTAGGATAATGAGCACAGTGGCCCCAGATGATGTAATTAGAGGTGATTTAATATTGAGCATGTGCAGATTGATTACATGCTTAGAGAGCGCATATAAGAAAATGGTGGGATAAGGTATAAGTGATTTGTAGATTAAAGTCTAAGCTACTGTGTATGTCAGATGGGACTACTTGGTCAGATCCAGGCTCAGTTATCAAGATAACTTTAGATTTGGGGTGGGTTAGCTCTGGGCTGACCCAAGACCCTTCATTAATAAACATCAGGGGCTGTCTTTGGTGGTTGCTAGACTCTAAAGTTGAAAAATTGGACAACTGGGTACAAATGAAGGTTAGTCACAAGACTTTTAGAGTCACAGGGGCAGAAGATAAGGTCTATATAATCATTATTAGAGATCAAGGTAGCTGGATTACAGTTGAGAGATTTAAGGAATTTCTCTCTGTCTACTCCAATATACCAGAAAGCAAAAAGGAATATATGTATAATGATTCAGTGATCAAAATCCTCCCATAAATCCTGATTTCTCAGTTACAATTCCTCCCTCTCATTTGATCTTATCTCTGTATCTTGAGGGATATCTGGGCGATGACCCTCTAACTGCTTCAAGGCTGAAAAGGGACATTGTTATTAAGGGACACAGGGATGAAATGATGAAACTAGTTGTTCTTGGAGAGTTCAGTATCCCTGAGTTTCAGAGCTTCTCTGGCATTGGAATAATCTGGAGGTTTCAATTTTCTGAAACACAAATCTTAATAAGTAAAATTTTAGAGAGCACATGATATCTTTCAGGGTTTCCAGGAACACTGTTGTTTGGGGTTTGCATTTGTGGCAGTTTTCAATATCTGGCCAAAACTTGCATAAGAGTAATCTCCAGAATGACCTCTTAACTCGATGTGAAATTTCTTAGCCATTGAAACTCTATTTCTTTTCCCCCTTTTGATCAGTTAATCCATGATGCCAGGGACAGGGTCATCCTTGGAACTTATGTCTCATGATGCCAGGACCAGGCTTATACTCCTGGAAGTTTTATCTCATGTATGGGGGAAAGCTCAGAGAGTTACCACATTTGAGCAATAGCAGAGATTTTCTGGAGATGGCTCTTAGGCACTAATAATAGGTAGGTTCAGTTTGCTATTACAGAAATAAGTTTCAAAAGGGCAAGCCTCAAAATTCAGGCCTTGACTTATTGAGTGCCCCTCTTCCTCAAGAAAATGTCAGGAATTCCCCAGGTGGGAATTTTAATAATTCTATTTTTGCAAAGTCAAAGGGACTTTGCAAACACTATTTCACTGCCCAAAATACTCTGAAATGTATCATGGCATAATATTAACTTGTAAGAATAAAGAACCTGTTCTTTATTCCAGGTTCTGATTCAAATAAAGCTGACAGTTTGTTTAAATTAACTGGCTAGACAGATTAAATTAGATAGTATGCTACAGAAAACTTAAATTTTGGACAAAATATTTTTCTTTTTATCTCGCACAAAAGTTAAAGCTTTAAAACAAGACATTTTTTTTAACCTGGTATGTTGATTTGCCTTAGTTTTAACCAGATCAGTTTCAATCACATCTTTAATCAGAGTTTGATCCCTTTCAGTTTTTTCTAACAGTTGCTATATGAACTTATGCTAACTCTCAGAGCTGGAGAACTAAATCTGAGTTTCAAGTGTCACACAGATATTTAAGGTTCCAGGGAACTACTAGGTTAAATAAAGTGTAAAGCATTTCAGAATGTAAAGATAGCAGTTGAAGCTTACACTCTGAGCTTTAATTTTTCCTTTTTTCTTTTTGCATGGACAGGCTGCAGGAATTGAACCTGGGTCTCTGGCATAGCAGGTGAGAATTCTGCCACTGAGCCACAATTGCACCTCCCTGAGCTTTAATTTTTATAAGCATTTTTCAATTGCGCTACTTTCAGAAATAAAAACATTAGACAGTTGTTTTATATTAACAAGCCATAACAGAGGTTTTGTTCTGTTTCACTTTACACATTTACCAGAGTTATGTTAATTAACAGATAAAAATATAATTTATATATTTGGACTATCTAGTAAGTCTTTCCCTGCTTTATACACAGCCCTGACCTAGGGATGATCACATATAGTTTTAGGGAAAGATTAGAACAAAGCAGTGCAATTGATAACTTGGCTGTTTCTATGATCTACAGCTTTTTCAGAATAACTGAAACCATGGCTAGCAGCACCATACCATTGCTGAACATCATACAGACTGGTATCAGAAATAACATGGACAATGAGAGCATTGTCACATTTTTAGGAATTTTTATACAGTTTCTAAATATATGAATAATATTATTTTACCTATACAAATTTAACCAGCAACAGGACAGAAAATCTCTTCTAACAAATGTAATACTTCCCAAACACTTCCTATGCAATAGGTTTAAGTATTTTAGCAACTTCCTTACACAAGGTAAAAGAAAAGTTTTTTTGTAACAGTTTTTCCCTTGACAGTGAGAAGACGTGTCCTCTGAAATAAAGGATAAGAAAGCCAAGGATATTAACGAAGATTAATCTGATGTAAGATCTTTGGTTTCTAGACAGAGTACTCAGATGATTATGAAAACTTTTAAAACATTTTATATTAAGTGCAGACTAGCAATTCATGTTATTTTAATAGGGAGAAAATTAAACTTTAGCTTTGCATGAATACCTGATGTTCCAGTTTGCTAGCTGCCAGAATGCAATATACCAGAAATGAAATAGCTTTTTAAAAGGGAGAATTTGATAAGTTACAAGTTTGCAGTGCAAAGGCTGTGAATGTTCCAGTTAAAGCAAGTCCATAGAATTGTCCAATCCAAGGCATCCAGGGAAAGATACCTTGATTCAAGAATGCCGATGAAGTTCAGGGTTTCCCTCTCAAGTGAGAAGGCACATGGTGAATAGGGTCAGGGTTTCTTTCTCATCTGGAAAGGCACACAGTGAACATGACATCATCTGCTAACTTCCTCTCCAGGTCTCATGAAGCTCCCCCAGGCATACCTTCTCCTCATCTCCAAAGATTGCTGGCTGGTTGACTCTGCTTTGTGGCTCTCAACATTCTGTCTCCTTCTCTGCTCTCTCAGAATCTCTAAAGGTTATTGGCTGGTCGACTTTGTGATTCACTTCACCTCGTGGCTCTCCTCAGCTCTGCTGTGGCTTTCTCATCATTCTGAAAAGGTCTCCTCTCCAAAAATGTCTCCCCTTTTATAGGATCCCAGCTAAACTAATCAAGACCACATAGAAGGGGTAGAGATATGCCTCCATCTAATCAAGTTTAATACCTACAATTGATTGAGTCGCATCTCTGTGGTGATGACCCAATCAACTTTCCAACCCTATAGTATTGAATGGGGATTAGAAGAAACTGTTGCTCCCACAACATTGATTAGGATTCAAACATGGCTTTTCTAGGGTACATAAATCCTTCCAAACCAGCATACCTGGCTTGACACACAAAAAATATGTGATAAACATTAAATTTTGATCAGCACTATGACCTACAGAATTTACTTTTATAAATTCATTTTTTATAATTCTCTGCATTCATTTGGAACTTATAGTCAACAAGGACTATAACAAACCAAAATCACTTCTTTAACTCTCTACTACTTTCTATATCCACTCAGGGCTTGTAGTCAACAATGACTACAACAAACAAAATCCATGTTGTTAAACTTTTTGTTATCTTCCATATCTATCCCACCTATAGTTTTTATTTATCCAGACTGTACACAATCAGAAATAAATTTGATAATAAATTCACAAAGCTTTTGAACCTGCATACTTCCTTCCAATAACAGTATTCATGAAGGAGAGAAGAGACAGAGATATAAAAAATAATGGAAGAAGGAAGAAGTTTATGCCTGGATTTGGAACATAGCCAGACATCTATATACTTTATACTCAGAACACACAAATGATTACTTTACAATATGCCTACAAAATCTCAGTTCAATTCAGCATTACTTTTTTGTTTGTTTTTATTCAAGAAATAATTTATTTTTATTCTGTTAATGCATGAACATAGTTTTTTAAAAAACCAAATAGTACAAAACATCCATAGAAGAATAGTGGTCTCTTTTTTTATTTTTTTGCTTTGTATTAATTAATTAATTAATTACTTTGTAAATTAATTTTTAAAAAATTTTAAATACCAAAACACCAAACAAATGCAAACATTTGTAACTTTCAATCATTCCATTCTACATATATAATCAGTAATTCACCATATCATCACATAGTTGCATATTCAGCATCATGATCATTTCTTGGAACATATGCATCTATTCAGAAAAAAAAAGAAAACAGAAAAAAATTCATACATACCTTACTTTTAAAAGTCAGAAAAGCCCAAAGTTTGAACTATAATCAGCTTTTTGAAATTTAAAGAATTTATATCCAGAAAAACCTCAAATTGTTTTCTCAACATTATTTCTAACTGCTAATTAATACCAGGAATATGTTAGTTTACAAAATTAAGTTATGGCTTCTAAAAAACTAGTTCAGAGTTCTATTTATTTGAATGCTGCCTTTTTATTTAAAGGTCTTACAAGTGTTATCTCTATATGAGTTCTAGGGATCATTCTTTATTTATCAGCTCTTAAAATTTTTCTAGCATTTTTATTCCTTCATTCCCAATGTCTTATACTTTGCCCTAGTACAAGTATATTCCAACTAGAATATAAAATTTTTGAAGCTAAGAATTAGGTTTTCTCTATTTGTGACAGCATTTTCTAACCAAAATATTCTGAAATTAACAAAGCCACTACAAATTCAAATTCCTTCACATACTGAGGTAACAAGTGACCAAGTAACCAAAACCAGATTCTTTGAAATCCAGGTACTCAAGGCCATGAAAAATCTATTTATATTTTTCACTAAACTTAGTTGACTTTTTAAACAGAATATGTTTGAAGCATTAGGATATTTTAAATTTTATTATATAAATGTTATTACTACCAGATATATTGCTCTGTTTATGTAACTTAACCTATCTAGTTAGGCTAGTTTTAGAGGACTTTAAGAGAATGTATTTATAGTACTAGTTTATTTTATCAGTAAGTTTGTATAAATTTAGGGAGAACACACTTAAGCAGAATAAAATCATATTTGTTCAATTAAAAATTTGTCACAAAATTCCTTTTTATTGGAGATTAAAAAAATCTCTTTGTCTTCATATCTTAGCATTACAAACAATTTTAATAATACATTGATTATCAAGTCTGGAAAATATACTGCAATTGTTTAAATTTGTTCTAGGCCTCAGTCCAGGAAAACCTTTACTTATCTCTCAGAGATCTTTCATTTTACTTACTGAGGATTGGTAATTAGATTTTATTCAGTTACTCCTATCCCAAAGCTATTTATATTTTAATAATGATCTAATTACTGCACTTACCAATGCAAGGTATTATTGGAAGAAAATAATATTAACAAACATAGACTATTCTGTAGCTGTTTTTTAATGTTTACCATTTCTAATCTCCAGGCCTAGTAAAAGAGAATTCTAAACCACACTGCCCCCATCTTTCTGTGCCTAGCCCCCCACCCCCACCCCATAACTGCTTTAGGTGGTTAGGCCTTGGGGCAGGGTGAAGTCTGGCTTATTCAAAGCTTTAGGTGAAGGCCTTGGAATTTTGAGAGTTCCTGTACCCTTCTTTAGCCATTTTAAATTTTTAGATTTATTTTACTAAAGGTTGTGACCAGGACCATTGGAAAAGGTCTTTGCTTTATCTAGAGGCAGCCCTGTGGCAGTTTTCTGCTGCCTTAAAGAAATTTCTGGGGTGGTTTCTTTCTAATGTCCAGGTTTGTTTACAGTAATTATAAAACTAAGGTTTTGTGTCCTGCTATTCACAGAGTTTTTTCTCTTTTTGCTTTCTTACTTCAGAAGTACCAATTTATGTGAAATTTATATAAAACTGTTATTTCTTTCTTAAACAATCCCAATAGAGCTTTTAAAAGAATTTTTGTTACTTTGTTATTGCCATCCAGAGGTATGAGACTATATATTAAACAGGCAGGCAGACATGGCTAAAAAAATTAATTGCACAAGAAACAGGAACACAGAATACTTTTGAGAAAGGACCTTGTGTTAGTTAGATTCAGTTGTCAACTTGGCCAGGTGAGCATACCTAGTCTTGTTGCTGCAGACATAAGCCAATGGTATGTGAACCTCATCTGTTGCCAATTACATCTGCAGTCAGCTAGGAGGCGTGTCTGCTGCAATGAGTGACGTTTGACTTAATTGACTGGTGCTTAAATGAGAGATCGCAATGTTGCACAGCCAAGCAGCTCTGCATTCCTCATCTCAGCACTAGCAGCTCAGCCCAGGCCTTTGGAAATGCAGAAAGAAGTCACCCCGGGGAAAGTTGTTGGAACCCAGGGGCCTGGAGAGAAGATCAGCAGAGACCATCCTGTGCCTTCCACGTAAGAAAGAACCTCAGTGGAAAGTTAGCTGCCTTTCCTCTGAAGAACCAACAAAATAAATCCCCTTTTATTAAAAGCCAATACATCTCTGGTGTGTTGCGTTCCGGCAGCTAGCAAACCAGAACAGACCTAAAGAATTAAATATATTGTTTCATCCTATTTCTACCTTTTTGCAGAACAATATTAACTGTAATCATAATATTTTCATTTAAAATCATTTTGAGGCCAGATTATGTTACAGAAATAAGACATTTTTTATAGACTCATAACTAAGATCTTTTTAATTTTTAATGTAACCAAAGGTTCCCGTTTAAAGAATTTCCATTATCAGTAACCAATTAGGAACAGTTGACCGATACAAATGCAGAAACACACCATTTTAAGTAGACACTTAATACTTATTATATTTAAGTAACACACCAATTAATAACTAGATCAAACACATCCACTAACAATTATACAGTCAGTAGAGACTTAACACACCAATTAACAATTAAACAAACATTAATTCTTACTCTACCCAGGTAACATACTAGCTAGCACTTAAACAGGCTAACTTAATTTCATTAAATATCAATTCATTGTTCAATTACTCATTTTTTTAGGAATATGCTCACCAGACAAAATAGGTCAGGGCTTCAAACCCCGTACAGCATAGTACCCAGAAAATAGGTATAGAGGTCAGAGTAAAGGGATTGTTCTGAAGTGTGACCCAGGCCTCAGTCAAAGAGACTCAAATCACCATATTTACTTGATCCACTTTTACCCTGATGACCCACTCACCCAGACAGATGTTTGGGCCTGGAACTGGAAATGGTTTCTCTCTTTGAAGCTTTTTTTAAGGTATCAAAATTTTCTGGAGTGCCAGCAGAACAGAGAAATCTATGGAACCCAAGATGGAAATGCAGTAATCCAGGAAAGATCTGTGGAAAGTTCTTTTGTCTGATGGTTTGGACCTCTTTGTACTACCTGCAAAACTGTCAAGTTTTTTGCCTAATTTGTATCAATAAAACCACTGCCAGCCTGGACTAAAAGGGACAGAGAAGGGACAAACTGAAGGAAAAATCACTGCAAGAGCAGGATCAAGAAATCTGAAATTTGGACCAAAGACATCATCTCCATCCATGACAGCAGGCCCATACCTGTGTGTAGAAAAAGCGAGCCCAGCCAGAGGCTGGGAGAGGATAGGCTCATTGTTGAGGAAGACTTGTGCCACCCCACTACTTTGAGTGGGTAGAGCCTGTGCTCTGGGGATTCTGGAGAGTCTAGCCACCACTCCAAGTGCTTGAAAAGGGTGAACCCTTCATCCCAGTGGTCAGGGAGAGAACGGCCCCTGTCCATGCTCTTGGAGGTGTGTGGTTGCCACTTCCTCAGGCACTAAGGACAAAACATTGTTCCATAAGTGACTCAAAGGCTTTGAAATCTACTGTAGGTTTTGAGAATTGTTGGGACCCAGGAAAATTCTCCCTATGGGAATGGAATATCCATTTAACTCCATTGAATATTGAACCAGAAAGCTTGTTTTCTATCAACAGTGTTCTCTAGCACAGGTCTACTGATAGAGAGTAATTGTGCCTCAGAACAGACCACACCCATAACTGATTTTGATGAGACTTTGTGCTGAGTATTGTTACTGAAATGACTTTAAGCTTTTGGGATGTTGTGAAGAAAATTATGTATTTTATTTGTGAAAAGGACATGGATTTTGGGGAGTTCAGAGAATGTAGTGTGATTGTTGAAGATGTGGAACTCCAGAAAATTTAATCCACTCCTGCATGTATGAACCCAATTTAGGTAGGACCTTTTGATGAGGTTACTTCTGTTAATGTGTGACCCACCTCAATCAAGATGGATCTTAATCCTGTTGCTGGAATCCTTTATAAGAGAATGAAATTCAGAAAAAAATCATATGAATCAAGATATTGAAATGAAACCCAGAAGAGAACAAAGAGACCATTAGATGCCATTAGTTTGTTATGTCTTGCCACATAACAAACTAAAAACCAAGGGTGCCCAGGTTAGCCAGCCTCAAAATGCCACAGCCTTGGGAGAAAAACATCACTTTGGTGGTACCTTGATTGGACACTTTCCCTGCCTCAAAAGTGCAAGCTAGAAACTTCTCATTGTTTAACTAGACCCTTTTCTTGGTATTTACTTTAATCAGCCTAGCAAACTAAAACAATATTCCATATATTAAAGGCTGTAATAGAAAAAGGTGGACAACATGCATAATCCAATCAGTATTTTCAGCAGAGTGATGGAAACTATAAAACATAATGAAATATCAGGGGACTTCAATGAAAGGCTCTCCGTGGACCTACTCCTCAGCAAAACATCCATAAGTAGTGAAATTACTTTTAAAACAACCATGTAAAGTCTCTGAAAATTGTCCAAAGAGCACATAGCAAAAGAAAATAATATTTATTAAGAATAATTACTAAACCTCTTCAAGAGTGAGAGCCTATTGCAATTGATCCATGACTTTTTCATACTTTCTTCCTCCAACATATTCATCATGGAAGCTTTACTCCAGGTATGACCAAGAAGATGAGGGTACCTTCTCTCATATTTCACAGTTAATAGGTATGGTATTCCCCAAGGAAGAACCATCCACCAGCGTGTCTCATACCCCTCAGCTCTGTGTTGCAGACTACATTTCAGGTGAGCGCAATAGGTCAGGGCCACCATCCTCCAACAAAATTGCCACTTGAAGGGCAGAGCCTTTACCCCAGGTATGGAAGATTTATCAGAATACTGAGGTCATTAGTCACCTTTGCTCTACGTCATTTTAGGGTGGGGTTTCCAGCTTGGGGAGGAAATATTGCAGAACCAGGCCACCCCCAGTTCATCACCCTGCTTATAAAGCTTTTAATGGTGTTACTCCATTAGAAGGAGGTCATTGAACTTACTCCTTTCAAGAGCAGTGGTTCAGAGATATTGTCCTGTGTGGGAAGGCAGATCATAAGAGTTGAGATCTCTGGATTTTCCCAAAGAACTGATTTCATTTGGGACAGAGTGTGGAACAGAAGTTTGTACCCAAGGAACCTATTGAAAACAATGGAGATTTTGGTATAAAATATTTAAGAGGATGCTGATTATTTCATGAGAACAAGAAGCTATACTGTAAGCTGGTTGATTTATTGGAAAATGAGGAAAAGAGGCAATTAAGAAGATCACTCCCAAGGGGGAAAACCCCACGAGGACAAGTCTCAAAACTGCCCCTTCCAAGGGGCCCAAATTTAATTGGATCAAACTGGGAAGCAATTTATATCCTGATGGCATTCTCAAAAACAGGAGAGAAATCAGTCAGCAATTAGTGGAATCTAGGGGCTGAGTGTGAAACTACCAGAGACACACAGCTTAACAGAGAGCTTCAAGAAATAGATAGTCAAAGCAAGCCTTGATAAAACTGCTGTTTTCCCAATGTGACTTAGCTAGTAGGAAAATACAAATAATTGCCATTTACTAGAATGAGTGCAAATAATTCTGATAATAGCAAGTGCTGACAAGGACATGAGGTTACTCAGACCCTCTTGCTTTGCTGGCAGAACAACAAAATGATGCAGCCACTCTGGAGAACAGTTTGGAAGTTTCTTCCAAAGTTAGACATAAAATTGCCATAAGATGAAACCATCCAACTTCTAGGAATTTTTCAGAGAGAAATGAGAATTTATGTTGACACAAAAACCTCCTGTACTTGATTGTCTATTGCACTATTAATATTTGTCAAAGACAAACCAAATTTCTTTTATGGATGAATGTATAACCAAGCTTGATAAATCCATATATTGAATTGTCCTCACAAATGAAAAGAAGCAAACTATTGTTATGCTGAAAAACTTGTCTGAATCTCAAAGGTGTTATGTGAAGTGAAAGAAGTCAGTTCCAGAAGATAATGAATGGCATGGTTCTTTAATATAGAATATTTTAAAAGGCAAAACATAAGGAACAGAAATAGATCAGTGATTGTCATGGAGGGTGTGTCTGACTGCAAATAGTTAACATGAAGGAAACTTCTGGGGTGTTGGAATTGGTTTGTATCCCATTCATAGTGGTGGCTATGAGAATTGATGAGTATGTTAGATTTCTTAGAACTGTGCCAACAAAATGAACACAAAATAAAAAATAAAAATGAAAAGAATATCATTACCTTGTACAATAAAGACTTGAATAATGAACAAAAATTTTTTAAAAAGGGAAAGTAGTGATCTACTCTGTAAAATGAAATTCCTGCAAGTGTAAAATGATAGCTAAGTAAAGTCACCAGATTAAGTAAAGCAATAAAAATCAGGAGGGAGTGTCATAGGAGAATGTTGGGATGGTGTTCAGAGCATGAATTTGAATATTGATGAATGGGAAAGAAATGTAAAAAATCATTGGAGTTGAGGAGAATTAGAGCTTCAGATGCTTGTATGTTTAGTGGATCAAGGAAATGGACAAAAAGGAGGCTAAATTATTTTTATCTTAGTTTGAGGGAAAAACTGAGCTATTCCATAGTTTAGAAGTTAGAGAAATGCAACAATTGTTTAAATATTATATATTGTTTATGCAATTTGTGTTTATGCTTGCCTGTAAATATTATTTTTCTCTAGGATTTATGCAGTGTTTTTGATAACTTAATTGAGGCTATAACTCACAACCCTACAATTTGAGGTGTACAATGGGTG
This sequence comes from Tamandua tetradactyla, assembly GCF_023851605.1. Taxonomy (NCBI): domain Eukaryota; kingdom Metazoa; phylum Chordata; class Mammalia; order Pilosa; family Myrmecophagidae; genus Tamandua; species Tamandua tetradactyla. The sequence continues at coordinate 118,193,226 of NC_135333.1, forward strand.
GTTTGTAGAGTACTCACAGATTTAAGGAAGCATCAGCACTGTTAATTATAAAACATGTTCATCATCCCAGAAAGTAGCTCCATATCCATCTGCAGTTACTTTCCATCTCCACTGTTCCTTCATTCCAAGGCAATCACTGATATACATTCTGTCTCTATAGATTTGTTTATTCTGGACATTTTGTATAAATAGAATCATATAATATGGGGTGTTTTGTGGTTGGCTTCTTTCAGTTGGTATATTTTGATATTTATACATTTTATAGCATATATCAGAACTGCAATCATTTTAATAGTCAAATAACACTGTATTGTACAGATATTCCAAATTTTATTTATTCATTCATCAATTATGAATAATGCTGCTTTGAATGTTTGTGAGCACATTTTTACATGGACAAATAATTTCATTACTCTTGGGTAGGAGTGGAAAAGCTGGGTATTCATATGGTAACTGAAATACTTAAAAAATTATTGTTGTAACATATATATAAAATACACATTTTCCCATTTGACCTTTTTTAAGTGTAAAATTCAGGGGCATTGCTCAGGGTGGGATTAAGCCAATTCAGAATACAGGGGTAAGGAAGACATTGTCTGTATTTTAGAACCTCATGTATTCTTTAAACCCAAATGAAGAAAGGTTAATTTTGTTCAGAACCTAAATTTTCTGTAGTGCATAATGTAACTCAAACTGTGTGGATAGATCATTTAAGCAATTCAAACACAGGGAGCCCAGAATAAGAATGAGGACCTTTAATCCTGTATAGTTTAATGTAATGCTTTGATATATCCTAGAATATATTAAGCAAATAATCAAAAAGTATTGGTAAACTCCTTTAAGGGATGGGAGAAAAATATGGAGTTATCAAACTTTACTACTGGGAAAACCCCTGATATTGTGTCAAACATTAGGGATAAATCAATAAATAGGCCAAGTCCTTGGTCTTGAGGCTTACTCTTGTGAAGTTTATTGTAGGTAGCAGAGACAATTAGCCTACCTATAGGTTTGTCTAAGAGTTACCTCTGGAAGAACACTTTTGTTGCTCAGATGTGGCCTCACTCTCTCTAAGCCAACTCTACAAGTGAAATCATTGCCCTCCCTCCTACATGGGAAATGACATCAAGGGTGAAAATCTCCTTTGTGGCATGGGAAATGATTCCTGTGTATGAATCTGGCCCTGGCACCATGGGATCAACAATACCATCCTGACCAAAAGAGGGAAAAGAAATGTAGCAAATAAGGTATCAGTGGCTGAGAGAGTTCAAATAGAGTTGAGGGCTTACTCTAGAAGTCACTCTTATGCAAGCTTCAGTTAGATATTGCTACTGTCATAGCTTGTCAAACCCCAACCAAAACCATTCTTGTCAATCCTAAAGAACACCTAGGGCATTATGTAAGATTCTACAAAGGTTCCATGCACTAGGGTAACTTTCCAGAAACTTACAACCTCCAGGTGGGTCCCTGGCTCAGATAAGTGCTGAAATGCAGAGGGATCAGCCTCTACAGAACATCAGCTAGTTCCATCCCCCATCCCATATTACAGACAGCCTCTTCCAACATGAAAAAGTTAGAATGAACATAGCTCAAATACTCCTCAAGAGGGGAGAAAGATCACAGATGATGGTAGAGAGAAGGTAGGGTTTAACAAATGAGTATGATTTCTGAATCATTATACTGACATTTCTTTTAGTCTCTGGTATCTTAGCCAGCTAGAAGTAGAATCCTAAAATTGTGGAATTGTAACCCATACCAAGCTCTGAAATCTGTTCTATAACTAATTGTGATGTGCTTTGAAATTTATTGTTTTTTTGTATATATGTTGTTTTTCACAAAAAGGGAAAAAAAATAAAGTCAATTGTGATAATTAAAAAAAAAAAATCCCCTCTAGCCTCCTATATTTCTAGAGCTTCTAGAAGGAAAAATCTGAGGTAAAGGATGTGGTGACCCTGACAAACTCTGAGATCTGCTCTGTAATAATTTTCAAAGTATTCTAGCTCTTGAAGAGTACTTTGAAAATTATTGCTTTTTTCTTTCTTTTCTTTGTATATATGTTATATTATATAATTAAAAAGTTTAAAAATTCAGGGACATTAATTACATTCACCATGTTGTGCTACCATGACTACTATACATTTTTATCCAACTTTTTCATTGCTGAAAACAGAAAATCTGTACCCATAAGCTGTAGTTGCACATTTTCCACTCTCTCTGCTCCTGGTAATCTGTAATCTACTTTTCATCTCTATGATTTGAATATTATGAATATTTTGTATATGTGGAATCATAAAATGTATGTCCTTTTGTATCTGGCTTGTCTTATTCAACATAATTATTTCAAAATTCCTCCATGCTGTAGCATGTATCAGAATCACATTTCTTTCTACAGCTAAATAATATTCCATTGTAGGTATATACTGCTTTATTTATCCTTTCATCTATTGATGGACATTTTGATGTTTGTACCTTTGTGTAATTGTGAATAAAACTCCTGTGAATATTGGTTTACAAACATCTGTTGAGTCCCTGTTTTCAATTAAGTGGGTCTTGTTCACTATCAGTGATGTGAGGAACTACAAGGGAAATAGGAGTGTCATGTTGAAGCCTTGTTTTGTGGCTTTAGTAAGTGTCGAGATAGGTGATGTTGATTTATATATTGGGTAACTATGAAACAAGTGTCTTTAAGAATTGTGTAATCTAAAGGATGTAAACATAGAAAAGGAATTGCCACTGTGGCCATTGGCAGTATCAGAGGGCCAGACCATTGGCAATGGCCCAATTATCTGTAAAAGTATACAGATGGGGATAAGCATTGGCCAAAGCATTAAGTGCTAAATTGACTACCGGAAATCCAGAAAATTGTCATGAATCATTGGATACTATCCCTTACCTGGGACATCCTGTTCAAAGGATGAAAAGTCACAACTACCCTCTGGGCACCATCACATGTGATGGTGGCAAGATCATCTGTTCAGTTTCCAAATGCTTTTGCTATTTCTTCATTTGATTCCAATAGATTCCCTAGGTTGTAAAGAGGTCTGGAGGATAAGTGACCTCCTAAAACACTATGTCATTTTTCATGGGATTGTGTACAGGGTAGGGTACCACTGCTAACAGGTGTGGTAAGCCAAAAGGCTCAGGCTTGACTCTGTCCTATAACAATGAGACCTTATTGTTAAGCTTACAGGTACCTCTTCTATGCATCTAGGTAGAGAGGGTCACTGCCCTGTTTCTATGAGTGTGTCTCTTTCTAGTATGTGACCAGCAATCACACTATAATTGCCTAGAACATGGTACTAAGAACAGTTTTATAGATCAGAGACCTATGAGCAATAGATTGCTGTTAAGATTTTAATGGTTAGCCAGATGTCTTAGTTTATCAGGCTGTAATGACAACTGCCACACAATAGATTGGCTTAAGCAAAGGGAATTTCTTGGCTCATGGTTTCAGTGGATAGAAGGAAAAAATCAAGGCATCTGCAAGACTATCCTTTCTCTCAAATATGCAGTGCTTTGGTGCTGGCTTGCCACCATCCTTGGGGTTCTGTGACTTGTATTTCTGTCTCCTATCATGTGGCATCTCCCTCCTTCTATCTGCTGTTCTTGTTACCGCTGATTTCCCGGTTCCTCCTGTGAGGCCTTAGAGTCCAGTGATATAGATGAAAACCCACCATGATTCAGATGGGTCACAGCTTACTTAAAAACAAAATCTCCAAATGTCCTATTTACAAGGCCTCCATATTCATAGGAGTGCATATTAAAATTGAGAACATCTTTTTTTGGATATATAATTCTATCTATCATACTAGTTAAGGGTGTATTGTGCCCCTCAGAGGTAAAAGCAAAGTGAGGCTAAGAAGTTAGTAAAACAGAACATTTTAGCCAAATATCTAACAGAAGCATAATTATACGTTACTTATTGGTGAATTCAGTAATTTCAGTACTACTAGGTGCAGAGGCTTTATAGGTAGAAGGATGACATTAAGGCTGTGGTACCCCACCATGAGGCAGCATTTATTTTTGACATGTTTAAGAACAGGTCACATTTTACTCTCAAATGGAGAAGTGGTGATAACCACCCCTTATCTACATAGGTATTGGATAATGGGTTTGAACACTTGAGTACCCTGTTTTAATTTATATTAGGCTGAATTAACTATTTTAAATGGTGGGATGGCACATCTTGATCAAGCTGGTTTGTATGTGATAGAGACTTAATTTAATTTTAATTAATTATTTACTGGGTCAGAACATCCATGTGTACTATGGAATCTTTTGGGCAAAGGATGCTATGGCCTTGGATAATTTAGTCAAGGCAATTGTTCCTATATTAAGGTGCATATGAATTTTCCCTCTATTTTATGTTCATTAACTCCCCTAAGATTGTACATAAGTACCTTGTTTAAATTTAGTAAGCTCCCATGGTAATTACAAAACTAGCATTCATTAAGTTCATTTGATACATTTCAGCAAATAATCAAATTCCTACAGAACATATTTTATAGATGCACAATAGTTAATCAGCACTGCTTTACCTTTCTGTTATGTAAATTGCTTTAATAAATTTGGATTTCCATAGTATCAAAATTGTGGACCTCTGTTACAGTTTTGTTTCCTCTATCTGTACCCACATTTGTTCTTTCTATCTTTTTCTTTCTTTCTTTCTTTCTTTCTTTCTTCCTTCCTTCCTTCCTTCCTTCCTTCCTTCCTTCCTTCCTTCCTTCCTTCCTTCCTTCCTTCCTTCCTTCCTTCCTTCCTTCCTTCCTTCCTTCCTTCCTTCCTTCCTTCCTTTCTTTCTTTCTTTCTTTCTTTCTTTCTTTCTTTCTTTCTTTCTTTCTTCTTTTTTTGTTTCTTTCTTTTTCTTTCTCTCTCTCTCTCTTTTTCTTTCTCTCTCTCTCCCCCTCCCTTCCTCCCTTTCTTTCTTCCTCTCTCTCTCTCTCCCTTTTTTCTCCCCCTCTTTTCTTCTGCCCCTTTATCCCCACCTCCCTCCCTTCCTCTCTCTTTCTGTCTGTTGTTTTACCTTTCTATCTTTCTTGCCTTCTGCCTTTCTGTCTTTTTATTTCTTTACTTCTTTTGTAGTTACTGAATATACTCTGAGGGAGGATTTTTCTCTACACTTCTCACATATATAACTTTATTATTAGGTTTCACCTTAAATCAGTATCCTCAGAATTAGGGGCTACTATACATGATAACAGTTGAGTTAACTACATGGCTGTGCCACAGTGAAGCTATAGATATTTTTCCCTACAACTCTAAGATTAAGTTTGTTGTTACAATAGAGGTTTATACAGATATCAGACAGGTTGAGTTAGATTGTGTGTTACAGAAAGTTTAGGCTCTAGACATAATAAACTTCTCTGCATCATACAGTAAGTGAAGCACTAGAGTACTAGAGTACATATGCTATCATCTTTTACTTTGCAATCTAATTGACCTTAGACCCAGCCAGATTTGCTTTATTTTAAATTCTAATTGAGGACTGATCTCTTTTTTGGGTTATTTTAACTGTCATTGTACATAGCTATGGTAACTTCCAGGACTGCAGCACTCCATTTCTGGGTCCTAGGTGTCACAGTGCTACTCAGAACTCCAGGGATATATATATGGATCAGTGTCTCTGAATCCAGAAATACATCTACAACTTCAGACCAAATGTGGTTGTTATAAGGGCCCATAGTCTAGGCTTCCATTTTCTTATAAGTATTTTCTGAGAGGGAACTTAGTATATTTTAAAAATTTTGTTCCTGGCTTAATTTGCACAAAACATTGTCCCCAAGGTTTATTCAGTTCATTGTGTACCCCTTGATTTTTGTAGCCACACTATATTCTATAGTAGCCACACTATATTCTATCATATAAATGTATTATCATTTGCCATTGTGCTTTCCCATCACTGTATCCATCAGTGCCATTGTGGATAATGTCCAAAGTAAAAATAGTCTTACAGTATCTTTGCTTGTATAATCAGTGGCACTCTCAATTTTAGACAATTTTCATAGGTCCATAATGACAAAGAACTGACAAACATGTCACCTACTATCAAATCAAAATTATTCCTTATTACTTGTCCCCCCAGCCCCACCCCAGTTAATTACCCCTGGAGTGTTGTGGTACTGTTGATGTCCTCCTGTTAACTGTTGGTCATAGCATGCAATTTTAGTTTTCCCCCATACCCTTCTACTATTGACTCTTTGCCCACTATTGAACCACTGAAATAATTCATGTGAAATATAATGGCAAATTTAATAAGTTGGATACATGGCAGTATATATCCCTTTCAATCATAGTCACCTTCAAAATGGCAATGCTACTTATAAACATGCTAATTGGTTACCGTCACTTCTGTCTGTTCCCTTGAATTTATATTCAACCTCTTTGAGTAGTCTTTCCTCCATCTCTAGATTTTGTGTACCTCTGAGTCTGCTATATTCTAAAGTGTAACCTTTGAGATTGCCTTTATCAGAGTCATAATAGTGAAATCATATAGTATCTATCCCTTTGGGTCTGACTTATTTCACTCAGCCTTATATCCTCAATGTTCACCCACATTGTCATATGTTTTGGGACATCATTTAATCTTACTGCTGCATAATATTGCATCATATATATATATATATATCAGACAGGTTGATTTAGATCGTGTGTTACAGAAAGTTTAACATATATATATATATATATGCTGCATTTTGTTTATCCACTCGTCTGTGGATGGACACTGGAATTGTTTCCATCTTTGAGCAATTGTGAACACTGCCACTAAGAATATCAGTGTGAAAATGTCTGTTTGTGTCACTTCCCTCAGCTCTTCTGGATATATACCAAGTATTGGCATTGCTGGGTCATAGGGCAAGTCAATATTCAGTTTTCTGACAAATCACAAAACTGTCTCCCACAGCAGCTGGACCGTTCCCACCAACAGTGAATAAATGTTCCAATTTCTCCACATCCTCTCCTACACTTTTAGCTTTCTTTTTGTTTATTAGCAGCCATTCTTATAGATGTGAGGTGATCTCATTGCCATCTTAATTTGCATTTCCCTTATAGCTAATGAAAATGAACATCACTTCATGTGCTTTAAAGCCATCTGTATTTGCTCTTCAGTAAAGTGTCTATTCAGATCCTCTGCCCATTTCATAATTGGATTATTTGTTATTTTGTTGCTGAGCTGTATCATTTCTATTCTGATATGTGGTTTTCTAGTTTGCTAGCTGCTGGAATGCAATATACCAGAAGCAGAGTGGCTTTTAAAAAAGGGAATTTAATCAGATGTTAGTTTACAGTTCTAAGGTCGAGAAAATATCCCAATTAAAGCAAGTAAAAAAGGGAATTTAATCAGATGTTAGTGTACAGTTCTAAGGTCGAGAAAATATCCCAATTAAAGCAAGTCTATAGAAATGCCCAATCTAAGGTATCCAGGGAAAGATACCTTGGTTCACGAAGGCCGATGAAGTTCATGGCTTCTCTGTCAAGCAGAAAGGCTCACAGCGAACACAGTCAGAGTTTCTCATCTGGCAAGGCAAATAGTGAACACAGTCAGGGTTCCTCTCTCATCTGGAAGAGCACATGGCAAACATGGTGTCATCTGCTAGCTTCTTCTCCTGGCTTCCTGTTTCATGAAGCTCCCCAGGAGGCATTTTCCTTCTTCATCTCCAAAGCGCTGACTGATGGACTCTCTGCTTTGTGGTGCTGTAGCATTCTCTGCTCTCTCTGAATCTCCCATTCTCTAAAATGTTTCCTCTTTTATAGGACTACAATAAACCAATCAAGACCCACCCAAATGGGTGCAAACATGCCATCACCTAATCCAGTTTAACAGCCACTCTTGACTAAATCACATCATCCAGGGAGATGACCTGATTACAGTTTCAAACATACAGTATTGAATAGGGACTGCTTCACCTTTATGAAATGAGGTTTTGATCAAAACATGGCTTTTCTAGAAGGCATATTTCCTTTCAAACCAGCGCATTCTACCCTCTGGCCCCTAAAATAGTCATGTTTTTCCCATATACAAAATACATCAATTTCATAACAATATCAGAAACCTTAAACCTTTCAGTAGCAATACAAATGAAGTACACATTTAGAGACAGTATAAAATCTCATCAAGTCAGTTACAGGCATGGTCTGTCCTGAGGCAAAATTTTCTGCATTTACTCTGGACCTTTGAAAACTCATAACAAGTTATTTACTGCCCACATACAAAAGAGGAACATTCATAGGATACATATACACATTTCCATTGGGAGGAAGGAACACAGGGGTCACTGGACCCATACAGTTTCAAAAACTGTATTTGTCCATTTGTGTCTATCTTGTTTCACTCAACATGATGTCTCAAGGTTCATCCATATTGTCCCCTGTAGCAGAACTTCATTAATTTTTAGAGCCAAATATTATTCCATATATGTATATACCACATTTTGCTTTATCTATTCATCTGTGAATGGACACTTGGGCTGCTTCTATCTTTTGGAAATAATGGACAGTGTCACTATTAATATCAGTGTACAAATACTTGTTTGAGACCCTGCTTTAAATACATTGAGGTTTATACCTCAAATGAAATTGCTGGATCATAGGTTACTTCTAAGATTAAGTTTCTGAGGAACTGCCAAACAATTTTCCACAGTAACTGCCACATTATGCAGTCCTGCCAATAGTGAACAAGTTTTCTTAATTCTCCACAACCTCTGCAGCCCTGAATATTTTTCATTTTGTTAATAGTAGCCATTCTAAGTGGGTATGAAATGCCATCACCTTGTGGTTTTGATTCGCATTTCCATAATAGCTAAAACACATCAATTCATGTGCTTTTTGACCATTTGTATATCTTCTTTGGAGGAAAGTCTATTCATATACATTGCCCATTTTTGTATTTGTGTTGTATGTATTTTAATTGTTGAATTGAAGAATTTCTTTATAAATTCTGCATATTAAACTCTTATTGGGTATGTGGTTTCCAAATATTTTTTCTCATTCTGCAGGTTGTCAGTTTACTTTTATAAAGAATTACTTTATACCCAATAGATTTCCACTTTGATAAAATCCCATAGACAGAAAGCCCTTGGAAATACTGTAGGTTTGGTTCCAGTTCACAGCAAAAAGTTACTATCACATTAAAGAGAGTAACAGGAAATTTTTGGTTTCCCACTGTGTATAAGTTTATGTTTGCACTATATTGTGGTTTATTAAGTGTGCAATACTATTATATCTAAAAAACAATGTGCAATACTTAAAGGATAATTTATGCTAAAAAATGCTAACCATCACTGACTCTTCAATAGCTCACAATCTTTTGGCTGGTGGAGAGCCTTCCCTCAATGTTGAAGGCTGCTAACTGATCAGGGTGGTAGTTGCTGAAGGTTAGGGTGATTTTAGCAGTTTCTTAAAACAAGACAACAATGAAGTTTGCCACATTGTGCTGGTTTGAAAGGATGTATGTACACTACAAAAGCCATGTTTTAATCCAATTCCATTTTGTAAAGGCAGCTGTTTCTTCTAATCCTTATTCAGTACTGTATATTTGAAACTGTAATTAGATCATCGCCCTGGAGATGTGATTTAATCAAGAGTGGTTTTAAAGTGGATTAGGTGGAGGTGTCTCCACCCATTTGGGTGGGTCTTGATTAGTTTATGATGTCCTATGAAAGAAAACATTTTGGAGAGAAATTCAGAGAGAGCAGAGCAGAATGACATAGCCACAAGAAACAGAGTCCACCAGCCAGTGACCTCTGGATATAAAGAAGGAAAATACCTCCTGGGGAGCTTCATTAAACAGGAAGCCAGGAGAAGAAGCTAGTAGATGACACCATCTTCACCATGTGCCTTTCCAGATTCGAGAGAAACTCTGACTGTTTGCCATGTGCCCTTCCACTTGAGAGAGAAACCCTGAACTTCATTGACCTTCTTGAACCAAGGTATCTTTCCCTGGATGCCTTAGACTGAACATTTCTATAGACTTGTTTTAATTGGGACATTTTCTTGGCCTTTGAACTTTAACCTAGCAACTTATTAAATTCCCCTTTTTAAAAGCCATTCTCTTTCTGGTATATTGCATTCTGGCAGCTAGCAAACTAGAAGACACATCAAGTAATTCCTCCTTTCATGAAAGATTTGTCTGTACCTTGAGATGCTGTTTGATAGCATTTTACCCACAGTAGAATTTCTTTCAAAGTTGGAGTCAATGTTCTCAAACCTGTTAGTGCTTTATCAGCTAACTTTATGTGCTGTTCTAAATCCTTTGCTGTTATTTCAACAATATGCAATGCATCTTCAACAAGAGTAGATTCCATGTCAAGAAAACATTTTCTTTGCCCTTCCATAAGAACTTCATCTATTCAAGTTTTATGATGTGATTGCAGCAATTCAGTCACATCATCAAGCTCCACTTCTAATTCTAATTTTCTTGCTGTTTCCACCACATCTGCAGTTACTTACTCCACTGAAGTCTTGCTCCTCTCAAAGTCATCCATGGTAATTGGAATCAATTTTCTTTAAACTCTTCTAATGCTGATATTTAAACCTCCTTCCATGAATCTCCAGTATCCTTAGTGGCATGTAGAATGGTGAATCCTTTCCAGATGGTTTTCAATTTAGTTCACCAAGATCCATGAAAAAAATCACCATTTATGGAAGCTATCACCTAACAAAATGTGTTTCTTAGATAATGAGATTGAAAAGTCAAAATTACTCCTTGATTGATAGTTCATAGTGTGAATGTTGTGTTCACAGGCATGAAAACAGTGTTAATCTGGTACTTCTCCATCATAGCTCTTGGATGATCTAAGACATTATTAATGAGCAGTAGTATTTTGAAAGGAATTTTTGCTTTCCTGAACAGTAGGTCTCAGCCATGGATTTGAAATATTCAGTAAACCAAGTTGTAAACAGATGTACTGTCATCCAGGCTTTGCTCTTCCATTTATAGAGCACAGACAGAGTTGATTTTGCATACTTCTTAAGGGCCATAGGATTTTCAGAATGGAAAATGGGCATTGTGCCCAAGTTCAAGTCACCAGGTTCATTAACCCCTAATAGGAGAGCAAGCCTGTCCTCTGAAGATATGAAGCCAGCCATTGACTTCTCTCTATGAAAGTCCTAGATGATATCTTCTTCCAATAAAAGGCTGTTTTGTCTATATTGAAAAACTGTTCTTTTGTGTAGCCTTCTTCATCAATTAGCTTAGATAGATATCCTGGTTAAATTCCTGTAGCCTCTACATCAGCACTTGCAGCTTCACCTAGCTTTTTTTTTTTTTTTTTTTTTTTTCCGCATGGTCAGACATCAGGAATTGAACCCAGGTCTCCGGCATGGCAGGCAAGAACGCTTCCTGATGAACCACAGTGGCCTGCCCATTCACTTTGCACTTTTATGTTATGGATATTGCTTCTTTCCCTACACCTTCATGAGTCCACCATGCTAACTGATTACATTTGATCCTGGTGTGTAATTGTTTAAATGTGCTGTCAAATTCAATTGTGAGTATTTAGTTGAGGATGTTTGCATCTGTATTCATGAGGTATATGGTTTGTAAAATTCTTTTCTTGTATATTTCTCTGGCTTTGTTATTAATGTGATGTTAGCCTCAAGGAATGAGTTTAGTAGTGTTCGCTCCCCTTCAATTTTTTGAAGGAATTTTAATAGAATTGGTGTTAATTCTTGCAGTGTTTGGTAAAATTCACTAATGAAGCCCTCTGGTCCTGAGTTTTGTTTGTTGAATTTTTCATTTCTGATTCAATCTCTCATTTTTTTAAATGCAATTTTAATTAAGATATGTTCATATATCATATAATCCATCAAATGTATAATAGCAATGGTTCACTGTATCATCATATAGTTGTGCATTCATCACTATAATCAATTTTAGAACATTTTCCTAACACCAAAAAATAAAAGGAAATAAAAATAAAAAAGAACTCCCAAGACATACCACACCTCTTATCACCCTTATTACTTTTTAGTCTTTATTTTAATACTCATGTACTCATATCCTGGATAAGGGGAGTGTCAGTCACAAGGTTTTTACAATCACAGAATCACCTGATAAAACTATATAGTTATACAATTATTATCAAAGTTCAAGACTACAGGAAGTTCAATATCAGGTATTTCCTTCTAGCTAGTCTAAAACACTAGAAACAGAAGGAAATATTTATATAATGAGTCAGTAGCCATAGTGATTTGTTAGAACCTAATTTCAGAGTTTCACTGCCTCCCTTTCATTTGATCATTCTCTCAATATTCAGGGATATATGGACAATGACCATTTTAACATATTCATACTGTAATGGTTATTGAACTTTTGGGGTAGAGGTATGAAACTGGGTGATATTCTTGGAAAGACTGGTACCACTGGGTTTCAGGACTTATCTGGCATAGGAATAATCTAGATGCCTTAGTTTTTTGAAAAGAAAAATAGACTTACTATGAAAAACATTTATAAAATCTTAAAGCCCAAGGTATACTCAAGGGTTTTCAAGAATACTATTGATGGGGGCTTGGCATACTGTGGCAATTTGCAATAACTGTCTGAAGCTTGCATAAGCATAACCTCCAGAACGACTCTCTATAGTACATGAATTCTTTCATCCACTGAAAGTTCATTTTGTTTAATTTCTTTTCCTCATTTTGGTCAAGAAGTCATTCTAAATCCCAAAATGCCATGACCAGGCTCACCCCTGGCAGTCATGTCCCATGTTGCCAGGGAGACTTACCAACCCTTGAAATCATATTAGGGAGATTAGTAATTTAATTCTAGAGTTGCCTTAGAGAGAGAAGACACAACTGAGCAACAAAAGAGGCTTTCTGGGAGTGACTCTTAGGCATAGTCATAAGTAGGTTTAGCTTCACTATTTCAGAGTTAAGTTTCATAAGGCTAAGCCTAAATATCAGTGGCCTGGCTTATTAAATCAGAGTCACTAATGCCTAAGATAATATCAGGAATTTCCAAGGTGGGGAAGTTTAATAGTTCCACATTTTTCCCAGTCCTTCAGGGGCATTTTATAATACTCTGGAATGTATCTGGATATTACATTAGACTGTACAGAATAGTGAGATCTCATTCCCTAATCTAGGTTGGGAGCAATTATATTGTTTATATAACTGACTCAACAGGTTAAACCAGATAGTGTGCTACAGAAAATTTAAATTTTGAAACAAAATATATTTTCCTTGGTCTCCCACAGAATTTGAAGTTTTAAAATACAGACAATATCATCCTTCTCCATATACTCTAATTTCCCTTAGTCTTAAACCAGGTTCATTTCTTTCATATCCCTAATTGAAGTCTGATTTCTTTTTCAGCTTCTTTAACAGTTGCTGTATGGAGTAATTGTAACTCTCAGAGCTGTAGAACTCTAACTCTGAGTCTCAGGTCTCACACAGATACTGAAAGTTCTAGGAAAGTAGCAGTGTATACACAAAGAACATAGCATCTCAGAATTTAGAAATAATAATTAAAACAGGAATAGATGTAAGTAGTATAAGAATTTATAATCTAGGAACTTTTACAATGTACCTTATTGAATATCCTGTATGCCCTAATCATCAGTTGCCCAAATTCTGCCCAGTCTCCATACCCTGATAACCCATGCTCTTGAACTCAGTTCTCAGTTTGGTCATTGTAGTTAGTTCACATTAGTGAAACTATACAGTATTTTTCCTATTGTTTCTAGCTTGCTTCAGTTAAATAATGTCCTCTAGGTTCATTCACCAAGTTGCATGCCTCATGATTTCATTCTTCCTACAGCTGTTTAATATTATGTAATATGTAAACACAGTTTGTCCTGTTCATCAATCAATGCATTCTTAGGCCTCCTCCATCCATTGGAAACTGCGAATAATTATGCCATTAACACCAGTGCACAAATGTCTATTCACATCCTGGCTTTCAGTTCTTTCAAGTATATAAATAATAACGTGGTGGCAGGATCATTAGGCAACCCTATACTTGGTCTCCTGTAGAATCACCACATTGCCCTCCAGAGGGACTGCAGCATTCTACTTTCCTAACAGCAGTGAATATGTATCTCTATCCACATGTTCTTCAGCACTTGTATCTTTGTTTATATTTAAACAGTTTTATACAAATTCCATACAATACATCCTAAGTGTACAATCAATGGCTCCTGTTATAATCACATAGTTATGCATTCACCGTGACAATCTATATGAGAATATTTCCCTTTCTTCTGCAAGGAAAGAAGAGAAGAAAATAAAAGCAATAAAAAACAAAAATGAGAAACAACAGCAACAAGGATCCTGCATGGCCACCTTATATCCTTCTCTTGTAGACATTTAGCTTTTATATATTTTCTTGTTACAATTAATGAAAGAATGTTACAATGTTACTTTTAACTATCAATCCTAGTTTGCATTGATTGTATTTTTTCCATATACCATCCCATTTTCAACACTTTGCAACTGTGACACTCATTTATTCTCCCTCATGTAGAAACTGTCTTATATTTGTACAGGTAATCAACATCATTGTCCACTGTAGGATTCACCGAGTTATACAGTCCCAGTTTTTATCATCCATCTTTCCTTCTGATTTCATATATGACATTAGCCTTCTCTTAAAACAATACTCATACTCAGCTTTGTTCGTCATACTTACAATATTGTGCTACCATCACACAATATTGTGTTATCCATTTCTGAATCTTTACAGTCAATCCTGTTGAACATTTCGGTGCTCCTTCACCATCAAATGCTCAATCTCTACCCTCTTTCTATCTCCTTATAACCTATGTTCTCTGTGATTTTTGCTCATTATAGTTAGTTCATATTAATGGGGCCATAAACTATTTGTCCTTTTGTTTCTTGCTTATTGCACTGAACATAATGCCTTCAAGGTTCATCTACATTATTGCATGTGTGATGACTTTATTCCATCTTACATTTACATAGTATTGTATCGTGTGTATATACCTCAATTTGCTTAGCCACTCATCATTGATGGAAATTTGGACTGTTTCCTTCTCTTGTCAAGTGTGAATAATGTTACTATATACATTGGTATGCAAATGTCCATTTATGTTCCTGCTTTCTATGGCTCCAAGTATATACCTGTGTATTAGCTTGTAAATTGCCAGAATGCAATATACCAGAAATGGAATGGCTTTTATAAAGGAATTTAATAAGTTACAATTTTACAGTTTAAAGCTGATGAAAATGTCCAAACTAAGGTATCCAGTAAAAGACATCTTAATCCAAGAAAGGCCAATGCATCTGGAACACCTCTGTCCAGTGGGAAGGTATGCTTGTCCCTTGCTGGTCTTTTGCTCTTGGGCGCCAATGCTTTCTGCCTCTATTCCTGTGGGGGGGTCCTCAATTTGCTTTTCTGGGGTTGGCTTTCATCATTGGTTTCCCTTAGATTTCTCCAGGTTTAGCTTGCTTATCTTCTCATGGTGATGTTTGATGAGATTCAAGCATTTCAGAACATCCGTGTCACTATTTTGTTATGCAACTGTTCTAGAAGTGTCTCTGTCATTTCTGAAGTTTCTCCAAAATGTTTCCCCTTTTAAAGACTCTAATATACTAAACCAGACCAACCTGGAACGGGTGTAGACACATCTCAATCTAATCAAAATGTCACACCCACATTTGGGCATGCCACATCTCCATGGAGATAATCTAATCAAAAGCTTCCAACATACAGTATTGAATTAGTATTAAAAGAAATGGCTAGCTCCACAAGATTGAATCTGGATTAAAACATGGCTTTTCTGGGGTCCATAATACTTTCAAACTAGCACATTCCACCATCTGGATTCCCCCAAAAGACGTGTTTTATCCATATACAAAATATATTTACTCCATCACAGTATCACAAAACCTTAAAACGTTTCAGTATTATACAAAGCCTTAAAACATTTCAGTACTATACAAGTATAATACAAAGTTAGAACAGTACAAAATTTCATCAAAGTCAGCTACAGGCATCGTCTGTTCTAAGTCAAAAATTCTCCTCTGAGTCTGGACCTGTGAAACTCAGAACAAGTTATCTGCTGTCAATATACAAAGGAAGGACAGTCATAGGATACATATTCCCTTTGCCATAGGGAGAAATCAAAAGGCAAACAGGGGTCAGAACCTCCATTGGATTTCAAAGTCTGAGAGTCATTTATCCTTGGAGGTTTAGAGAGCAGCATTCCCACCCTTTCCAAGGCCTATGCAGTGGCCTTGCTCTGTCTCCAAATGCTGGAATGTGCCACAACACTAGGGTTCATTGGGAAGACCACCATTTTCTCAGCTCCACCCTCTCCATACATTAAGGCAGCACCCAGGATCTCTGCCATCTTTGGGGTACAAACTCAGCCCCTCCAGAAAATGGGGTAGCAGAGAGGCTACCCACAATCTCCACTCCACCCTATCTGCCTGAGGTGGCACAACTGTTCCTGAGCAATGAAGCTGAAGACCCACACTCTGCTCCCAGGACAAATTACCCTTTACAGGTATGGATGCATCCACTCTCCTGGCTCAAGTTTTCCTGGCTTCTGACCTTAGATCCCATTGTTCTCACTCTGAAGACATTTTTCCTCATATTTGTCCCTTTTCTTTTCCTTTTAATCCAGACTGGCAGTGATTCCATTTGTACAGATCCCACAATACTCTTGTTGATTTTCTATACAGTACACTGGGATAATGCCATCAGATAATAGGATGTTCCACAAATCCTTTCTGGATAACTTGATCTCTAACTCTGGTTTTTCTGAAATGGCTGACAGCTTCCATGTTTACTTAAATCTTCATGTGGAGCCCTATTCACTGATAACTCACTTTCTGGAAACCCAGAATTACCCACACCATCAATGTCTGTTTTCTTTGTATCCAAGACTTTTTCTTTGCCAACCTATTGAAGGGTTCGTTGATTTAATTCATTTTCTCAAAGAACCAACTTCTGGTTTTGTTGATTCTCTCTATTGTTTTCATGTTCTCAATTTCATTTATTTCTGCTCTCATCTTTGCTATTTCCTTCCTTCTGTTTACTTTGTGGTCAAGTTGCCATCTATCTCTAGTTCCTCCAGTAAGCAGTTGATCCCTCTATTTGTGCTATTTCTTCTTTTATTTATATCTTGTGTTCCCAATTTCATTTGTTTGAGATATTTACTGAATTATTTTGCAATTTCTTCCTGGACCTTCTAGTTGTGTAAAGTGTGTTGTTAAGCCTCCACATATATTTGAATTTTTCAGTCTACCGTCTGTTATTGATTTCCAGCTTCATTTAATTATAATCTGAGAAAATGTTTTGTATAATTTTAATCTTTTAAAATTTATTGAGGCTTTGTGCTTTGTGACCAAATATGTGGTCTATCCTGGAGAATGATCTCTGAGAATTATTTAGCTTATTTTTCAAGATATTTGTTACCTTATTGATCTCTGTCTAATAATTCTATCCAGTGATGAGAGTGGTGTATTGAAGTCTCCAACTACTATTTTAAAAGTATCTACTTTTTCCTTCAGTGTTGTTTGTGTTTGTCTTGTGTATTTTTGGGCACTCTGGCTTGTTACATAAATATTTATGATTATTATGTCTTCTTAATGAATTGTCCCTTTTATTCATAAATAGTATCCTTCTTTGTTGTTTTTAATTGTTTTACATTTGATGTCTAATTTGTCTGATATTAGTATAACTATGTCTGCTTTTTATGCTTATGGTTTGTGTGAAATATATTTTCCAACGTTTTACTTGCACTATAATTTTGTCCTTGAATCTAAAGTGATTCTCCCATAGACTCATGCATATTGGTCCTGTTTTTTTTTAATTTTTATTAATAAAATCTATCAACATACAACACAAGCATCCTTAACATAAGAGCATTCCACACTTGGCATGCAATCAATGGCTCACAATATCATAACATAGTTGTATATTCATCACCATGATCATTTCTCAGAACATTTACATCACTCCAGAAAAAGAAATATAAAGAACACAGAGCAAACTCATTTATATCACACTACTTATCCGTCCCTCTCACTGACCACTAGTATTTCTCTCTACCCAATTTATTTTAACATTTTTCCCCTCTATTATTTATTTATTTTTAATCCGTATTTTTTTACTTATCTGTCTGTGCTGGTTTGAAAGGATGTACATACCCTAGAAAAGCCATGTTTTTATCAAAATCCTGTTTCATAAAGGTAGAATAATCCCTATTCAATTCTGTATGTTTGAAACTGTAATCAGATCATCTCCTTGGAGATGTGATTTAATCAAGAGTGGTTGTTAGGCTGGATTAGGTGACAACATGTCTCCACCCATTTGGGTGGTCTTCAAAAGTTTCTGGAGTCCTGTAAAAGAGGAAACATTTTGGAGAATGAAGGAGAGATTTGGAGAGAGTAGAGAATGCTGCTGCACCATGAAGCAGAGTCAACATCCAGAGAGCTTTGGAGATAAAGAAGGAAAATGCCTCCTGTGGAGCTTCATGAAACAGGAAGCCAGGAGAGAAAGCTAGCAGATGATGCCCTGCTCACCATGTGCCCTTCCAGCTGAGAGAGAAACTGTGACTATGTTTACCATGTGCCTTCTCACTTGAGAAAGAAACCCTGAACTTCATTGGCCTTTTTGAACTAAGATATCTTTCCCTGGATGCCTTTGATTGGACGTTTCCATAGACTTGTTTTAAGTAGGACATTTTCTCAGCCTTATAACTGTACACTAGCAACTTATTAAATCCCCCTTTTTAAAAGCCACTCACTTCTTGTATACTGCATTCCTGCAGCTAGCAAACTAGAACACTATCATACCATAGATAAAAGGAGCATCAAAACAAGGTTTTCAAAATTACGTAGTCACTTGTGAAAGCTATGTCAATATGCAATCATCTTAAAAAAACATGGCAACAGGAACATAGTTCTACAATTTCAGGTACTTCCCTCTAACCTCTCTAATAAATCTTAAACTAAAAAGGAGTTATCTATATAATATATAAGAATAACCTCCAGGATAACCTCTCAACTCTATTTGAAACTCTCAGCCTCTGGCCCTTTATTTTGTCTCATTTATCTCTTCCCCCTTTCAGTCGAGAAGATTTTCTCAATCCCTTGAAGCTGAGTCATAACTTGTTCTAGGATTTCTGTCCCATGTTGCTAGGGAGATTGACACCCCTGGGAGTCATGTCCCATGTAGAGAGGGGGATGGCAGTGACTTTGCTTGCCATGTTGGCTGAGAGATAGGCCACATCTGAGAAACAAAAGATGTTCACATGGGGTGATTCTTAGGCCTAATTTTAAGTTGGCTTAGCCTATCCTTTGTGGGGATATGTTTCATATAAACAAACCCCAAGATTGAGGGTTCAGCCTATTGATTTTGTTGTTCTCACTGTTTGCAAGAATATCAGGTCTTCTCCATATGGGGAAGTTGAATTTTCCCTCTTTCTCACCTTTCCCCAGGGGACTTTGCAACTACTTTTTTATTCACTGTTCAAATCACTCTGAGATTTATCAGGGTATCACTCTGAAGAAACCTAAAAATCTCATGCCCTATTCGAGGTTCCATACACTTATGTGTTCAATTAAACTGTCCATATAAGCTATATTAGAAGATGCACTTTCTTGACCCACTGGTTGTTTAAGAGTGTGTTGTTTAGCCTCCACATATTGGTGAAATTTCCATCTCTCTGCATGTTATTGATGTCCAATGTCATTCCATTAAGATCTATGAAAGTGTTTTGTATAATTTCCATCTTTTCACATTTACTGAGACTTGCTTTGTGACCTAGTATATGTTCTATCCTTATATGTTCCATGAACACTTGAGAAAAATATGTATCTTGCTATTGTGGGGTGTGATGTTCTGTGAATATCTGTCAAGTCTAGTTCATTTATCATATTATTCAAAATCAGTTTGCTTATTGATCCTCTGCCTAGATGTTCTATGCATTGATGACAGCAGGGAATTAAAGTATCTAACTGTTATGGTAGAGGTGTTTGTTCTCCCTTCAGTGTTGTCAGTGTTTACCTCAAATATTTTTGGAGCACTCTGGCTTGGTGCATAAATATTTATGATTTTTATATCTTCTTGTTGAATTGCTCATTTTATTAATACATAGCATCCTTCTTTGTCCCTTTTGTTTTGCACTTGAAGTCTAATTTGTTGGATATAAGTATAGCTACCACTGCTCTTTTCTGGTTGCTGTTTGAATTAAATATCTTTTCCCCACCTTTTTCTTTCAACCTATATTTGTCTCTGGGTTTAAAGTGATTTTTCTGTAGCTAGCATGCAGATGGCTCCTGTTTTAAAATCCATTCTACTAGTCTATGGCTTTTGATTGGGCAGTTTAATCCATTAACATTTAATGTTATTATTGTAAAGCCAGTAATTTGTTCTACCATTTTGTCATTTGGATTTAATATGCCATATCTAATTTTTTCCTCCTTTTTGCCTGCTAGTCTTCATTTCTACACTCTTCTCTAGACCTTTCTCTCTGCCTTTTCCTGAATGCCTGCAGTGCTCCCTTTAGTATTTATTGTAGAGCCAGTCTCTTAGTTACAAATTCTCTCAGTAATTGTTTGGCTAAAATAGTTTAATCTCCCCTTCATTATTGAAGAACTGTGTATTAGTTAGAGCTCTCTAGAGAAACAGAATCAACAGGAAATATTTATAAATATAAAATTTATGAAAGTATCTCAGGTAACCATGGAAACATAGTGTGCAAAATCTGTAGGGGAGGCTGTGAAACTGATGAATCCAATGGAGGGTCTGGGTGAACTCCACAGGAGAGGCTCACTGGCCAAAGTAGGAAGAGAGCCTGTCTCTTCTGAATCCTCCTTAAAAGGCTTCCAGTTATTAGACTAAGCATCACTCATTGCAGAAGACACTCCCCTTGGCTGATTACAAATGGAATCAGCTGTGGATGCAGTCAATGTGATCATGATTTAGTTCTATGAAATGTCCTCATAGCAACAGATGGGCCAGCACTTGTCTAATCAGAAAAACAAGTACCACCACTTGGCCAAGTTGACACATGAACCTGACCATGACAGACAGTATTACTGGATATAGAATTATTTTTTGGCAGCTTTTCTCTTTCAGAACCTTAAATATATCAAATCCCTTCCTTCTTGCCTCCATGGTTTCTGCTGAGAAATACACACATAGTCTTATTTAGCTTCCCTTGTGTGTGATGGATTGCTTTCCTCTTTCTGCTTTCAACATTCTCTCTTTGTCTTTGACATTTGACAATCTGATCACTAAATGTCTTGGAGTATATCTATTTGCATCTATTCTGTTTTGGGTACACTGCACTTCTTGGATCTGTAATTTTGTCTTTTGTAAATGATGGGGATTTTTGAGTGATTATATCCTCCATTCATCTTTTCTGCTCCTTTCCCCCTCTCTTCTCCTTCTGGGACACCCATTACATATATATTCATGTTCTTCATGTTGTCATTCAGTTACATGAGACCCTCCTTATATTTTTCCATTCTTTCCCCTATATTTTCCTTTGTGTGTCAGATTTCAGGTGTCTGATCCTTTAGCTTACTAATCCTTTCATCAGCCTCTTCAAATCTATTGTTGTAGGTTTCCATTTTTTTTTTTCATCTTCTCTTGTGTCTTTCATTCCCATAAGTTCTGCAACTTGTTTTTCTAAGTTTTTGAGTCTTTTTTATATTCACCCAATGTCTTCTTTATATTCTCCCTCAACTCATTGAATTGACTTTTTCTGAAACTTTACATGCCTGTTCAAACATCCTGGACTATTTGCTTCAATTCCTGTATCTCATTGAAGTACTGGCTTGGTACTTTAACTGGGACATATCTTCAATTTTCCTAGTATGACTTGTTTTTTTTTTCTTCTGGCATCTAGGCATTTGATTTCTGTAATTAGTTTATTCTGGAGGTTGTTTCCTCTTCTTTACCTAGGGTTTTCTTGCTGGATTGCTTTGGCCTCTATCTGTTCTTTGACATTAAGGTCAACTTATTCTAGACTTCTAGCATAAGTTCTGTTTAACTGAACAGAATTTTCCAGTTCTTATTTTTCTATTTCTTGCTTTGCCTATATGGAGCCTTTTCTTTTCTTTCTTTTTTTTTTTTTTGAGGAGGGTCTCCTCAGATATTATAGACCCCAGTCAGATTTTACCAGACCATACAGGACCATGTCTCAGGATGAGAGAGTAGCCAGCATCAGTTTTCCTTGAGGGTGAGACCCAGCAGATTGTCAGACTTTCCTATGAAGCCTCAAGACACTGTTCTTTTCCTATCCTGCCTAGCATGTGGTACTTGTCTGCCTACAGCTTCCCATCAGTTTACAGTGATGTGTTGTCTTTAATTTCAGCAGTCTTTCCCTGCCAGGTGCATGGTTGAGACAGAGGTGAGGTAGTAGGTGGGCTTTGATTGCGTCTGTTTTCCAGCACTGGGATCCAGGATTTCCTAAAGGAGGGATTTCACTGGAGATGGGCCGGGCCCCATTCCCCTTTTCTTGGGGGAAGATATGACCTTTAGGGAAGTAACTCCTTTTACCTAACTAGTTACTTTGTTTCTCAGACTTGCCTTAGTTCCACCTTTGCCTGGGGCAGAGCTGAAGCCTGAGTGTGCTTCCAGTTCTGTATAATGAATAAAAAGGAGTAAAAAAGGAGGGGGAAAAAAGGAGCTTTAAAGGAATTTAAAAAAAGCCTTTTCAGAGCTAGACCCCTGTTCCTTGGGTTTTCCAATCAAGAGCTTGAGTTGGTTCATGGCTCTATGTATGTCAAAACTCTATGTGCCCTCTTTTCTTGAGGTTCAGCCCTTTCCAGGATTTTATGCTGTTCCACTCAAAAAGCCTCTGTTTATTTGTTTGTTTGTTTGTTTGTTTTTCTGTTAGCCCTGGCCTCTCTCTTCTGGAGCAAAAACTCCTAGTTCCTTCAGTGCTTATTGCAGATTTATTTGAACTGAAGACCTGTTTTCAGTAGTCAGAATATATTAATTTCCCAGTTGGAGCTTGGTTGAGCAAAGCCCTTGCTACTAGTTAAGCCTGTTTCTTTCCCCTAAGGGAAGCAGTGTGCCATGCCCATGGGGATGGGGTGCAAGCCTCTGTGATGTGGGGAATTTACAGTAATGTGTGGGATCTCAGCTGTTCCATCTGTTCTAGACTGGTGTACTCTGTGTATCCAGTTGTTGATGTCCACCCGAGTGGTTCTGTACTGTTTCTGGCTATGTACTAGCTGTTCTGAAGGAAAAACTAAATTTCACACCTTCCTATGCCACCATTTTGTCCTCTCTTCTTTTGGATTTTGAAAGAATATTTTGTTTGTCTTCCATATCACCATTTTTGATTTTCTACAGCATCAAACTTTTGGGATTTTAAGATTTGACTTATAATTACATTTTAGCTTCTTTGCAAGTATCATTATATTAACCATATCTCTTTTGTTCTCTTTCTTATATTCTTGCTTCCTTTTATTTCTCCTTATTGCTATAATCAGCTTGTACTATGAGTGGCATTGCATTTCCCTTTTAATAAAGCCCCTTCTTTTTTTAAAACATTGAATTTGCCAGGAATTCTCTCACATTTACTAATGTATTTGGCATTCATCAGAAACAGATTTTTCTTCTTTTTCTTTTCTTCTTCTTTCCTTTTTTTGTTTGCATTGTTTCTTATTTTTTGTGCATTGGATGCTGGTTATTTTTCACATATATTGTTTTGCATTGTTTTATATGTTTTCTACTCATTTTTTCTATATGATTTTTCCTTTCCTCTTTGTAACCTCCTAATTTTCCTCAAAGTTACATACTTGTAGAACAGATAGTGGTATATAGCGCCCATTATTAATTTTTCTCTGTGTGACATATTCCATTTACCTTCTGCCTGGTTATTTTTATCATCTGAACTAAAATAATCAGTAAAAAGTTTAGAATTATCAACATTTTCCCTAAGAGGATGTGTATGTGTATGTTATGTCAAAATCCATGGAACTACCACTTTTGAGTGTGGTCTCATATATCTATTAGAGATACATTATTATCTCTATTATTATTAGAGCTGCATCCACAGCTGATTCTATTTGTAATCAGCCAAAGGACATGTCTTCTACAATGAGTGATGCTTAGTCTAATCACTGGAAGCCTTTTAAGGAGGATTCAGAAGAGACAGGCTCTCTTCCTGCTTCGGCCAGAGAGCCTCTCCTGTGGAGTTCATCCAGACCTTCCATCGGAATAGCTGGCTTCACAGTCTGCCCTGCAGATTTTGGATTCTGCATTCCCACAGTTACATGAGACACTTTTATAAATGTAATATTTGTGAGTGCTTCTTGTTGATTCTGTTTCTCTAGAGAACCCTAACTAATACAACGATCATGCTTGAAAACACCACACAGACTATTTCACAAATTAAAACATATGCATATAGAGAAATAGCAGCCAACTTTCTTTAAAAAAAATCAAAGCAAAGCAAACAAAGAGCAGTCATAACCCTAGTCACTGAATAGGGTTAGAAAATGGTGAAGATTCAAAGCTCTTTTCTACAATTTTCAGGTGTACTCAATTTCTTGAGGAGAGTCCTTCATAAGATTGGTGCTTATGATAATTATTTCCACTTTCTTTTTTTTGTTTCTTAATATTTATTTTCTAAAGACAAATCTACTTCATTTCATTGTTGGGGGCTTTTTAGAAAATCTTGTGTTAGATTCTTTGCAATTTTAATATTTTTCATGATGGTGGGTGCTTTCATTGTATATTATCTATCCATGAATATTTTAATTATGGAGCTCTTCGCTTTTTTGGATAATTTTTAAATCCAAAAGGCTCCAGCTCCATCTATCTAGCTACATTAGTTTCCATTTTTCCATCTTTCTATTCCCCCAAAGTTACTGAAACTTACCATCCAATGATGGCCTGATTCCTATTCTCTTCATTAATTTGGGTAAAATTTCTACCATTTACAACAAATTTTGTTTGGATTTTCAGATGAAGAAATTATCCGCTATGTATAATTTATCATCTTTAACAAAAAAAATGGCCATTGTTTGTATCTCTGCAGGTAATTCCCCTCTTATTTAAAGTAGAATTTCATAAAGTAAGATGCACATCTAAAAGTATGAGATGTGATTTATGGACATTTTTCTAGCCACCATGGACATCCTAAATGCCCAAAGCTGTATTTTTCTTCAAGGTGTTAGGTAAGGTCTCAAGTAGAAGAATAAATATTATGGAAAGATACACTGCCTATTTTATAAAGAAGAGGATATTAATTATTCATTGAAGATGATTTTAAAGAAAAGCAGAAATAGTATTGGAAAAGTTAATTCGATTTTCTATGGTTAAACCTATGAGGTTTTTTTTTTATTTATTATTATTTTTTGCATGGGCATGCACTGGGAGTCAAACCCAGGTCTCTGGCATGTCAGGTAAGATCTTTGTGTGCTGAGCTACTGTAGCCCACCCAATCTGTGAGGATTAGATATGCCTATACTAGTTTTGGCAAAGAATGATGACTGAAAAGTCAAATCTAATCTTTCGTAGTATTTTACAATGCAACTTATTAAAAATATCACTAACATTTTTTTAAAAATTTTATTTTATTATTTTTTTTAAATACCAAAAAACACAAAGCAAATGCAAACATTCCTATTTTGAGCATTCCATTCTAGGTATAGAATCAGTAATTCACAGTATCATCACATAGTTGCATATTCATCATCATGATCATTTCTTGGAACATTTGCATCTATTCAGAAAAAGAAATAAAATGAAAACAGAAAAAAAAAATTATACATGCCATACCCCTTACTCCTCCCTTTCATTGATCACTAGCATTTCAAACTAAATTTATTTTAACATTTGTTCCCCCTGTTATTTATTTTTATTCCATATGTTCTACTCATTTGTTGACAAGGTTGATAAAAGGAGCATCAGACATAAAATTTTCACCATCACACAGTCACATTGCAAAAGCTATATCGTTATTCAATCATCATCAAGAAACATGGTTACTGGAACATAGCTTTACATTTTCAAGCAGTTCCCTCCAGCCTCTCCATTACATCTTGAATAACAAGTGATATCTACTTAATGCATAAGAATAACCTCCAGGATAGCCTCTCGACTCTGTTTGGAATCTCTCAGCCATTGACACTTTGTCTCATTTCACTCTTCCCCTTTTTGGTTGAGAAGGTTTTCTCAATCCTTTCATGCTGAGTCTCAGCTTATTCTAGGGTTTTTCTCAATCCCTTGATGCTGAATCTGAGCTCATTCTAGGATTTCTGTCCCACATTGCCAGGAAGGCCCACACCCCTGGGAGTCATGTCCCACATAGACAGGGGGAGGGTAGTGAGCTTACTTGTTGAGTTGGCTGGAGAGAGAGGCCACATCTGAGTAACAAAAGAGGTTCTCTTGGGGGTGACTCTTAGGCCTAATTTTAAGTAGGCTTGACCTATCCTTTGTGGGGTTAAGTTTCATATGAATAAACCCCAAGACTGGGGGCTCAGCCTATAGCTTTGGTTGTCCACACTGCTTGTGAGAATATCAAGAATCAACTTGGGGAAGTTGAATTTCTCCCCATTCTCACAATTGCCCAAAGGGGACTTTGCAAATATTTTTCCACTCACTAATCAAATCACTCTGGGATTCCCTGCGGCATCACTCTGGGCAAACCAACATCTTATGTCCTACCCAAGGTTCCAAGTACTTATGGTGTTCAATCAAGCTATCTATATAAGATATATTAGGAAATGCACTAGTCAAAATATAAATTTTGTACCAAATAAACATTTTTTGCTTTAGTTTCACACATAAGTTGAAATTTAAAATATTAATTACCATCTATTTTCAGTACCCTGCAGTAATAACATTCCTTTGTTCTTCCTTATGCAAAAACATTTTTAAAATTTGTATATTTAGTCACTATTACTGTGCACTCTAGGCATTCCTAGATTATACCATCTCAATCTTTCTGATTTCATTTATGCCCCCAGCCCTCCTCCCTCTATCATTCTCACATTCAGCTTCAGATCCCAGAATAAATTATCCCATTAAAATTAACTAATTTCTTACTGACACTTATGCAGGCATAAATCTTCAACACTTGATAAAATATTACATAGTATTGTACTTTATTTACAGTCAATTTACAAAATACGTGTAAACCTGATGGGCAGCATTATATGTAATATTGCATGAAATTTTTAATAATACTTTGATATTAATGAGAAAAACAACACATCAATCTTAAATATATATTTTCCATAGGTGAACCTCTGCTAACACAGTATTTACCCACAGGAACTCTCTACACTGTGTCAGCACAGAATTGAGTGATGGATTTATTCATTGAACAAATGCTTATTAAAAATTATAAACCAGTCCTTTAGGATCTGTCCTAGTTTGCTAGCTGCCAGAATACAATGTACCATAACTAGAATGACTTTTAAAAGGGGGAATTTAATAAGTTGTAGTTTACAGTTCTAAGACTGAGAAAATATCCCAATTAAAGAAGTTATAAAAATGTCCAAATTAAGGCACCAACAAGAGGTGGCCTTCACTCAAGAAAGGCTGATGAAGTTCAGGGTTTCTCTCTCCACTGGAAAGGCATGTGGTGAACATGGCAATGTCTGCTTGCTTCCTCTCCAGGTCTCTTCTTTCATGAAGCTCCTCAGTGGCCTTCTCCTTCTTCACCTTCAAAGGTTGGTGGACTCTGCAGTTCTCTCATCATCCTGTCATGGTTTTTTGGTGCTCTCCTCATTCTCAAAAATGGCTCTCTCTCCAAAGTGTTTCCTGTTTTAAAGGATTCCAGTCAAGGCCCACCTGGAATGGGTGGGGTCACATCTCCCTCTAATCAAGAGTTAACACCCACAATTGGGTGAACCACAACCCCATGGGAACAATCAAAAAGCTCTCAGTCAGTGATATTGAATCAGGGCTAAAGGGCATGACTTTTCTGGAGCCTACCACAGATCCAAACCAGCACAGGCTCTGAAAATGTAGTAAATCTAAATTCAATGAAAAAGCTGTATAAATTAGTTTGGAAAAATATAATAAATCATATTATTACCATATTTGCTGTAAGCCAGTCACTTGATGATATGATTGAAATGTCTTTCCCCCCTTTGTAAATATGCAATTGTTTAAACTAAATCATAAATTAGGGTGGGCCATGGTGGCTCCACAGGCAGAATGCTCACCTGCCATGCCAGAGGACCTGGGTTTGATTCCCAGTGCCTGCCCATATAAAAAAAAAAATCATAAATTACATGGAGTGTA
Organism: Tamandua tetradactyla; assembly: GCF_023851605.1. NCBI lineage: Eukaryota > Metazoa > Chordata > Mammalia > Pilosa > Myrmecophagidae > Tamandua > Tamandua tetradactyla. Next base: position 118,221,412 of record NC_135333.1, read on the forward strand.
AGGTACCCATTTTATGTGTTGCAATGAATTTAGTCAAAACTGCATTTATATCTGGTTAATATATTTATGTAACCATGAAATGGATTGATCTGATAATTTATGACTAATAGATGATAAAACAATATCAAACAACTACAACATGGGGTCAGATATGAAGTGAAATTTAATAAACAACCTACTAGTTTAGTTCTCTCTATATTATTGTAATTAATAGAAGATTATATGGAGAATATTATTTTTAATTACTTCTTTGATTTTTTGGGGGGAAATGCTTCATTGAATTGTTCAAATATTTCAGTTGAATAAAGAAGAATGGGGATTTTTCCCCAGGGTAAGCAAAGGAAAAAAATCCCTGGAGGTAAAAAACACTGTGGAATGTACACCACAGTGAAACTGAAATATTTTTAATTAGGCAGGTTTACTTGGGAGATTTACTGAGATAACTCTGAACAGTGGCAAAAAACTTAAAGGACTCTATTTGAGATTGTAGAGAGTTGGCAGGCACATCCCTCCCATTCTAGTAACAAAATCAAAAGCTGGACAAACTGGCTTTTCCTAAAGGCATGCTAGAATTAAGGTTGCAGTGAAAAACTAACTTGTGAATCTAGAGGGAGACAGGTGCAGGCAGGGAGAAACAGGAACCAAATTTGTTGCTTATCTGTGGCAGGAACCACCCTTCACCCTCTATAAGCCTGTATAAAGATCTAGTATTTAGACAGAGACTTTAATGAATTGCTAAATGCTGAATGTAGACAAGTAGTAGAGTGTGGAACCTGTAGGAATCCAGAGAGGGGGATTTGGGCTCTTCCTCATGTGCCCTCCAGGAAGCCCATAAGGTTCTCACAGAAACAATCAGGGAGTGTCCTAAACAAACATCCCCCATGCTGCTGCCTGGGGAAGTTGAACAACAACTTATATGGCACTCTGCTCTGAACTTTTCCCTACAGCTTCTATGGAATAAAACTAAATCTTTAAGGAAAGACCAGAAAAATGTAGTAGGACCATCAAAAATGTTGATGGATTGAGAGCTCTTTTTTTTCTGAACAATATTCTATTAATAAACTCCAGTCCTTTGTTTGAATCTATTCAACTATTGAGAGACATTATAGTTTTTCCCCCAGTTTTTCATGATTATAAATAAAGCTGATGAAGAAAATGAGGTCCATGTTTTAATGCAGATAGAAAAAATTATGTTATAATTCAAAATTTCAATAAACTTATCTATAATTATTATATAGAATCACTATGGATTATAAACTTGATGTTGTTGATATCATCTATTCATTTTTCTCTGTCAACATAGTATTTTTCATTAAAAATATACTCTATATTTGTTGACGTACTTGGTAGGTTCAGGGGAAATTAAAGGATATTTCAATTTTAATTATTTTCAGTTGAAATTTGTATATGTTTTAGTATAATAAATAATAACTTTGGTAGAGGCCTTTATGATTATTCATCACCATGATATCACCTTGGCACATGGCAAATGATAAATGTCAATGAAATATTTTTGTCAACATATATATTTATTATGGTGTGTAAGTTGTCAGAATGTGATATACCAGAAATGGATTGGCTTTTGAAAAGGGGAATTTATTAAGTTGCAAGTTTAGTTTTAAGGCTGTGCAAATGTCTAAATTAAGGCAAGGTTATAAAGTTGTCAAAATTAAGACATCCAGTGAGTTACCCTGGTTCAAGAAGGCCAGTGATCTTGAGGATAGTTTCTCAACTGAAAAGGTACATGGCCATGCCTCTAACTTTCTCTCCAGCCTTCTTCAGCAGCTTCCCTGGGAGCATTTTCTTTCTTCATTTCTGACAGTGTCTGTTCATGTAAGTTCTGGTGACTCTGAAGATTTTTCAAAATGGTTCCCTCTTGAAGGACTCCACTAAGCAACCCCACATTGAATGGGTAGAGAGACATCTCCATGGAAGCCATCTAATGAAAAGTTACCAACTACAATTGGATGGGTTGCCTCTCCATGGAAATAATAAAAAAGATCCCACCCAGCAATATCAAATAAGGATTAAAGGACATGGCTTTTCTGGGGTACATAATAACTTCAAACCAGCACATTCCACCCTTTGGGCCCCAAAAGATATGTTCGTTCCAAATCCAAAGTATATTCATTCCATTGCAATATCAGAAAGCCTTAAACCATTTCAGTAACAATGCAAATACAATACAAAGTCAAAAACAGTATACAATCTCGTCAAAGTCAGTCACAGGTATTGTCTGTCCTAAGGCAAAATTCCCCTCTGACTCTGGATGTATAAAACTCAGAGCAAGTTATCTGCTGCCAACATACAAAGGATGGTCAGTTATAGGATACAATCCCCATTTCCATAGGGAGAAATTGGAATGAACACAGGGGTCACAAGACCCAAACTATTCTGGAAATCTGCAGGGCAAGCACCATTAAATTTCAAAGTTTGAGTCATTTATCCTTGAGGCTTTGAAAAGTAGCAGTCTCACTCTTTCCAAGGGCTATGCAGTGGTCCACCTCCCTCTGAATGCAAACTTGAGGGACACTGTGGAGACCACCTTTTCTTGGCTCCACCCTCTCCAAGCATCAGGGCAGCACTCATGCTCTCTGCTATCTCTGAGGCACATGCTCAACCTCTCCAAAACAATGGGATGGCAGCTAGGCTCTCCTCAAATCCCAAGGAATGTGCTCCATCTTCTCCAAGGCCTGAGGTGGCACAACCCTTCCTGCATAAGGAGGTGGAAAGGCCATCCTCTACCTTTGGGGCAAACTCACCCTCTCTAAGTGCTTGGTGTGTCAACTCTTGTTGCACAAAAGGCAATGTGATATTCATGGCACTTAATTTATTGGTGCAGATTCATGGACAATACAGACTTCAGTGATATAAAAACAGATTTTATTAGGAAGGTAATTAAAAGATAAGGCATAGTTACATTGCTAGATAAGATGGCATCAACACCTGAAGAGAAGAGCTGGGAAGTCTCAGAAGCATCATTCCAAGTCTCAATAGTAAAAATTTACAGCAATCTTGGAGACAGCGTCCAGAATCTCTTTAGTAAAAATCCATAGCAAAGCATTCTTTTCCTGAATAAGATTCTGATGAGATGCTCTCTCTTTTTCATATTATTCTCCTGTCTCTTTCTTTTTTTCCCTTTAACTGCTTGCATGCACTTTTTATGATATCTTTACACAATAGTGGCTGAATTCCAATTAGCTTACATGACAAGGCCCAGTTTGATCCTCTGGGAACTGGCTAGGGACCAAGAGGAGCTTCTTGGAACCTAGATATGTTTATCAAAGTACACCTCCTCCTGAGAGGGTAGCTTGCCCTCCCAGCTAGAGTGCACATTTCATCTGTTTCTTACCAAGGTCACACAATAGCAACATCAGTTGCATGAAATGGTAACATCAGTTGAACAGAACAGGCTATAAATTTATCTTTCCCTTACAGCTCTCCTGGCTTGAGGTTTCTTGACTTTAGACCTTAGCTTCCATGGTTCTGCCTCTGAAGTTATTTTTCCTCCAATTTTTCTCTTTTTTTTTGTCTTTTTTAGTCTAGACTGGCAGTGGTTCCATGTATACAGATCCCACAACACTCTTATTGGTTCTCTATGCAGTATACTGGAATCATGCCCATCAGACAATAGGACTTTCCTCAAACCCTTCTTGAATAACTTAATCTCCAATCCTGGCTTTTTCTGAAGTGGCTGACTGGTTTCAACATTTAGCCAAATCCTCATGTGGGGCACTATTCTCTGGGGTCACCTTTCTGGAAGCCCAGAATTTTCTAGAACATCTATTTATGGTTTCTTTGTACCTAAGATTTCAGTTGTCAGCTTATCTCTTTCCTGTCATATTTTGCTATAAGCTACAAGGAGAAACCAGGCCATACTCTCCACATTTAATTTGGAAATCTCTTCTGTTAAACCTCTAAGTTCATGGCTTTTAAAATCTGCCTCCCATCTAAAATCAGCAGTCAGTTTTGACAGATTCTTTGCCACTTTAAAAGAAGGATCACCTTTCTTCCAGTTTGCAATAATACATGCATCATTTCTGTCTAGGTCCTTTTCAGAGGTAACTTTAGAGTTCATATTTCTTCCAACAGATTTTTCAAAATATTCTAGGCCTCTATCAAGTGCCTCACAACTCTTCCAAAATCTTCCCTTATTCCATTTAAAAAGCTATTCCAACATGTTTTGTATTTGCAAACCATGGCAGCACCCCACTTCTCCAGTACCAAGGTCTGTTTCAGTTTGTAAGCTGATGGAATGCAATATAACAGAAACAGAATGGCTTTTAAATAGGGGAATTTATTAAGTTGCAAGTTCAAAATTCTAGGATGGTGAAAATGTCCAAATTAAGGCATCCAGGGAAGTTATCTTGGTTCAAAATGGTTCAGGGTTTTCTCTCAGCTGGAAAGGCATATGCAATGTCTGCTAGCTTTCCCTCAAGTCTTCTTCAATGGCTACCCTTGGGGTGTTTTCTTTCTTCATTTCCCACTGTCTCTGACTGTGTGGACTCTGTTGGCTCTGGTGGTTCTAAAGCTTTTGTTCACTCTGAAAGGACACCAGTAAGCAACCTCACTTTGAATGGGTGGAGACATATTCCATGGAAGCTATCTAATCAAAATTTACCACAATCAGTTGGCTGGGTTACATCTATATGGAAATAATAAAAAAGATCCCAGTCAGCAATATTGAATGAGAATTAAAGGACATGGCTTTTCTGAGGTACATAATAACTTCAAATGGGCACATATGTCAACATATATTTTGCAAGTTATGCATTCACCATAAACTATTATTAGAAATGGAAACCCTTTCTTTTAATCTTAATTAAATATATAGTTTATTTTTACTCATTGCTATCTAATGTCCTTCAGCAAATATTTGACATCAATATTTTACATCAAATATTTATTTTCTTGATTAATTTTATTAATTTTCTAGATCTACATGTCACAAAATTACAAGACTATTTTTTCCTTTGTCATAAAGAATATCAATTTATATAATTAAAACAAATTTCTCTTCAAAAGTGTCTTCTTTTTTATTAATTAAAAAAATTAACTAACACAACATTTAGAAATCATTCCATTCTACATATACAATCAGTAATTCTTAATATCATCACATAGATGCATATTCATCGTTTCTTAGTACATTTGCATTGATTTAGAAAAAGAAATAAAAAGACAACAGAAAAAGAAATAAAACGAAAATAGAGAGAAAAAAATAAAAATAAAAAATATAGAAAAAAAACTATAGCTTATATGCAACTTCATTCAGTGTTTTAACATAATTACATTATAATTAGGTAGTATTGTGCTGTCCATTTCTGAGTTTTTGTATCCAGTCTTGGTGCACAGTCTGTATCCCTTCAGCTCCAATGACCCATTATCTTACCCTATTTCTAACTCCTGATGGTCTCTGTTACCAATGACATATTCCAAGTTTATTCTCTAATGTCGGTTCACATCAGTGGGACCATACAGTATTTGTCCTTTAGTTTTTGGCTAGTCTCACTCAGCATAATATTCTCTAGGTCCATCCATGTTATTACATGCTTCATAAGTTTATTCTGTCTTAAAACTGCATAATATTCCATCGTATTTATATACCACAGTTTGTTTAGCCACTCGTCTGTTGATGGACATTTTGGCTGTTTCCATCTCTTTGCAATTGTAAATAATGCTCCTATAAACATTGGTGGGCAAATGTCCATTTGTGTCTTTGCCCTTAAGTCCTCTGAGTAAATACCTAGCAATGGTATTGCTGGGTCGTATGGCAATTCTATATTCAGCTTTTTGAGGAACCACCAAACTGCCTTCCAGAGCGGTTGCACCATTTGACATTCCCACCAACAGTGGATAAGTGTGCCTCTTTCTCCACATCCTTTCCAGCACTTGTCATTTTCTGTTTTGTTGATAATGGCCATTCTGGTGGGTGTGAGATGATATCTCATTGTGGTTTTGATTTGCATTTCTCTAGTGGCCAGGGACATTGAGCATCTCTTCATGTGCCCTTTGGCCATTTGTATTTCCTCTTCTGAGAGGTGTCTGTTCAAGTCTTTTTCCCATTTTGTAATTGGGTTGGCTGTCTTTTTGTTGTTGAATTGAACAAGCTCTTTATAAATTCTGGATACTAGACCTTTATCTGATATGTCATTTCCAAATATTGTCTCCGATTGTGTAGGCTGTCTTTCTACTTTCTTGATGAAGTTCTTTGATACACAAAAGGGTTTAATTTTGAGGAGCTCCCATTTATTTCTTTCTTTCTTCAGTGCTCTTGCTTTAGGTTTAAGGTTCATAAAACCACCTCCAATTGTAAGATTCATAAGAGATCTCCTTATATTTTCCTCTAACTGTTTTATGGTTTTAGACCTAATGTTTAGATCTTTGATCCATTTTGAGTAAACTTTTGTATAGGGTGTGAGAGATGGGTCCTCTTTCATTCTTTTGCATATGGATATCCAGTTCTCTAGGCACCATTTATTGAAGAGACTGTTCTGTCCCAGGTGAGTTGGCTTGACTGCCTTATCAAAGATCAAATGTCCATACATGAGAGGGTCTATATCTGAGCACTCTATTCAATACCATTGGTCGATATATCTATCTTTATGCCAGTACCATGCTGTTTTGACCACTGTAGCTTCATAATATACCTTGAAGTTAGGCAGCTTGAGACCTCCATCTTCGGTTTTTTACCTCAAGATACTTTTAGCGATTCAGGGCACCCTGCTTTTCCAGATAAATATGCTTGTTGGTTTTTCTGTTTCTGAAAAATAAGTTGTTGGGATTTTGATTGGTATTGTATTGAATCTTTAAATAAATTTAGGTAGAATTGACATCTTAACTATATTTAGTCTTCCAACCCATGAACATGGTATGCACTTCCATCTGTTTAGGTCTTCTGTGATTTCTTTTAACAGTTTGTTGTAGTTTTCCTTGTATAGGTCTTTTGTCACTTTAGTTAAATTTATTCTTAAGTATTTTATTCTTTTAGTTGCAATTGTAAATGGAATCCATTTCTTGATTTCCCACTCAGCTTGTTCATTGCTAGTGTTTAGAAACACTACAGATTTTTGAATGTTGATCTTGTAACCTGCTACTTTGCTGTACTCATTTATTAGCTCTAGTAGTTTTGCTGTGGATTTTTCAGGGTTTTCAACATATAGTATCATATCATCTGCAAACAGTGATAGTTTTACTTCTTCCTTTCCAATTTTTATGCCTTGTATTTCTTTTTCTTGTCTAATTGCTCTGGCTAGAACTTCCCACACGATGTTGAATAACAGTGGTGATAGTGGACATCCTTGTCTTGTTCCTGATCTTAGGGGGAAAGTTTTCAATTTTTCCCCATTGAGGATGATATTAGCTGTGGATTTTTCATATATTCCCTCTATCATTTTAAGGAGGTTCCCTTGTATTCCTATCCTTTGAAGTGTTTTCAACAGGAAAGGATGTTGAATCTTGTCAAATGTCTTCTCTGCATCAATTGAGATGATCACGCGATTTTTCTGCTTTTATTTGTTGATATGGTGTATTACATTAATTGATTTTCTTATGTTGAACCATCCTTGCATACCTGGGATGAATCCTACTTGGTCATGATGTATAATTCTTTTAACGTGTTGCTGGATTCGATTTGCTAGAATTGTGTTGAGGATTTTTGCATCTATATTCATTAGAGAGATTGGTCTGTAGTTTTCTTTTTTTGTAATATCTTTGCCTGGTTTTGGTATGAGGGTGATGTTGGCTTCATAGAATGATTTTGGTAGCTTTCCCTCCACTTCAATTTTTTTGAAGAGTTTGAGTAGGGTTGGTAATAATTCTTTCTGAAATGTTTGGTGGAATTCACATGTGAAGCCATCTGGTCCTGGACTTTTCTTTTTGGGAAGCTTTTGAATGCTTGATTCAATTTCTTTACTTGTGATTGGTTTGTTGAGGTCATCTATTTCTTCTTGATTCAAAGTTGGTTGTTCATACCTTTCTAGGAACTTGTCCATTTCATCTAGATTGTTGTATTTAGTAGCATAAAGTTGTTCATAGTATCCTGTTAATACCTCCTTTATTTCTGTGAGGTCAGTGGTTATGTCTCCTCTTCCATTTCTGATCCTATTTATTTGCATCCTCTCTCTTCTTCTTTTTGTCTATCTTGCTAAGGGCCCATCAATCTTGTTGATTTTCTCATAGAACCAACTTCTGGTCTTATTTATTTTCTCTATTGTTTTCATGTTCTCAATTTCATTTATTTCTGCTCTAATCTTTGTTATTTATTTGCTTTTGCTTGCTTTGGTGTTAGTTTGCTGTTCTTTCTCCAGTTCTTCCAAGTGGACAGTTAATTCCTGAATTTTTGCCCTTTCTTCTTTTTTGATATAGGCATTTAGGGCAATAAATTTCCCCCTTAGCACTGCCTTCGCTGTGTCCCATAGGTTTTGATATGTTGTGTTTTCATTTTCATTTGCCTCGAGATATTTACTAATTTCTCTTGTAATTTCTTCCTTGACCTACTGGTTGTTTAAGAGTGTGTTGTTGAGCCTCCACATATTTGTGCATTTTATGGCACTCTGCCTATTGTTGATTTCCAACTTCATTCCTTTATGATTTGAGAAAGTGTTGTGTATGATTCCAATCTTTTTAAATGTGTTGAGACGTGCTTTGTGACCCAGCATATGGTCTGTCTTTGAGAATGATCCATGCGCACTTGAGAAAAAGGTGTATCCTGCTGTTGTGGGGTGTAATGTCCTATAAATGTCTGTTAAGTCTAGCTCATTTATTGTAATATTCAAATTCTCTGTTTCTTTATTGATCCTCAGTCTAGATGTTCTGTCCATTGATAAGCATGGGGAATTGAAGTCTCCAACTATTATGGTAGATGTGTCTATTTCCCTTTTCAGTGTTTGCAGTGTATTCCTCATGTATTTTGGGGCTTCTGATTTGGTGCATAAATATTTATTATTGTTATCCTTTCTTGTTTTATTGTTCCTTTTATTAGTAGATAGTATCCTTCTTTGTTTCTTTTAGCTGTTTTACATTTGAAGTCTAATTTGTTGGATATTAGTATAGCTACTCCTGCTCTTTTCTGATTGTTATTTGCATGAAATATCTTTTCCCAACCTTTCACTTTCAACCTATGTTTATGTTTGGGTCTAAGATGTGTTTCCTGTAGATAGTATATAGAAGGATCCTGTTTTTTAATCCATTCTGCCAGTCTATGTCTTTTGATTGGGGAATTCAGTCTATTAATATTAGTGTTATTACTGTTTGGGTAATACTTTCCTCTACCATTTTGCCTTTTGTATTATATATATCATATCTGATTTTCCTTCTTTCTACACTCTTTTCCTCTCCTCCGGGCAGCCGCCTATGGGGGAGCAGCGCCAGTCACCGGCCACCACAACCCAGCAAACTCACCACTGGACTGGGAAGCCACCTCTCAGGGAGGGGTACCAGTCACCAGCCGCTGTGGCCTGAGAAGCTCGCCAATCCGAGACCTGCCGCCAGATTGGGAAGCCACCCATGGAGGAGGGGTGCCGGTTGCCGGCCACCACGGCTTAGGGAGGCTGCTGATCCGAGACTCGTAGCCAGTTTGGGAAGCTGCCCATGAAAGAGGGGTGCCGGCCACCGCGACTTGGGAAACTTGCCTCTCCGAGACTCTCAGCCGGCCTGGGAAGGAGGGAGGGAGGAGCTCCGGCCACCAGCCACCGCGGCCTGGGGAAGTGCGTGCTGCTCGGGAATCTCACCACAGCAGAGTCTTGCAGTCGGTCTAGCCAGTCCAGACTGGGGTACGCTGTGTGTCCTTTCCCTGCCATGGCCCCGGGAGCTGTTCTGCACTGTTTCTGGTCACCTAGTAGTTGCTCTGGAGGAGGAACTAAGATGCGCGTACCTTACTAAGCCACCATCTTGGCCCCCTCCTACCCAAAAGTGTCTTCTTAACTCATTTTCTTTTGATGCATCTAATGACCGATGTGAGCTGACATCACTTACACATTTGGAAAGTTCTTCTGCTAATGGGGCAATATTTTAACAATTATTACTTCAAAAATGCCTTTGTTATACCCAGAACAACTTGAAATTAAAACAAGGAGAACTTATTTAGACAGAAAAGTATTTGACCTAAGTGAAAAGACATGCTTTATAGAATTATTTGTGAATACATCTTTAGCAGGCTTTCATGATTACATCTTAATTTTCCAGGCAATTCTTCTGAAAATAACCAGTAACTTTGGAGACAATCCTTTTATTAGTCAGCAGTTTTTTCTTCAAATTTTCATGTGATCAGTGGTTTTACTGTGTCCCCATCATGGAAAATGGTAAATGGTAACAAACCTGGGCATGTTGCACATTGCCATAATTTTTTTGTGCAAGATGCATATTCATTACTTGATTGTTAATTGAATATAAAGTTTCTTTTCATTCATTGCTGCTCTATTCAAAAATAAAACTGGGAGAGCATAAAAATCTATAGCTCATTTTATGGATTGAGTGATGTCCCCCACAAAAGTGTTACTCAGTTTTTTACCTCTGGTTCTGTGGGTGTGAACCCATTTGAAATAAGACCTTTGCAGATGTTATTAGTTAAGGTATTTCCAAAGTGAATGAGGATGGGCTTTAATCCAATATTGCTGAGGTCCTTATAGACAAAGTTACTTGGACGTGGTGAGAGGAAGATACAGGGATCTGCCAGAATATGGAAGTCAATAGAAGCTGGAGCAGAAAGGAGCAATTGTATGCCATGTTCATTGCTTTGTGATGGAAAAACCAAGGAACCCCAAGGATTGGTGGCCATGTGGAAAATAATCTTGGGAGGAACCAAGCCTTCTAAGAAGCCTCTGACTCTGTGAACTGATACGTACATATGTACAATAAATGACATGTAGATTAAATAAACAACAACACTGTACCAAGAATTTATAGACTAGTCTGTCCATTTCCTGCACAGATTTCATTCACAACTAACCTTGAATTTCAGATGTTTCCCGTGAAAAGTCTCCAGCCATTAGGCTACCTGGACACAAAGCATCTTGCAGGAGATGATAGAACTGGCTTATATATTGTTTTACTAGTGTGTGCCACATTGATACTTCTCTCACTTGTGCCACCCCATAAAATCTGAATGAGGTAGTGCTGCCTAGATGCTTCTGTCCTGGTGTGATTGCCTCTGAAAAGAATCAGGAGAATAGTAATATTTTGCTATGATAGTCTTTCAGATTTAACCACATTTTTAGAAAATAATAATTATTACATATGCATCACACATACTTCTGGACAATATCATGGCAGAAGTTGGAATTACAGTAAAAAGTGTAAGACTACCAAATCAGGCCCAGGTAATTTTAAAAACATAATATTCTAAAAGAAAATTGCAGGAAATTCTAAATAACAGATGTTGCCAGTGTGATAGATATAAATCATTCAAACTATAAAATAAAACCAGGACTTACAGCCACCCTGGTTTAGTTATCTGTGTGTGAATGAGAAGAACAGTTTTCATTTGGAGATGTAGAACAGGGGATTTGTAAATCAAATTCATGTGATAAAGAAAGGTCTAGGAAAATATACAAAAAATAAGCAGATATAACTTCACTGGTTTTGAAGCTTAATATTGAGATAAATAATGTATTTGTGGGCATGGAATCATAAAACTTTCATGACTGTGTTGGTAATTCTCAAATGTACACTTGATTTAAAACAATACCCAAGGGTTTCTGTTTCTTAAACTTTCTCTTTATCTGTTGAATTATGCAAACCACTATAGTGTCAAATCAAATGGATAAGGTATGGTTTTACTATTGCTGTTCTTGAAAAGTAAATTATTAAAAAGTTTCCTAGGTTACAGTATATATGAAAAATGTGACCAGTTGTTACACTTATGTCTTTCAAAAATAATACACAAATTGGTAAAAATGTGGACCAATCATCAAACCTGTTGTGGAACTGGTAATATTTCATAAATAATTTCTCAGTCTAAGAGATACTTGATCAAGTTTTCTTTTATTTACCTCAAAAAAAGCTAACATGTAACAGTGACTAAAATTGAGGTACCCAGAAAATAAGTTGTTTACTGCTTGGTATCAAAGTATCTCAAGAAATAAAAATGGAACTAGTACACTGGCTGTAATAGAGTGCTTATTTGCATTCAAGTTGTACCTTCAGAATGTGGTATTTCTATCACATAAAACACTGCATCAATATGGTTAACAGAATAAATTTTGAATGCATCAATAACAAACTAGCAAGTACAAATTTCCAATCTAATGTGATTACCACAATTTCAGTAATTTCATTAGTCTACTCTCAGATACTGGCTTAATTTCTATCTGCTGGTCAATAAAGACTACAGAGTAGTCTGAGATTTCACTTGTGTTTACAGTAAGCTAATACCTAGATAAAGAGCTACAATATGCACATTTGGTGAATCTTATCAATTTTATTGTCCTCAGACTGCTGTATACAAAGTGTGAAAGCAATATGCACTGAAGGAACTAGGTCCTACTGATGAAATTTGGGTAAGAGTAATTTACCTATTTTTAGGCCTGTAGATTTATGAAAAAACATTACAGCAGGAAAAGAGATTAGAGCTAATCTACTCCAGTTTTCATAGAAATTGCTTTCATAGAATCCCCAAGAGATTGTCATCTATTTCCTTCTTAAACCTTACCAGTCTAAAAGCAAAAGAATGCAATTACTTAATTCAACCCACTACCATTTTATGAGTTCTGATTCCACATGTTTTCTTTGTACTGTGAGTTCTAATAGACTTTTATTCATAGTTTATGGAGAAAGACACCCCACATTCATATCCCCCCAAAAAATTCACTGTCTGACCTTGATAAGTTATTTAAAAGTCCTGTGTCTGAGCTTTCCATTTATATAAAGAAGAAGTTGATGAATAATTTTATGTAGCATGAAGAGCTGAAAAGATTTTTAATGATAAAATTGCATTCATTTTTATGTAATAAATAAACTTATTGCTCACTGGAACTGTTTTCATCTTCACTATTACACAGATGAAATGTAACTTATTTTTCATGAGATGAAATTCAAGTATTTAAAGGATATTATTGTTCCCAACCCTCCTTTCAACATGAACTTATAAATTTAGGCTCTTTAGCATTCTATCTTCAAGAACACACCTCTTCTTATGCTTCTAGACACATTTCTGGAAACATGTTGTCAAATGCCTTTTCCTATGTGTTTGTAATTATTTCTACGGTGAAGATCATCAGTGTGAAGTTCAAGAATACTTTTGCATGTAAGGAAATATTTTTCTATGCAGTGGATGGTAGCAATCACCAAATGTTAGCCACATACTACAGCTACTTCATAGTTAGTCTGTAGACAATTAAAATAACATGGTGTGCTGGTTTGAAAGGATTTATGTACCCTAGAAAAGCTGTGTTTTACTCCTACTCAATCTTGTGGGAACAACCATTACTTCTAATCCCTATTCAGTACTATGGGTTGGAAACCCATGGAGATGTGACTCAATCATTTGTGGGTATTAAACTTGATTAGATGGAGACATACCTCCACCCATTCTAAGCTGGTCTTGATAGTTTATTAAAATTCTATAAAAGAAGAAGTATTTCTGAAGAAAACTTCAGAGCACCACAGAACCATGAAGCAGAGAGTTTACTAGTCAGCAACTTTTGGAGATGAAGAAGGAAAACGCCTCCCAAGGAGCTTCATGAAACAAGAGGCCTGGAGAGAAAGCCAGCAGATGCTGCCATGTTCACCACATGACCTTCCAGCTGAGAGAGAAATACTGAATGTCCTCAGCCTTCTTGAAATAAGGCATCTTTCCCTGGATGCCTTAGATTGGACATTTCTATAGACTTGTTTAAATTGGAATGTTTTCTCAGCCTTAGAACTGTAAACTAGCACCTTATTAAATTCTCTTTTTTAAAAGGTGTTCCATTTCTGGCATATTGCATTCTGGCAGCTAGCAAACTAGAACAGATTTTGGTACCAGAGGAGTGGGGTGCTGCTGTTGTTTGCAAATACAAAACATATTGGAGCAGCTTTTTAAATGAATAAGGTAAAGGTTTTGGAGGAGTTCTGAGGAGCTTGATAGAGAAGGCCTAGAATGCTTTGAAGAGACTCTTAGTAAAAATGTGTACTCTAAAGACACTTCTGATAAAAACTTAGACAGAAATGAGGCACATGTTATTATAGACTGGAAGGAAGGCTTCATTTCAGTGTAGTGTTACTGGTTTATGACCTTTACTTTTTAATGCTGCTCAAGTTGTCACTTTTCTGCTTACATTTACTTTCTGTTCTTGCATATTTTCTCCTTTTATCATGAGACTTTAATTCATAAACCATAATTATTTTAAATTCCATATCTGTCATTTACATGTGTGTCATATCTGTATTTGCATGTTTATATGTGTGCTTTGGCTCTTCAGACCATGTTGTCCTTGCTTTTGTGCATGCATTGTACTTTTTTTATTGAAAGCCAACATGGTTTATTGGGTAAGAATAAATGAAGCAATTAGGCCTTTTAAGTGTGAGAATTTATGATAATCTGGTTAGGAGTTGGGCTGTTTAATATTTCTTGTAGTGTGGTATAAATGTCAGAAGCTTCAAATTCCTCTTGCTTTTATCTTACCTTTTTAACTTTGGGCATTCCTAATAAGTCCTCCTCATAAAGGGTCATTTTATTGCAATACTTTCATCTGTGAGCTTATGTTATTACACTGTAGGCTGTTGGTGTAAACTATATTAGAGAGGTTACATGCCATAATTTTATGATTAAATTTCAGTCTTTTTGCAGGCTTGTGTTCCTGAAAATTCATAAATGTTTAAATTTTCCCATCTACCCCTAAGAGAGAGGAAGTTAGATAGGAGGAGAAGGTGAAGAATGTTCTTCTCCCAGGTGGGATAAGACTCTGGAATGATCTTTCCTTCAGGGAAATATGCCTTTTGTTATGGCATATTTCAGAAGTGTTAGTCTCCCTACCCTCCTGCCAGAACCATGAAGAGATTTTTATATGCTTTTCATCCTGAGAACCAGGAAATTTTCTGCAGGAGTTTGGGGTGACTTTTGGTGATGACACTCAGAGTTTTTCACCCTAATAATAGTTTTTCTGTATCTATATATGTACTAGTCAGGATTTTCCAGGGAAAAAGATCCAACAGCTTGTATTTGTAAATATGAGATTTTATAAAGTTCTCTCATACAACTGTAGGGATGCACAAGTCCAAATTTTTAGGGCACGTCACAAACTGACAGCTCAGATCAAGGTCTTAATGAATCCCCCAAGAGAGGCTGGCTGGCTAAAAGTGGAGACAGAGATCCTGTCTTCTGACTTCTCCTTTAAAGCCCTCAACTGATTAGATTAAATGCCACTAATTGGCCAGCTGCAGATGTAATCAGGCATAGATGGAATCAATGTGCTGATGATTTAATAAACCAGCCTTCTTGTTTATTAACCAACCATGAAATGTCCTTGCAGTAATGGTTAGGCCAGTGCTTGCTTGACCAGACATCGGTGCACCATCACCTGGCAAAGTTGACACATGAACCTAACCCTAATATTCCACCCCTTGGTAGTTATACACCTCACCTTAAACCACACTTAATCTCCAAATAGAATATAATAAAATAAATATTTTTCACCTAACAATACTCAGGTGTCCTGTGTACAACCAGAAATGCCCTAAGACTCTCCAGAATATGGTGCAAGTCCTTGGGAAACATTCACTCTTAAGCTTGATCTCCTACATCTTAAATACTATAACATGAACAGTACAACTTTTATCATATGATAAAGGGATCATATACAGAAGAGAACAAGATATTTGCTTTATATACATACACCATGATACTCATAACAAAACAAAGAGGAAATATTCATACCATCAGAGTCCTCATTTCTGTAATTGATAAAGTGGTCATAGTTCATTTTTATCACTACTTTCTTTCACTACCCATTTCATGTCCCCTTTACCCATAGCAAGCTCTTCAGCTGGCTCTGGTTCTTTGCCTGGTGGGATAGCCCAAACTTTCATTCCAGAAGTTTCTGGACATTTGGTAGCTTAATGGTGCAGGGGCAGGAAGCAAATATTTCTCTAATGGGTCACTGGGGGTTATAGGATTGGTACCACTCCCATTTCAACTCTGTGATCCTGACCCATGAATCTCAGCTACTGGGAAAATAGCACCATACAGTAGGCAATGATTCAGAGCACATACAGCCTTCAGAAGAACAATGCCCCAGCCTTGGAAGATTTTCTACCTAGATGGCACCATAATTGTGTCTTCAAAAGGCCATTCCACAGTTATATCAACCCAGCTGCCTTTGGATGATGGGGAACATGGTAAGACAAGAGAATTCCATAAGCATGTGCCCATTTCTGTACTTCATTTTCTGTGAAGTGGGTTTCTTGATCAGAAGCAATGCTGTGTGTAATACCATGATGGTGGATAGGCATACTGTAAGTTCACAGCCAGTAGTTTGGGTGGAAGCATTGTGTGCAGGGAAGGCAAACACATACCTGAAGTAGGTATCTTTTCCAGTTAGAACAAATCACTGCCTCTTCCATGGTGAAAGTAGTCCAATGTTATCAACCTGCCACAAGGTAGAAGGCTGATACAGTCAGGGAATGGTGCCATATTGGGGACTGAGTGTAACTCTCTGCTGCTGGCAGATAGGCATTGAACAGTGGTTGTAGACAGGTCGGTCTTGGTGAGTGGAAGTCCATGTTGCAGAGCCCATGCATAATCTCCAACCCTATCACCATGTCCACTTTGTTCATGAGCCCATTGGGCAATGACAGGAGTGACTGGGGAAAGAGAATGATTGGTATCTTCAGAGTGGGTCATCTTATCTACTTAATTATTAAAAACTTCCTCTGGTGAAGATAACTTCTGATGAGGCATTCATATGGGGTACAAATATCTTAATGTTTTTCCCCACTCAGAAAGGTCTACCCACTTTTCTCTTCCACAGAACTCTTTGTTGCCAATTTTCCAATCATGCCACCTCCAAGTCACAGGCCACCCAGCAACAGCCCCTGAGTCAGTATACAAAACCTCTAGCCCAGTTCCCCTTTCAAGCAAAATGAATAACCAGATTCACTGCTCAAAGTTCTGCCCACTGGGAGGATTTCCCTTCACCACAGTCCTTTAAGGATATCTCAGAAATGGGTTGTAGTGCTGCAGCTGACCACTTATGGACAGCATATTGTGCAGAACCATCTGTAAAACAAACCCAATTTTTCTCTCCCTCAGTCAGCTAACTTTAAGGAACTCCCCAAGATGCCATGTCTCTGGGCTGGGAAAGAGAAGGTAATGTGGCAGGATTAGGGGTCATGGCATTTGGGCCGCTTTCTTGTGTAACATACTTATGCCTTCAGGATGACTTGAGCCTTTCTTATATATAGCACTTCAATTTTATAATGGAGTGGTGTTGTGCACATCCAACATTATGGCTTGGTGGGTCAGACAGCACCCAGCTCATGATAGACAACTCAGATCTCATAGTAACTTAGTGGCCCACAGTTAAGCATTCAGTCTCTACTAAGGCCCAGTAGCAGGCCAAAAGGATAGTGTTTATCTACAGAGGGTGGTAAGACTTTACTTCAAAATCCTAAAGGCCTGCAATGTGATAATTCTATAGGTGCTGTTATGGTCAGGTTCAAGTGTCAGCTTGGCCAGGTGCTGGTGCCTGGTTATCTGGTCGGGCAAGTGCTGGCCTGTCTGTTGCTATGAGAACATTTCACGGACTTAAACCAAGATCACGTTGTCATTATCCACAGCTGATTGTATTTATAGTCAGCTAAGGGAAGTGTCTACTGCAATGAGTGATGCTTAATCTAATCAGTGGAAGATTTTTAAGGAGGACTCAGAAGAGACAGTCATTCTTCCTGCTTCAGCTAGTGAACCTCTCCTGTGGAGTTCATCCAAACCCTTCTTTGAAGTCACCAGCTTCAAAGACTGCCCTAAGGACTTTGGACCCTTGCATTCCCATGGTTGCCCAGTCAGCCTACCCTGAGAGTTCATTGAGGACCTTCATTGGTTACCAGCTTGAGGCCTGCCCTACAGATCTTAGACTCTATAGTCCCATGGTTATTTTAGACACTTTTATATATTTTACATATATGCATATCTCCTGTTGATTCTTTTTCTCTAGAAAATACTAACTAATACAGGGACCTTCCAAAGGCTCCAAATAGCCCCTAGATTTGCCACTGACACTTCCAGCTCCATTGGATCTTCTGGATCATATGATCCAAGTGGCAGAGGAGCTTGTACAGCAGCCTGGACCTGTCGTAGAGCCTCTTCTTATTCTGGTCCCCATTCAAAACCAGCAGCTTTCCTTGTCACTTGGTAAATGGGTAGAGCAACACACCCAAATGAGGACTACATTGTCTCCAAAATCCAAAGAGGCCAACTAGGCATTGTGCCTTTCCCTTTTTTTTTTTTGTCATAGCAAGGGCCAGGTGTAACAGCTTATCCTTCATCTTAGAAGGGCTATCTCAACATGACTCATAATGCTGGAGACCAGGAAATTTCACTGAGGTGGAAGGACCCTGTATTTTTGTTGGATTTATTTCCCATCCTTTGACATGCAAATGCCTTACCAATAAGTCTAGAGTAGTTGCTACTTCTTGTTCACTAGGTCCAATCAACATAATATTATCAATATAAAGGAACAGTGTGATGTCTTGTGGGAAGTAGAACTGATCAAAGTCCCTGCTGACAAGCTTGTGACATAGGACTGGAGAGTTGACATTCTCTTGAAGTGGGACAGTGAAAGTATACTTCTGGCCTTTCCAACCAAAAGAAAACTGTTTCTAGTGGTCCTTTATGACAGCTATTGAGGATAAAAGCATTTGCTAGATCATTCACTGTGTACCAGGTACCAGGGGATATGTTGATTAGCTCAAGCAGTGATACCATATCTGGAACTGCAGTTGCAATTGGAGTCACCACCTGGTTAAGTTTGCAATAATCTACATATCATCCACCAAGACTAATCTGTTTTCTGCACAAGCCACATAGGTGAGTTGAATGAGGATGTGGTGGGAATCACCAGCTCTGCATCCTTCAAGTCCTTAAGAGTGGTACTAATCTCTGCAATTCCTCCAAAAATTTGGTTTTGTACCTGACTTACTATTTTGCTAAGTAGTGGCAGTTCTAGTGGCTTCCACTTGGCCTTTCCTCCATAATAGTCCTTACTTCACAAGTTAGGGAACCAGTGTGAAGATTCTGCCACTTGCTGATTATGCTGATTCCAATTTTGCATTCTGAAACTAGAGAAATAACTACAGAATGGTTCCAGGGACCCACGGGACCTATTGTGAGATGTTCCTGGGCCAAAACTCCATTGATCACTATACCTCCATAAACCCCTATTCTGACTGGTGGGTAGAGTATGTTTTGGGTCTCCTGGAATTAATGTCATTTTTTAGTTAGTGTTTTATGTCATTTGGTACTTGTCATTTATCAGATCTGCTTTGCTCAGTATTTTTCCCAGGTATGCATGTTGAACTTGTTCAATCACTTTTGAATCCACTTGACTATGCTTCATTAGAGTTTTATATATGTTACATATTGTTGGATTTATTTATGGGTCCCTATTTTTTGTCTTCTAACAACATCATTCTCTGGTTTTGGTCTCAGATAATTCCGTTCTCATAGGTTGAGTTGAGTAATAACTCCCTCCTTGAGATTTTCTGGAAGGGTTCATGTACAACTGGTATTTTTGTTTCCTTAACTATTTGGTAGAATTCACAGTGAACTCTGACTTTTCTTTGTGGAAAGTTTATTATCTATCAGTTCAGTTTCCACAGTAGATATAGGGATATTTTATATCTAATTTTCTTGAGTGAGCTTTCGTAGTTTGTATTTTTCAAGGAATTTTTCTATATCATTAATTTAATGGATTTCTTGACTTAAGGTTCTTTAAAAAATCTTTTGATATCCTTTTAATACATGAAGGATATCAGTGATGTCATCTTTCTCATACATGATATTAATACTTTGTGTATTCTTTTTATCTTTTTCTTATCAGCCTAAAAGAACTGGCTAGAATTTTATGATTTTAATAATCTTCTCAAAGAATGACAATTTAATTTCATTGATATTTTCTGCATTCTCTTTTATTTATTTATGCACCATATTTATTTTGTTTCATCTAATTGCTCTGTGTTGAATTTGCTCTTGTACTTGTGGAAACTGAGGTTATTGATATGGCTGTCTTTTCTAGCATAATTTTAGATCTTTACATTTCTTTCTAAGTAGTGCTCTTACTACATTGCAGAAATTGTTATATGCTTTGATTTTAGATCAACCTGCTTTTTAATAACTCTTTGATTTATTCTTTGACCCATATGATATATAGAGGTGTGTTATTAGCTTTCCATGTATTCACAAATTTTCCAGATATCTTTATGAAATTGTGTCTAATTTAATTGTGTTTTATAAGTTAATTGTGTTTTGTTCAGAGAACATACTATATATGACTATCTTGCTTCAAATTTGTTGTTTATTTTGTGATCCAGAATATAGTATATTTTGACAGTAATTTTTGTGTATCTAGAAAGAATACATATTCTGTCAATGTTGGGAGGTGTCTTCTAAAATTTTCAGTGAGGTCATCTGGTTGCTAGGGCTGCTCAAGACTTCTATACCTTACTAATTTTTAAAAATTATTTCTATAAATTACTGGCAGAGGATTTTGAAGACACTAACTATAATTACAAATTTAATTATTTCTCCCCCCTGTTCTTTCTGTTTTTGTTTCATGTATTCTGAAATTACATGCATAAACAACCAGGATTGTTATATTCTTTTGAATTTATTCCTTTATCATTATAGAATACCCTGATTTTCCTGCTATTTTTATTGAGCTTTTTTATTATTCAACTTTATATCCTTTGTGGTCTTATTAGCTATGGTTATTTTATTTTGTTTTCTAAGTTAATTGTGTTTGTTCAGAGAACACCATATTTTATTTCAGAAGTTGCTATAGAGTTCAAATATAAATTTTGGGGGGTATGGGTTTTTGCTCTATCACATATTATACTTAGGTTAGTTAAGTCTATAACAGAGGTTTGGCAGAAGTCAGCAAATGTAGCACAAGCAGCATAGTTCCAGGTGCCTGCTCCCCAGAAGATAAAAGGACCAATTAGAAATCCAAAGGAAAATTTTTAAATCCCTGGTTTCATCAATTAGACCACCTTGCTCAAAGTGACAGTTGTAGGCACCCCAAGAAGGAGGATGGATGAATGCCTGAGAAAATTTGTATCAGAAGTCAAGACTAATGATACCATATACATACACCTAGAGGATATCAAATACTCCTTTCTCACAAGGCTCCTTCGTGGTTTTTATGGTGATTTGGCTTTGTCTTAGTTTGCCAGGGATGTTATCACAGATATCACAGAATGGGCTAATTTAAGCAATAGAAATTCATTTTTATTGGAGTAAATAAATTTATGGTTTTGGAGGCTATACATCCAACAGAAAAGATTTGGCAGAGCTTGCTTTCTGCCAGAGCCTGGAGTGTCCTAGCAATCCTCTGTCATCTGTTGATCTCTTTTCTCTTTGCACCTGCTCTTCTCATTTCCACTGATTTTTAGCTTCTACTTCCACATTCAATTTTCTTTGCTTATAAGGACTGTATTAGTCATGGTCCTCCAGAGAAATAGAACCAGCACTATGTAAATATTAAGAGATGTATTATAGGAATAGGCTTATGTGATCAAGTGGATTGGCAAATCCAAATCCTGCAGGATAGGCCATAAGATGGGAACTTGATGGTGATGTTAAAATCTGCAGAGGAAGCCAGAAGTTTTGAACGTCAAAGGAGGTGACAATGAATTTCCCAGGAGAAGCTTACTGGTTGAAGTAAGGAAATTGTTCTTTTTGATTGCAGAAAATTTCTGTCTCCTTTTAAGGACCCCAGCTGATTGGATGATGAGATTCCTCTCATTGCTGGAGGACCAGCAATTCTTTGTTGATTGTAGATAAAATCAACCATGTATGCAATCAATTGGCTAATGATTTGAATTCATGAAATAGCCTCACAGTCAGGTCACTACTGGCTTGACCTAACAAGTTGACACAAGTACTTAACCAAGTTGATAAATGAAATTAATGATCACAAGGACTTCAGCCACAGTGCTTTTCTTCATATTGTGTGTGCACATCTTAATTAATAATAACAACTACAAAAGTATTATTTACAAATGGGTTCACACCTTCCAGACCTCACATTAAAAACTGAACATGTCTTCTCTTGGTTTTATGATTCAATCTCCAACAGATATGTGCTATGGTCAGGGTTTTGATGTATGATTTGCACTCTGTGATTGCCAAAGGAAAGAGTATCTGTGTTTCATATCAACTTGCCCAGATGTAGGTCAGAAGGCAAGTGTTAAAAGCTGTCAGCAAACAACAAACATTGGAAACAGACCCCTCCCCACTTTTTTCCACAAACAGTTTTAGAAAACCCCCATTTACCATAAAGTTTTCCACATAATTGTTTAAAAATATTATGTACAAATTGAGAAGGATATATGATGACTATAGTGATGTTATGCTTCTTTCTGCTCTACAGTAATCAATGCTGTCCCAACTCATGGTAGTAAAGCATAAAAGAATATGAGAAAATTGCAGAAAATAACAAATCCTGAGAAAACAGAGATGAAAAGAGATATTTACTTACAATGGGAATTTTAGTCTTAGTATCAATACTTCAGCTTAGAAAAATATATATTTTAAAATATCTTCCTTTTAAAATTTAAATTCTGGGGATTAATGCTTTAAGTGTTGACTTTCTAAAGATAGCTATAAATATCAACCACATTTGTAGTTGTGGGGAATGTCATAAAAATAATAAATGATCAAAGGCCTCTTTCTATAATGACAGACTAAGGACCTCAGTGAATTTATCATGCAGTGGTAAAATATTGCTGTCAAAACAACTAAAATCATCCATTTTAGGATACTGGAAATTAACTAAAGTCACATGAAAAGTCAAAAGCATCTATCCAAGACAAACTACTAGATCTCAGAGTAGGATCTGTGACATCTTAAAGTAGGGCTATTCACAACCACCACCTCCCACCTACAGTTCAGTGGTATGGTATCTTTTGAAAAATAGCAGCCTTGTAGCCAAAAGAGAGGGTAGATCTCTTCTGAACCCCATTAAAGGTCCCATCCCCAGAGCAGAAACAATCATTTGTCTGAACTGTTAGTTCTGTGGAGAATCTCCATTCTCTGAGTGTTGTGACTAATTGACTAGACTGACAACTCAGGTCAGTGGAAAAAAATTAACCCTCTCCCCAGGGCATTATTGAAAAGAATAATAATCTGCTGCTAACATCAGAACTGAGTAAAGCTGTGCTTTCAAGTAATGCAAACAAGGTTAGAGCATAAAATTTAAAGGAAATCTTGAAAAACCAGAAAATCATAGGAGATTTTGATGAGCTACCTCATATTCATGGAAACTAGAGTGCCGAACCCATTTAAAGGTCGTAGGTAAGCCCAGGAGAGACCTGTGAAAAGAGACTCCCCAGACACTCAAATTCCTGACTGATCAGGAGGCATGAAGCAAGAAGACAGTCAATGCCAAATTTTTCTTGTAATCTGCCTGCAGCTTGAAAGCATGCCTTTTCACACAGACCCATTGGGTAGAACACCTGCAGGCAGCACATTTAAGGAAATGTCACAAATGATTGGATGACTACTAAACTGTACTTTCCCAAAGGATTCTATGGCCCTGCAATGCACAGAATCCAGAATCCAGTGCATTAGTTCAGTGAAGCCACTAAGCAAATAGGCATCAACAACAGAAACATTGATATCAACAACAAGCCTTTGGGGATCTCTGATACAGCGTGGTGACAGAATATGAACTAAATGTCCATTTTCAACAAAAATCAAATATGCAATAACTGGCTGTTGAACATCTACAAGCACATAATTTCTCTCTACCTATAATATTGTAGGATTTGGACTTTATTGAGTACTTCAGTGCTTGAGCCAAGTCCGCATGAATAGATGGGAAGCAAGTACCTAGAGGTGTATGGACTCTCCAGGGCAACTAACAGAAAAATTAAAAGCATTTCAAAGCAAAGTTAGAAGCAAATCAGAATCCCAGAATATCTGGAAAATTCAGATCTATAAAGTCTAAGAAGAGAGTCCTGTATTCTATTCTTCTCAATGGCAACTGAAGTAATCAAAAAAATTATCAAAAACTTTTAACAACTAGTTGTAGTAAACTTTTTTTACTAATAGATGAAGATGAAAATATTGTAAAGATGTCTTAGAAACTCACACTAGGTAGAACTTGTTAGTTTTCACCTATTTTATAATGTAACTATATTTCTATAAACTCTTGTTAGAACTCAGTATTTTAATGATAACCAACACTAAGAATTTTAATGAAAATGAACAAAAAGTATACAGTTCATAATTAGATGATTTCTTGTTTACATGCAATTCTTGTGAATAAAGCTGATGCAGCACAAACAAATGGATGAACACAAAACAAAAGTTTATTCCTATAAATGTAGAGCTTATTATTCAGAATCACAGGAAAAGTTCTGTCATGCTGTGGTTGAGTACACATGCTTAATCCACACCTTCCTACATTATACAAAAATTCCAAAAGGGATTTTATAAAAGAATGTATCCATAAAAATACTGGAATCAATTTAGTTATCATAAGTACACCAATTATTTTGAGAACCACCCAAAATATGGGAAGCTTTGAAAAATCCAGAAAACTCGAAGGGAAATTTGATCTCAGGATATCAAAATCAAACCAGATTCTTGCCAAAGGCATTTCACATGACCTTCAGGCTTGTCAGCATCAAATAAAAGGGATCAGTGGGCTGTGAAACAAAAATCAGTTTAGTTCCTTAAAGATGTTTCCTGCTGAGGGTGTTGAGGCCTGAGAGAAAAATCAAGGCCATACTTAAAAGAACTTCAGAAACTGGACTAGAAAAGCATTACACAAGATAATTTATAATGTTAAATGGTACAATTCACAATGAAGACCTGATACCTGTACTCCAAATAGCACAGTGTCCATGTTCATAAAGCAAAACTACAGGAGAAATAGAAGCAGCCTTTCCTTTACAAAAGAGATAATTTTAGTAGTCTTGGTTAATGCAGTAAGAGAAGTAAGTTTTCAAAATTGCTCTATGATGACTTCCCTTAATCTTTTAATGGATACCCAGATGAAGAGTTTTTCAATGATTATGAATAAATTCTGGCATTTTGCTTAAATGCCTTTACATCCAAGTGATGTTAAAACAGTCATGCTCAGAAAGCTTTCAGGGCATGTAAATGTAAAAGTAAATTAAGTGAGGTCAAAATTCCATAAATGGAGTACCAACCCGAAAGAAAAGAAAGTTTAAAGTAGAGGTGGGTGGAGAAAAAAAGTTAATTGTGTTACCTGTTCCATTTCATTTAATTTCTAGGATATGAATTGTCATATCAAAAGTGGTCTATATTTTGGGCACATCTACGCTAGAAATACATGAAGATATATATTGGATTTTCAAAAGGAATTATTAGTGGAATATGTTGAGTTTGGGCAAAATCAGATAATTAGGTGGAAGAATTCAGTGATTCCAGCATTAAATAAGGAAACACCATGGTTACAGATAATAGCACTAGAAAAGAGCTTCTTGGTGCTACAGACACTACCATCATGCACAAATAAAGAAGGGATATCCTTCTTTATGAGTGCTTGTTGATATATACTGCAATTTTAAATAAGCTGTAGTTTTATGCTTCTATAAAAGGCAAAGCTATTATTTTAAGGCAATAAAGGCCCTTTTAAAAAATATATCCTTCAGGGCTTGTTTCACTTGTTTATTTCTTAGAGTATATATAAAAGGATTTAAGATGGGTGCAACTGAAGTGATGAGAATGGCCACACCCTTATTTAAAGATACCCTTTCCTCTGCAGAAGGTTTAATATACATAAAAATACAGCTGCCATAAGAGATAGAAACAACAATCATGTGGGAGGAACAGGTAGAAAAAGCCTTTTTCCTTTGTTTGGCAGAAGGAATCTTCAGAATTGTTCTTATGATATTTGCATAGGATACTATGACAAGGGCCAATGTAATCAGGAGTATGATAATAGCCATAATAAAACTTATAAATTCTATGACCCATGTGTCTGTGCAAGAGAGTTTCAGAATAGGAGAATAATCACAGGCAAAATGGTCAATAATATTGGCATCACAGAATTCCAACTCTAGGATCATGGTATATCCAGGAGAGATTGTTAACAACCCACTCAACAAAGAGCTAAGAACCAGCTGGTTGCAGACTCTGCTGCTCATAATGGTTGCATAATGAAGGGGTCTGCAGATGGCCACATAGCGGTCGTAGGACATAACAGCCAATAGGAAAAACTCTGATGCACCCAAGAAGATGAGAAAAAATAATTGCGTTAAACAAGCATTATAGGAAATTGTTTTATCCATAGTCATGATGCTGACCAGGAATCTAGGGATGCAGGCAGATGTCAGTGAGATTTCCAAGAAGGAGAAATTCCGAAGGAAGAAATACATGGGTGTTTTGAGGTGGGAATCCACCAAGGTGAGCAGGATGATAGTCAAATTTACAGTGATACTCAATAAATATGTTAGAAATAGAAAAGGAAAAATTGCAATTTGCCAATTGGGGTCATCTGTCAGTCCTAGAAGAGTGAATGTTGTCACCACTGTATAGTTCCTCATGGTTAAATGCCTTCTAAATTAAATCAGATCTGGGGGAAAAAATAGATGATTATTTTTCATTTTAAATGAATTTACTTGGTTATCTATGATGCTTCTTTCTCCATGTCTGAGAAGTGAAATATTGAAGAAATATTTGAGGATGAAGTGATTGTCATCATCTGTATCCATTTCAACATCCATTTCACACCTCTCTGCTCTATTTTTAAGCTTTTCACATAGCCTGTAGAAGCACAAGCGTAATCCTTTTAATCTCATCAACTCCTCTGGCTATTCCTTTTCTAAATTCTCCTTATAGATCTTATTTTGTAACAAAATTAATTTAATACTTTCTTTTGTAAGTATCTGCAAGTTTCTCTGATTTTAAAGTTTTGTTTAAAATACATGAAGTGAATTCACAAGAAAACATTCTCAGATTAGCTTGGTTTACCTTTCTATCATTAAAATAATGTCAGTCTTTCACCAAGGTATATCTTTTATGTATCCTTGCATACTTAAAGCAGTAAATTAGACCTGAATTATTTGCATCTAGATTAACAAAAATTGGTTATGTTCCGATTATAATAATTTTGGTTCCTCTTTCCGTTCCATGTCAACTATAACTACTTTCAATAGAAAGAGTTTATATGAAGTTTAGCACAATGTAATGCAATTAATATATAAATTGAAATTTTGCATAAAACTAGGAATGATTTTACTCAATAGTTCAGTCAGTTTCAGTGGTATCATATTAATGTAAGAAATACTATTTTATATCCAATAATATTTAAGTACCTAAGCCTTTCCTAAATATAAAGGCAAATGTACCAGTCAGCTTTTGTAATAAATAAATTATTGGGAATTATTGTTAATGGTGCTATTCTAATAGAGTAATTCATACATCTTTTAAAATTTGTATATTAAATGTTAATCATGAATTATACAAGTATTCATTTTGTTTTTAATTCTGTATTTAGTTGGCTTAATATCATGATCAATATTTACAGAAGAAAGGATTCCATTGTAATTACTTTGCAGAAAAACAATAAAATATTGAATATACTTACTTTCCATAGACTTACTTTCCAGGCTATCCATGTTGTGAAATTTTTCCTTTGTATCATTAAGCAAAAATGTATTAAGAATGATTTTTCTAATATTTATTTCTTTCTAACCCATACTTATCCTTTGTTTCCTATCTCTCAACAACTTATTCACAGTAAAAACAAATTAAGAAATGCAAACCCCTATGAATTTCTCTCTAATCAGCATACAGTGGCACTTTCAATGCATTTTTCTTAATACCTGTACATAAAAACAATGTCTGAGTTCAACCAACTTAAATCTAGAAATTAATTTATCTAGAATTAAAAGAGCAGATTGATCTTTTAGGAATTCTGTTTACTCAATTGAGGTTTAAATTCTCTTTTATTATGCAAAGTGTTTCTGTATTTATATAACCACAGATTTATCTTTGCTCCTTAACACAAAAGGGGTATTTATTGAGAACTGGTGTAGAGCCTTGGGAATTCCTACAGAGAAGATACTGAGTATCTTCATCAACTCTTAAAAAAAACAGGTGAGTCTCACCACGGCATCTATAGGGAAATCTGAAATGTTGACTGAAAATGAAATCTAATTCATAGAGAGGAGATTAAGAGTTCTTATAAATAACCTTAGAATTTTCAAACTATGTTAACCATTAAATATCTACTCCCTTAAAGATAAGAAAACTGGAGCTTTCATTTCTATTCCAAAAAGAGAATCAAAATAGAATGTTGACCTGACTGAGGACAACTTAGTCTATAACCTCTGATTGACTGAATATTCATCAGGTGGCTCATAATATATTTTAAGCTCAAACATACTTGCATCTTACCCTCTCCATACAGCATTCTAGTAAGAAATATTTATTATACTAAATGGCCAACCAAGAAAACAATGGCATATCTGCCTTTTGAAAGTACTTTATTATAGAAATGTAATTAACTAAAAACCACTTAAGGAAAAAAAATCTAGTTTTCTGTCTACACATCCTCTAAACAACAAGGATGATTTTTTCTTTCATTAAATATAATGCAAAAATACAGAAATGTAAGAAAAGTAAATCCATTATATTTACTTTTCATTAAGTTAACTATAGTTGGAATGAATAAAGGATGATGATAAACAACTTGAATTAGTAACAAAAGAAGCTAAAGAGTTTTCCTATCAAGGTGGATATCTGTAATTGATGAAAATATATCTCTAGGTAAGAGGTTGACTTTGGGGAAAAGTAAATATAGTTTAGAAAGCATGTAAAATTTAGATACTAAACTAACACAAAGTCTGTATTACATTTTTATATTAACATATCCTTTTCATATCGGCTTTGAAAACATAGAGAAGGATAACACATTCAATACAAGTTTGATAAAAGCAAAACTACAAGTGATATGGAATAAGAGAAATTTTTGAGAAAATATTTATTAAGTTATACAAAATGGTGGAACTGATGAAGACATATACGTAAGACACATGTTTCTGTTGGTGATCCTAAAGTTGCCGTAGGAAGCAGTCCCAGTAATTGGAAGAAAGCCAACATAAATCAAAGGGAAATGTTGTATTTAAAGACAACAGATTACTGCAGAACAATGAAAACTACAGTGATTAAAATTACAGAAAGAATAGAATTTTAAAGAGATAACATCATTACTACAGGTGAAATGAAAACAGGTGTTTTCACTAGGATCTTCTGTTATATGTTAACTTTTTTCAAAGATGGGATTTTGGGTCTGGATCTAGGAGATGGTTGCTTCTGTGGGTTGGAGAAATCAAGAAAACTACTGGCAATACAGCATAGTGCAATGTAAACTGGGAAAAGTTATGGACTTCATACAAATTGCCAACTTATCCCTAAAGACCATCACCAAATTTTAAATTTGGTTGAAATCTGCAGTTAAAGATTTAAGCAGATCCTGAAGTCTGCCAGTAATTTGGAAACAAAAATTAACAATGGAAATGTCACACACTGATAACAAAAGCTGCAAGTGGATAAGATCATCACTCCAGGGAACATTAGGTTGACAAAAATAATTTTCAAAGTCTGGGGATGCTTAGCTATCTGCAAAAGAAACTGGGTTCTTGGCAGACACCTTTGATGGGAGGAGTGAGAAACCAGCTGAGATTTTAGTAATCACATAGGAGTTAAATGATAAAATGGAATGTGGTGAAGGTTCTCAAATCTCAAGTTGGTTATGTCCTCAAGATATTTGTCAAACATTGAAGATGAATTGGGAAAAAGTAGGAAAAGGGCTAATTGCTCCATTTCTGAAGACTATAGAAAAGCCTGTGGAATTTCAGTCCTAAGAAAACATAAATCCCACCAACTCCATCCCAGAGTATCAATTAAAGTTATGGAAAGCCAAAAGTTAGAAATTGGAATGAACAAATTTTAGGTCAAGTTTAACCAAATACAACCCAGCTTCAATTCAACCCAGTTCAAGTTTGGATTTAGTTGATCAGCTTCACCTTTACTTGTCTATCAGGAAAAAATGTTAACTTATCAGAAGCATACAAGGATTTAGAAAATACAACATGATACAGTAAAGGAAAATTCAGGGAAGATGACAGTATAGAAGTCTCCAGGAATCAATCTGTCCATGAAAACAACCACTGAACTTGCAAGAACTGTCTTAGCTATTTTGAAATTTTGGAATCTAGTGGAACACTGTGCAGCATAGAAATAAGAATTGGAAAAAGAAACTGGTAAAATGTGATAAATGCCAGTGAAATTCACCCTTCCTGAAATAGCTACCATGCCACACAATATAGTCTCAAGGCATTCCCCAAGGCTGCACCTTGGGGAATGGCTTACCTGCTTTAAATTATAAAATGAGTACTTAGGAGAGGGAGAAAATCCATTTCATAGGGAGTGGAAGGTGCATTTGAATTCCTATAATGGGAAATTCCTAAGGCCACAAAAGTAAACAGAAGGTCATGATAAGACCTGGCTCAAAAATGGTTTAGGCTGATCTTGATAGGAGGGCTCACCTCTGAATTGGAAAACAGGACAATCAAAAACCAGCTGCAAAGAATTTAAAAGTTCTCTTTGCTTTGTTTATTTGGTTATATTAGCTCCTGACATGTAAGGAAATCTCCATCATATTGAGAACTGGGTACAAACTCATGGTACAGACAGTTCAGGGAAGAAAGCCCATATCAGCCCTTTAAATTAAAATATATAGTGTGTAACAAAAGATCACAAGGCAAACAAAGTTACAAGAAATATGGATCAGACAAAAGAAATGGGTAAAAAGGCTAAAAATGTCAACAAAGAACACAAAACTGTGAACATACAAGAAAAAGTCTTTCAAAAACACCCAGATGATTAATATGCTGAAAGAGATAACAAAGATACAGAGAAATAACTCAGGATATTAGGAAAACAATGACTAACCTATATGAGAATCTCAATAAAGAGAATTTTTTAAAAAATTTCCAAGCAGAGATACTAGAAAAACAATTTATAAAGATATAATTTGTAACAAGTGCAATAGAAAGGTGGGGGCTGTTGTGGGGTGCACCAAAAGAGGGACCACACAAGTCAAAGCAATTTGCTAGCCAATTAGGAGTCTTTATTAGCCAGCCAGAGTGACTGCCTCAGAAACCCTAGAAGGAGGAATCAGAGTGCAGCCCTGAGGAGTTCTCAAGGGGGGCTTATGAGGGTAAAAGCCACAAGCATATCCACAGAAGCAGGAAAAAGGACATTATCTTTTTGAGCCACATTTTGGTTTGCAGCTATAAGCAAGCAATCTTACCTAAGAAGCAGAGAAATGCCATTGCTCTTGCACAATACATTCCATTCTTTTAGTTTCTTAACAATGATTATTGTTCAATTTTTAACTCTTGGGAACTTTCCACCCTGGATCTTGTGACTCCAGATACCTTCTTCTTGCTAGGGCCTGATTTATTGCCTGATTTATTGCTCCTGACCCCCCACAGGGGCCTAAGAAGTACAGGAATAGTGTATATGTATTCTACTGAAGCTAAAGTGGTGTTAAATCAAATATGATTGTTATATATTTAGGATACTAAATTTTAAACTTATGGTAACCAGAAAGAAAATATATGAAAATATGTAGAGAAAGGAATGAGAAGGGGTATAAAAAAATACAATATTAATGCTGTGCACAAATTTTAATGTACACAACACAAATAAACCAAATACATAAGCAGGTAAAGATTATTGGAAGACTTTAGGGACAAAATTGGTATAAGACTTATAATGGCCATGTACCAAAATGGCAGAAGAAAATACTGCATTATCAATAGTTACTTTAATTGTTAATAGATGAAACTCCTCAGTCAAAAGGCAAAGATCGATAGAATGCATAACAACAAACATGATCCAACCATATGCTCCATAAAAATTAAAAGATACAAGTAAGCTGGAAGTAAAAGGGTGGGAAAAAATATACCATGCAAATTGTAACCAAAACAAAATTGGGGTAGCTATGCTTATATAAGATAAAATAGAGTAATTCTAAAACAGTTATGAAGGACAACGAATGTCACTATATACTGAAAAGAGGGACATTTCAATAGGAAGATAGCCATTATAAAATATATATGCACTTAATTTCAGAGCCACAAAATATATGAAGCACCTGTTGACAGGTTTGAAGGGAGAAGTAGATAATTCAACAATAATACTAAGAACTTATATAAACAATTTTCAACAATGTATAAAACATTTAGACTGAAGATGAACAAGGACGTAGAAGATTTGAACAAAAGTATAAACCAAGTGGACATAGCACCTCACCCAACAGCAGCAGAATACCCATTCTTCTCTAGTGCACAAGACACTCTTCAGGATAGACCATATGTTATGTAATAAAATAATTCTCTATAAATTCCAAAGTGTTGAAATGATTCATTGTAATTCTTCTGACCATAAGGAAATGAAGCTAGAAATCAATAGCAGGAGGAGAAATGGAAAATTCACAAATATATGAAAATTAAACAATATATAACCAACCAACCAATTGAGTGAAGAAGAAATCAGTGGGAAATTAAGCTATATCTTGATGTGAAAGAAAATGTAAATACAACATACCACAACTTATGGAATAAAGGAAATGAAGTTCTAAGACAGAAACTTACAACTTTAAATATTTATATTAAAGTAGGAAGAAAGATCTCAAAGCAGAAACCTAACATCATAAATAGAAGATCTCGAAAAAGAAGAGCAAATTAAATGCTAAGCCAGTACAAGGAAAGAAATAACACAGATTGGAATGGAGATAAGTGAATTATCAATAGAGAGAATCAATGAAAGCAGTTTTTTAAAAATACAATCAACAAATTATTAGCTAAATTAACAAATTAAAAAAAGGAAGGACACAAGTGACTTACAGCAAATAATGGGGGACATTACTACTAATCCAAAGAAATAAAAGGGTAAAAGGGCTTTGGATCAATATGGTGATGCAAACAGCTATGGAAAACCTCTCCCAGAGACTGGGGGGGAAGAAAAAGGACAATTCTCACTTGTTCAGAACCCTGAAGAAAAGAATCCCACAAATGTTGAGTCAAAGAAAAATTAAAATATCCAATTGGAAATTTCCATCTCAGACTGGACAGTCCTTCCTCCTCCCCCTCACTTGGTCCCACACAACTAAGGAATTGCACAGAAGCAGCAGCCAGGATCCTTCCCACTTCCCACCAGGGATACAGACTATAACATCTCTCACAGCAGTGACACAGGTCTCCACCCATATCCAGACACAGGACCCAAGTCCAAAGAGACCCACTGCAAGAATTAAGTTGTGGGGGAGGGTGGAATACAAAAGAGCAGTAGAGAGAAATTTTCAAAATGGAGGATAAGGGAGGGAGTTGCAAAATCTTCCCCAAATGCAGCAAGAAGCATGGCATAAAATACACAAATCAACTGTTTGGGGACCCAGGGGACAGGGGAGGAGATTTCAAGGCCCAGGTCAATGAGGGATAAAGAGTCTGAGGAACCGTGGACAGAATCTGTGTTTCCAGACTTAGGTCCTGGTGCTCATCCCACATCCTTGAGGGAAACAGTAGCAGGTGGCCTATTCCTTGTCTTGGAGACAGCTGCAGACTGGGGCAGCTGGGGGAATCCTCCACCACATGTAAAGTGGGGGACACAACTGCCCATTGAGCCAGATTTTGGTTGGTGAAGTGACAGCAGAAGAACCCCACAGTTTCAACCCCACCCAGTCAAGCACTGCCTGGGCTCCAGAGTAAACAGTTTCTGAGTATGATTAAGTCACTGAATAGTGCCATCAGTTGGGCAGGCCAGGAAGTACACCAGAATTGCAGGGCTTTTCAGAACCTCTACAGATCCTATCCCAGGCCCATTAGAGCTGGTCTATAACCCCTGTATGGGAAAACAGGCCTTGTTTTGGCTGAGAAATATGGATAACCCAACTGTCAAAGCAGTGCCTAAAACAAACTCAGATCTTGCTGGCCAGTGGAAAGCAGAGAACTTTTGGGCCAGCTCTGGCTGAGAATGTTGAAACTCTTAGTCCCTCAACTGAAGATCTTTCCACATTGGAGCCTGGGGATAACTGGACACATTGTGCCCACAGGCAGAGTCTTTGCCAAGGTGCACAGTGCCTACTCCCTACTCCCAGGGTTGGCAGGTTCTTGTGCACATGGAGGACTGAAACCTTGACTGAACTGGTGTCTGATTGAGTCCTGTTCTAGGGGGTTACCACAGTCAGGAAGAGGTAAGGTTGTGCGGAAGAAGTGGTACATGACCACCATCGCTGGCAAGACAGAGAAAGTGCAGTCTGGCAAGCTGATTTTCTGCCCAGTTTCTAATAGACTTAGGAAAAGTCTTTCACCTGCTATATGAGGCACCAGGCTTGGTTTCACTAGGAATTACTGACAACCAAGTGTCAAGGAAGACATACAATGCAAACCCAAGCTATTACAAAATCTTAGATAAGTGAGAAAAATCAAATTCAAAATAACCTTATCAAGATAGTCAAATACCTAGAAATCAGCAAAAAAAATCATAAAGCATATGAAAAATGAGAAGATATGACCAAAAAAAAGGACCAAATTAAAAAGCCAGATGAGACATAGAATTTGAACAAATAATCAAAGATGTTCACATAAATCTCCTAAATAACTTCAATGAGTTGGCTAAAGAGATAAAAGATATCAAAAATGCACTAGAAAAGCGTAAAGAAGAATTTGAAATAATAAATAGAAAAATAGTAGATCCTACAGAAGTGAAAGATACTGTAGATTAAATAAAAAATATAGGAGAAATACTCAATAGCAGATTTGAAGAGTGAGAAGAAACAATAAGCAAACTAGAAAACAGAGCAACTGAATTTT
The DNA here is from genome assembly GCF_023851605.1 of Tamandua tetradactyla. Lineage (NCBI taxonomy): Eukaryota > Metazoa > Chordata > Mammalia > Pilosa > Myrmecophagidae > Tamandua > Tamandua tetradactyla. Next base: position 118,256,461 of record NC_135333.1, read on the forward strand.
AATGCACACACACAAAATATAAATCAGATGGAAAAAATTGAACTGGATCTCAGGGAAATGATTGACAACATAAAGCACAGAAATATAAGAATCATTGATGTCCCAGAAGGAGAAGAGAAGAAGAAAGAACTTGGAAGATTATTTGAGAAGATAATGGGAGAGACTTCCTAAACCCTGTCTAAGACATAAATATTAATAACTTTCTCTGTTGTCACCAGCACTGCTTGCTGCTCCTCCTTGCAGTACCTTGGCTATAGCATTCATGTTTGTGACCTTCTGCTATATGCTGGTGATGCTGCTCACTGCTGAGCTTATTTTTTTTTCTCCATCTGTCACATTATAGCATTGATGAACTGAAGGCTGATTACAAGAATCCTTTAGACCAGTGTAATACCCTGAACTCGCTTGTACTTCCAGAGAACCTCATCAATGCTTTCTTCAGTGTCATGTTTCTTTGTGCAGCCGAATGGCTCACAATGGGTCTCAATATGCCCCTCTTGGCATATCATATTTGGAGGTATATGAGTAGACCAGTGATGAGTGGACCAGGACTCTATGATCCTACAACCATCACAAATGCAGATATTCTAGCATATTTTCAGAAAGTAGGATGGTGCAAATTATCTATGTATCTCCTAACATTTTTTTACTACCTGTACAGCATGATCTATGTTTTGGTGAGCTCTTAGAACATATAGAAGAATTGATCCAGTTAAGTACATGCAAAAGCCACCAAATGAAGGGATTCTATCCAGCATGGTCCTGTTTCCAAGAGTAGACTATAGAATCAGATTAGTTATTTTAAAACAATGATTCCTTATTTTAAACATGTTTCCACATTTTTTTGCTTGTGAAAAGACTGTTTTCATGTATTATACATGGATAAAGAATTAAAATGGAATTATACATAAATTAATATAAAATGATTACCTCTGGTGTTGACAGGTTTGAACTTGCATTCCTTAAAGACCAGCCATAATCCTCTGAATGATTGCATTAATTACTGACTGCCCTTAGTCCATTGGAAGCTTTTGTTCATAGGAACTTGTAGGGCTCATTTTGGTTTTATTGAAATGCCACTTACTTATAAATTAGCTGTAGATATCATGTGCTCTTGATTAACTGAAAATGTATACCTGACCTGTGGAAAACTTCATGAGTTTCCTTGTCTGTCATGTAGATGATTATGTATGAATACATTTACAGAAATAAGAATGTGATTTTTCCTCTTTGACTTGAATAGGATCCCTATATATTACATGAGTGAGAGATTTCCCACATTTCCATCAGAGTGATATACTTGCTTTAATTCTTAAGCATAAATGAATATGATATAAAAATATATATTGAATTACTTGTGAAGAATGCATTTAAAGCTATTTTAAATGTGTTTTTTATTTGTAAGACATTATTTATTAAGAAATGGATTATTATATTTATTGTTCTAATCTGGTGGTAAAGATATTCTTAAGAATTTACAAGTATCTTAGATTATAAAATCTGAATGAGAGAGAACATTGTATAATCATCCTGCTGTTCCTTTAGTGCAATACAATAAAATTCTGAAATTAATAAAAAAGACATAAGTATTCATATCACAGAATTTGAACAAACTCCATACAGGATAAATCTAAATAAAGCCTCTCTAAGACATACACTAATCAGAGTGTCAAATGCCAAAGAGAAGGAGAGAGTCCTGAAAGTAGTGAAAGAAAAGCAAATTACCACCCACATAGGTACCACATAAGACTAAGCGCTGACTGAGTACATCGGGCACCATGGAGGTGAGAAGTCAATATATCTTAAATATATTTAAGATTCTGAAAGAGAAAAATCCCCTGCAAAGCTATCCTTTGCTGGTGAAATGAGGGAGAGTTTACAATTTTCAAAGATAAACAAATGTTGAGAGAATTTGTTAACAAGAGACCTGCCCTACAAGAAATACTAAAGAGAGTTCTGTTGGCTGAAGAAAAAGACAGAAGGGAGAGGTCTAGAGGAGGTCGCAGAATCAAAGAGGATTAAAAGATAAAAAGAGAAAGAAAAAATAGATCTGATGAATAAATACCAAAGGATAAGATGGTTGAATCAATAACTGCTTTTACAGTAATAACATTGAATGTTAAGGAATTAAACTCTTCACTTAAAAGACAGAAATTGTAAGAATGGATTAAAAAATATGGTTCATCTATAGGCTGTCTACAACTCATCTTAGACCCAAAGATACAAATAGGTTGAAGGTTAAAGAATGGAGAAAGATATTCTACACAAGTAATAACCAAAGAAACCTGGAGTAGCTTTATTAATAACCAGCAGAATAGACTTTAAATGTAAAGTTACCATGTGTGCCAAGGAGCAATTCACTAAGAAGAAATAATCATAAATGTTTATGCACTCGATCAAGGAGCCCCCAAAGTATAGGAGGCAAACATTGACAAAACTGAAGGCAGCAATGGATATTTCTAAAATAATAGTGAGAGAATTCAAAACAATGGTCTCTTCTATAGATAGAACAACCAAACAGAGGATCATAAGGAAATAGAGAACATAAATGATATGATAAATGATTTAGAACTAACATACATATATACCCCAAAATATCAGGGTAAAGATTCTTCACAAATGCTCATGGAACATTACCCAGAATAGACCATATGCTGGAGCATAAAACAGGTCTTAATAATTTTGTAAAGATTGAAATTATTCAATTCACTTTTTCAGATCACAATGGGATGAAGGTGGAAACCAGTAACCACTGAAGAACTAGAACTTTTTACCAATATATGGAGGTTAAACAACATGCTCTTAAATAATCAGTGGGTCAAAGAAGAAATTGCAAGATAACTTAATAAGTATCTATATATGAATGAAAATGGAAATACAACATATCAAAACCTATGGGATGCAGTAAAGACAGTACTGAGATGGAAATTTATAGCTCTAAAATACTACATTAAGAAGCAGGAAATAGCTAAAACCAAAGACCTAACTGAACAACCAATGAAACTAGAGAAAGAGAAGCAAATGAACTCTAAAGAAAGTAGAAGAGAAGAAATAGCAAAGATCAAATTGGAAATAAATGAATTGGAGAACCAAAAATAAAAAATAGAATCAATAAATACAAAAGATGGTTCTTTGAGAAGATCAGCAAGATTGACAAACCATTAGCAAGACTAACAAAGTGAAAAAGAGAGTATATGCAAATAAAATGAATCAGAAATGGAGGGTGGTCATTACCATGCACTCCAAAAGAATAAAAAATAATTTTAAGAATTACTATGAACAACTGTATACCAACAAACTAGACAAGTTAGACTTAATGGACAATTTCCTAAACACATGAATAGTCTGTACCGACTTGAGAAGAAATAGAAGACCTCAACAAACCAATCACAAGTAAGGAGATTCAATCAGACACCTAAAACCTTCTAATAAAAGAAGCTCAGGGCCAGATGACTTCACATGGGAATTTTACCAAACATTCCCAGAAGGACTAACACCATTCCAGCTTAAAATCTTCCAAAAATTTGAAGAAAAGAGAACACTACCTAATGCCTGCTATAGAACTGTCATCATTCCAAAGTAAAAATCTGATAAAGATACTATAAGAAGGGAAAACTACAGACCAATCTCTAGTAATGGATATAGATGCAAAAGTTCTCAACAAAATACTTGCAATTCCAATCCCATAGCACATTACAAACAATTATGCACCATGACGAACTCGGGGTTGATTTCAGGAATGCAAGGGTAGTTCGACACAAGAAAATAATCAATGTATTACAACACATTGACAAATTAAAAGGTAAAAATCAAATGATCATCTCAATTGACATGGAAAAGGTATGCAACAAAACTCAGATTCCTTTTCTGATAGAAACACTTCAAAAGGTAGAAGTCGAAGGAAAAAAACCTTAATATGATAAAGGATATACATAAAAATGCACAGCAAACATTGTTCTCAGTGGTGAGAGACTGAAAACCTCCCCCCAAAATTGGAAATGAAGCAAAGATGCCCACTGTCCCCACTGTTATTCAACATTGTGCTAGAAGTTCTAGCTAGGGCAATTAGGCAAGAAAAAGATATAAAAAGCATTCAGATCAGAAAGTGTGCCTGTTTGAAGCACTTATGTACCCCAGAAAAGCCATGTCTTTTTTCCTGATCCAATCTTTGGAGGGCAGTTATATTCCTTTTAATCCTGTCTCTATATTGTAGGGTAGAAACTTTGGATTGTTTCTACGGAGAGTGACACACCCAATTTGAATTGTGACCTCTTGATTACATGGTGACTCTTCCTGTTCAAGGTAGGTCTTGATTAATTTACTGGAGACCTTTAAAAGAGGAAATACTTTGGAGAAAACTCAGAGCTGAGAGAGATGCAGAAATTTAAAGATGCTTGGAATGCAAACAGAAATAGCAGGTGTCTAAACATGGACATTTGGAGATGCAGAGCCCAATAGACATCATACATGTCCCTTCCCATGAAAAGCTAAGCAAGCCAGAATCCAGAGTTTTGTTCCAGAGTTGCTAAGTGAAGGCTCACAGATGCTTAGTGAGGAAACCACTGGCATCAGAAGCTGGAAGCAATGGAATCAGGAACAAAGACAAAAACACATCAGCCACATACTTCTCATGTGACAGGCATTGCCCTTTCTTCAGACAAGGTGTCTTTTTCTAGAGTCCGTAGAGCATGAACTTGTAACTTAATGAGTTTCCTTTTTAAAAGCTGCTGCATTTCTTGTATATTGCATTCTGGCAGTAGTGATAAATATGAACTATGACCACATGACCAGTTACAGAAATGAGGAATGTGATTCTACAAACATTTCCACCTTTTCACTGTTTCTTCAGGCAGCCAGGCTTTCCAATGGAGTTGATCAAGACCCTTCATCAGAGCATCCAGCCTCACAGTCTGCCTTAAAGATTTTGGATTCTTGCATACCCATGATTGTGTGAGACACTTTTATAAATCTAATATTTACAGATATCTCTTATTGATTCTATTTCCCTAGAGAACCTGACTAATACAGAAAGGAAGAATAAAATTCTCATTATTTGCAGATTACATGATCCTATATTTGGAAAATCCTGAGAAATCTATGACAGAATTACTTGAGCTAATAAACAAATTCGGCAAAATAGCAGGATACAAGACTAGCATGCAAAAATCAGTAGAGTTTCTATACACTGGTTATGACCTAACTGAGAAGGCAATTAAGAAAAAATTCCACTCACAATAGCAACGAAAAGAATCAAATACCTAGGAATAAATTTAATCAGGGATATAAAATGTCTGTACACATAAAACTACAAAACATTGCTAAAATAAATCAAAGAAGACCTAAATAAGTGGAAAGACATTCTGTGTTCATGGTCAGGAGAGCTAAATGTATCATTATATCAATTCTACCCAAATTGATCTATAGATTCAAAGCAGTACCAATCAAAATTCAATCAAACTATTTTGTAGACTTTCCAAAGTTAGTTATTAAATTTATTTGGAAGGGAAAGGACCTTGAATAGCAAAAAGCATCATAAGAAAGAGCAAAGTAGGAAGACGTATACTTCCTAACTTTAAAATTTATTATAAAGCCACAGTAGTCAATACAGCATGATATTGGCACAAAGATAGATATATTGATCAATGGAATTGAATTGAGAGTTCAGAAGTAGAGCATCAGATCTATGGTCAGTTGATTTTTCATAAGGTCTCTAAATCTGCTGAACTGGAACAGAATAGTCTCTTTGATAAATTGATCTGGGAGAACTGCATATCCATATCCAAAGAAATGAAAGAGGACCCCTACCTCATACCCTATTCAGAAATTCACTCAAAGTACATAAAAGGCCTAAATATAAGAGCCAGTACTGTTAAACTCCTAGAAAAGAATATTACAAAACATCTTCAAAACCTAGTGATAGGAGATAGCTGCTTAGACTTTACATCCAAAGCACATGCAGTGAAAGAAAAAATAGATAAATTGGAACTCCTCAAGACTGAACATTTCTGTACTCCAAAGGACTTTGTCAGACAGGTGAAAAGGCAGCCAACTCAATGGGAGAGAATATCTTGTAACCATATATCTAATAAAGGTCTGATATCAAGTATATATAAAGATATCTTACAACACAATGACAGAAGGACAAACAAGCAATTTTAAAATGGGCTAAAGATATGAATAGACATTTTTCCAAAGAGTAAATACAAATTGCTGAAAAGTACATGAAGAGATGTTCATCTTCATTAGCTATTAGAGAAAAGCAAATCAAAACCATAGTGAGATATCATCTCACACCAATAAAAATGACTGCTATTAAACAAAGAGGAAACTACAAATGTTGGAGAGGATGTAGAGAAATAGGAACACTTATTCACTGCTGGTGGGAATGTAAAATGGTGCAACCACTGTGGAAGACAGTTTGCTGGTTCCTCAGAAAAGTAAATATTGTGTTGCCCTACAACGAAGCAATTCTGCTACTGCATAAATACCCAGAAGATCTAAAAGCAGGCTCATGAACAGACATTTGTGCACCAATATTCATAGTGGCATAATTCAAAATTACCAAGAGATGGGAACAATCCAAGAGCCAACGGACAGATGAGTGGATAAACAAAATGTGGTATATTCACACAATGGAATATTATGCTTTAGTAAGAAGGAATGAGGTCCTGAAGCACATGAGAACATGGATGAACATTGAGGACATAATACTGAGTGAAATAAGCCAGACACAAAAGGTCAGATATTGTATTATTTCACTAATATGAACTAACTAGAACATGTAAGCTCAGACCTAGAGACAGATAGAAGGAAGAGAAGTGGAAGCTGTTATCAAGTATGTGCAGAATTGTTAATGAGTTTGAATTTAAATATTTGGGAATGGACAGAGGTGATAGTAGTTTGCTGTTGGTATTATAAATAATGTTTCATACTGTAGGTGAATTTGATTGAAAGCAGTTGCTTAAAGTCATGTTTGTCACTGATTAACACTGCAAAAATAAATTCTTGCCTGAACTACTACAAATGTAAAAATAAAAATAAAAAAGTAATTATTGATGGTATATGGGCAAAAATATAGCTATTGCGAACTGGGAATATATATTAGGGCATCCTCTTGCTTTAAGAATATGTTTCTATTAAATTCACTTGCAAGATATTGCCACTGAGAGGGTGAGCTTGCCAAACTACATCTACACACTGTGTGTAATGGTGATAGTTTAATAAAATCAAAGGCAAAAGCAGGTTGGATGTGTGTTAAATTCTCCAGTAGTTAAGAATCAAATGTTGTCTCACAGTTGAAGTATAGCAAACAAGTATTTGGATTTGGGCATTCAAATTGCTTCTGAATGGGATTATATAATTATAGGCATATTTTCTAATTCTCAATTGATTTAATTTTTCCATTTTTCTATTTAGTTCATAATTTAGTTAGATGACTTAACTTTGGCAATCAGAATATCTTTTAAAAAGATGGGAAATTATTGTTGAACTCAAAAAAGAAAAAGAAGTGATTTCTTAGCTTGTTTTTAATAATTATTTAAATATTAGTTTTGCTGGTCTTGGTGCTTACTTAAGTTACTAATTTCTTTTTGCATGGGCAGGCACTAGGAATCAAACCTGGGTCTCCAGCATGGCAGGTGTGAACTCTCTTGGCCTACCCATTAAGTTACTGATTTTTATATAGCTAAGACCTTCATTAAACATCTTAACTAAAGAAAAGAATTCTCTAAAGAAAACAAACTTCAATTTTTTCTATTTCAAAAAATCATTAGAAGAATAAATGAAAAACAAAAACCAAACAAAATCATTAGAACACATGCTATTGGTATAGCTGTTTATCAATAATAAAAGCAATATATCATATTTTATATTTCATACCACATTGATTTGCTCATTATTAACACTATTGATTACATTTGCAGAAGTAATTAGACCCATTGATAAGTTATATTTTTTATTTTTCATATACCCATGTGTTAGTCATATCAATATTATGACTCATGCAGTATTATGTAGCAATTCACCTGCAATCCAGATACCAGGATAAATTTGCTTCACTCTTGTTCACACATTTTCAAAGGTCAACAAACATTAAAAACACATGTGTATTCCCTATTATTAATCACAAACATATGTAAGGTAAAGATTGACAACAATGATAAGAGAAAAAGACAAATTCATGATATAAGCTGGAATCTTTAACACATTTTTCAGTGATTCAACCATTCACATTTGGAGTTATAGTTTCATGAGAGAAATCATATTTATAAAGATGTTATTAATGCTGCCAGAAATGTAGTATATCAGAAATGAGTTGCTTTTTTAAAAGGGAATTTATTGAGTTATAAGTTTACAGTTCTAAGTCCAAAAAAATGTCCAAACTAAGGCATCCAGAGAAACATATTTTGAATCAATACAGGGCCAGTGATGTTAAGGATTTCTCTCTCAGCTAGGAACACATGTGTTGACTGCCATTAGCTTTCTCTCCAAGCTTCTCATTTCAAATGGTATTTCCAGGGGCATTTTCTTTCTGCATCTCCAGGTATCTTTCTGTGTCAGCTCTTAGCTCTTTCTGAAATGATTTCCTCTTAAAGGACTCCAGTAAATGACCCATCCTGAATGGATGGAGACGCATCTGCATGGAAACCACTTAATCAAAAGGTCCCACCACCAATTGAGTGGTTCAAATCTCCATGGAAACAATCTAATCAAGTATTTAATCAGGAGTAAAGAATAGGCTTTTCTGGGGTACACAACAGTTTCAAACTGGTACAGATGTCAACTGAAAAAGAAAAACGTTAATCATGTATCTGGTTTCATATTCGGTTTCTTAATAAGATTGCAAGGGCACAGGTTTTGTTTGTCCCAATTGTGCATATTATGACAATACTTTTCATTTTCATTTATTTTTTTAGGTCCTTCCAGTCTCCTCTTTCTTTGCTTTTCCCCATACTGAAATGCTTAACTTTCACAATAGAGAAATAGTATTTTATGCAGGCCTCTGATTATATGTATTTTAATGTAAGAAGAAGCATTTCAAAGGAATAGTTCTTTGCACTTTAAATGATCTCATATTTGGAACAAGCATTTTAAAATTCAAAGTGTGTCTTTGGTTTGTCTTTCTTGTATTAGAGCAAATCAAAGCATTTCTAAGCAATTAAAAAGATTACTTAGGCAGAGGGTTTCCTGAATTGGTACAAGGAACATTTTCCCTGGAATTAGAGTATAAACTTGTTTTACTTCTGTTGCATTGCTTCGAGCTATGGACGGAGCCCGGAGGGAATGATTTGTGTTTTTGTCAACCCAGTCAACCTCTCAGCTTTTCTCAGCAGCATTCAGCCTTCAGAATCTGTTTCAGGCATATTTTATTGAATTCTTCTGTCCACAATTTCTGCTTTTCTCCTCCTCAAATCACTTCTCCTCACTAATTTAGCAACCAGATTTCCAACCTTATTTTTGTGTTCTTTGAGTTTTTGATACATGTGACTTGCCAGACAACTTCCAAGAATAAATTGATACATATGAACCAATTTTGTAAGCAAATTAGAAGAATCTTACTTTCTCTTTGGTATTTAACACTGTCCATTTCATAAACCTACCAGCTAAAGCCATAAATGGTTTTCTCTGGTATTCCATTAGCTACTGGGAATGGGACTCAGGAAGATCCTTCTTTGTGTCCAAAGATTCACATTCATAAAAACAAAAAGAAAAAAATAAAAGCAAAAGTGAAAAAAAATTCACATTCAATTAGCTGCTCTCAGGGAGCCACTCCATAGAAGAATATCTTGAAAATGAATTCTTACCAAGTAGTTAAAAGCCACTTAATAAATTGCCCCTTTAGTATGTTTTCATATTTATTAGTGGGAAGTGATTGTTAAATGAGCTATTAGGCCTAATTTATGGATATAGGGAAACCATATCTGCCTAAATTGTAACCAATATGTGTGTTCTCAATTGAGAATTAAAAATGCATTAGGTTACTTTCTTTCTCTTCTCCCCTATTACTCAATAATCAATATTCATTCATTCCAATATGCATAAATTGTGCACCTATTTTTACAGAGCATAATATCAGAGACTAGAAACCCACTCCCGTGCAAATTGCTCCATCAAGGAATGTTCAGACTATCAGTGAGAGATAACATTTCATTTTATTGCATGTTCAATGGCATAGTAACATGAAGTAACAGTGAAAATGTAACTTTGGGTTTAGGCAGTAACTACTCCAAACTTGTTCTTTAACAATCACTCTTCTTTTATATGACAGCTATTCATATTTTCCTATCTTTGCTTGGTTTTCCTAGGTTCTTTTCTTTCTATTAAAGTTGGCAGTGTCAGCTTTAACCATAAGTTGAGTTGGCAAGGTGCATTGTTCAGCATTCACAAACATGACTACACAACAGGGTAACCCACTTTGGCTTGTTAAATAAGTGGTTTACTGAAGAGATGGTATGTTACCAAGTACTACGAAGCCACAGAACAAACTCAGTGATAGGTCAGTTTCATTCTCCTACTTCTTATTCTCCTCCATCTATCTCTCCCTCCCTCTGTTCCTCCTTTGCTCCCTCCCTCCCTCCCTCCCTCCCTCCCTCCATTTTAGTATATCTTATATTACTTCCATTTTAGAGTATCTTATATCTTTGTATTGGCTACTGACTTTCTTATTCTAGCCCTTTCTATCTTAGAAAGTTCTTAGTTTCTAAATTTACTGTCTGTTTCTCCTTATGAAAACACTTCTTTTCTAATTTTCATAGGAATGACTTTTGAATTCAATTATATTAGCATTTGAAAACTCATTAATTTAATGTGCTAAATAGCTTATATAATCACATTTTAAATTACGAAGGTTGTTCAATCAACGTTACTTCTAACATTGCAGGTAGACTTATGGCAGATACTTTGGATATGACTGCTTTGTTTTGCTCTTTGTCTGCCTGCAACCATAAAGCATTATCTTTCTCTTCGAAGGAACAGAGGTTGTCCTGAGAGCTTAAGAATTGCTTTTGTTTGGATGAATTAAACTTTGAAAAGTTTTATTAAATAAATAATAAACTTTACCACTTTCCCTCCATAAGTAGTGTTGTGAGTTATCATTGATAGACCTTGACAACTTAATCAATGAAACCTACCAATTATCACTGTCATTTTGGGAGCTTTAAGAGTGATGGGAATTCAATTTTTGTGCTTCATAGACTCCCTATTTAATGAATTGTCATATACAGTTCAGACACTCTGACCTCACTTATCTTTGGAACAATTCTCATTCAGTCTATTTGGGACAGAGGCTGCCCAAAGCCTGTGATAATTGAGATTCAAGAAGAGTCTGGATGCCTCTTACCCCAGATATAACAAAAAGGATTAAAATAACAGATGGATAATAAGGTGATACTCCCTGCAAGACAATTTCTAATACTGACATTATTTGATTTTATGGCACTAGTGGATATTTTGTGGAGGAGGTATTTTTTCCTCTACCCTTCATATTGTGCTGCTTAAGTAGTAACAGTTTCCTCAACTGATATTTATGCCTGATCTTTGCAAAGAATAAAGTGACCATGGTAGGAAAATTCTAATTTTATGTTCATTCAAAATAAAACACATCAGAAGTGACTGTTAATTTTCTTTTTTACATTATTAATTTTAATTAACTGAGTTCCAGATTTTAGCACTGAATATATGCACCCTTTGTTTATGTTTAGAAAATGGAAAAATACTGCAATAATTACATACTTACTTTTCTGACAGTGCTTCAGTATCCTTGATGGAACCACAATGAAGAGCATTACACTGATGAGCAATTTATGTATACTCTGATTCCACTCTTATAGTCAACCTAACTCTACTTCCATCTCTCCCATGACCCCAAACACACACCACACCACAGCAAGCACACACATACCTTCATATAGGCAAGCCCAACAATGGACAGAACACAATTAGATTTTCATTGTTCCTGATATGATGAGAACAGTGTCAACTGCCTCTTTCATTGCTAAGTCTAAAAAAATGGCATCAGATCTTAGATGTCCCAGCAGCACACTTTGAGTTCAAAGGAAAAAGAGAGTGGTACAGAGAAAAAGGAACTTCTTGCTCTGATGTGTCAGAGGAGCACATTTGATCCTCATTGGCAGATGTGGAACAAGCAGCTATATGGTGCCTCATGGGAACATAGGCTCAGGCACAATAAAGACTTTCAGTAAATGACTTTGCTTTATTACTTAAAAGGAGTCCAAGAGATCAGTGCAAGATATTCCCTCATGGCCAGACTCCCCCAGGAGGCCAACTGCTTGGGTTAAGGTTGATGGAGAGGAGGGACCCTATGCTGACAATCACACTTCTTTTATACTGATAGCTACTCATATTTTTCTATCTTCACTCATTTTTTTCTAGGCTCTTTTCTTTCTGTCAATTAGCCTATCTATTGGCAATTAAGTGCATATTTGCTTTTTGACCCTTTTCAATCATTTGTGCAAATCCAGTTTTCCATATGGTATCATTTTTCTTGTAGTATTTCCTTAACATGTCTTCTCATCCAGACTTAGTAGGTCACACATTTTCTCTCCTTTTTATTGTCTGAAATATCATGACTTCACCTTCATATTTCATATTCTACATTGAAAATTTCTTTCAGTATTTTAGAGATATTATCCTTTTGTCTTCTGAATTGCATAGCTTAGATAATTTATCTGCAGGAATTCTTTTTTCTTTTCATTTGTGCATAATGTCTATTTTTTTCTCTGATGCTGCTTTTAAGGCACTATCTTGAGCATTGCTTCTCAAAATTTAGAATATGATGTGACTAGGTTTTATTTCTTCTTATCCTGTTTAGGTTCTGTTAAACTTCATGTAAATGTGGCTTGATAGCTTTCAACAAATTTGGAAAATAAATGGCCAATATTTCTTCATAGTTTTATTGACCCCTGCCTCCCTTACTCTTTCTGGAACTTTAATAATAGCATACTTGTCTATTTGTTACTGTCTGCAGTCACCAAGCCTCTGTGTAAATTAAAAAACTTACTCTATGTTCATCATATAAAGTTTATATTTATAGTCAAGGTCACTGATCTTTTCTTCTGTAATGTCTCTTCTCTTAATGCAATCCCATGATATTTTCCTTTTAGCTATTATAAATCTCATCTTTATAAATTTTGTTTGCTTTTTTCTCTCCTAATTTTATTCATGACTTTCATTAAATATCATACTGCATTTTAGCTATTTGCTTATTATTGTTTCCCTTGCTAGACTGTAAGTTTCTTGAGATTGAAACTATATTTTAACTCATCTTCAAATGGTCAGCTTAGGACATATAGCAAACACCCAATAAATATTAGGTGAATAAATGTATGAAGTCATAAGCACAGAATACCTGAGCAATCATTTATTAAACTGTTTTGTTTTTAAAGGTAAGAAAACTGAGACCTTCTAGACTTCCCAAAATATCTAGGGAGTTCTTCTGTTTTCATCCTAACTTATAAAAGTACATTATAGTATTATCTTTCTACAGAGTACACATTTTTAAAAATGTGAAATAATCATTCAATTCACATTTCTAATTTTTTAATTTTAATTTTAAGCTTGATCTATTGACAGAATACCACTAGTAGGTTCTCAGTCATTAAAATATGAAGTGAACCTACCATGTTAATAATAATCTCGAGTCCAAAACCATGGTCTAATTATACTATGAAAAACTGTAAATTCTGCATCTTGAGAATTCTAACATGACTTTAGGATCAATTGCCATGGATCCAATTTCATTGTATGTCACACAATAAACTTTAATCTATTTTGGCTACTTTAACAAATATTATAATGTAGCCATTATTTATAATGTTTATAGCCATGATTTATATCTAATACCAATGCTATAACATGCAAGGCCAAATGTTACCGATTTCCTTTATTTTCATCTCCCTCTCTTCATCATTTGACTTCTGTGAGTTTCTCTTTCATTCTATGGCTTCAGCTGTTACTATAAAAGAATGGTTGTTGTACCTTATTGTACCAGTTTGAATCTGTTATGTTCCCCAGAAAATCAATGTTCTTCTAATCCAATCTTGTGGGTGCAGACGTACTGTGGCTGGGGCCTTTTGATTAAGTTGTTTCCATGGAGATGTGACCCCACCCATTCAGGGTGAATCTTACTGGAGTCCTCTCTGAAGTGAAGAAAAGACAAAAAACATGGAGAAAGCTCAGAGTCAATATAGAGCAGAGATATAAAACCAAGCAAAGGACACTTGGAGACAGAAAATGCTCCAGGAGATGGTAAGCCAAGAGATGAAATCCAGAGTTTGCCCTAGGAAGCTAAGAGAGGACCCACAGATGCTTCAAAAGGGAAAAATGCCCCATGAGAGTCCAGAAGGACCTGCAGGATATTAGAGAGCCATTTTGGAAGCCAACCATATATACAAAAAAAAAATCAGCAGATTTCAGAGTTTGGTATGGATTACAATTCCACAATTTTAGGTTTTTACTTCTAGCTGTTCTAAGATACTGGAGACTAAAAGAAATATCAATTTAATGATTCAGCAATCATATGTTTGTTACACCCTACCTCTTCTGTGTAATTCATCATCACCTTTGATCTTTCTATCCCACTCTTTAGGGGTATTTGGGCTATGCCCATTCTAACGTCTTCATGTTGGAAGGGGCTGTCAATAATATCGGGTAGGGAACTAGCTGATGTTCTAGAGAGGCTAAGCCCTCTAGGTTTCAGGACTTATCTGGTCCAGGGACACATCTGGAGGTTATAGGTTTCTGGAAAGTTACCCTAGTGAATGGAAACTTTGTAGAATCTTATATATTGCCCTGGGTGTTCTTTAGGATTGGCTGGAATGGTTTTGGTTGGGTTTTGGCAAGTTATGATAGGTAGCAATGTCTAACTGAAGCTTGCATAGAGTGACCTCCAGATATGACTCATGCGCAAAGAGTTTTTAAGTCCAGGGTACAGGGGAAAGACTGCTTTGGTATGCTATGAGCTATGTTTAACAAGGAAAGATCAGCATTACCACCACAACAGCAGAGGTAAATAAAGGAGGTCAGACAAGAGTTAAGGGGAGGTTTAGATTTCCTATTTGGTGAAGGTGTGTTTATTGGTTATCTTTCTGTTGGGAATAATGAAATTAGCTAAAATTAAGAGTGTTGATGGACTGTGAATTTTGGGCATTATACAACATGCCTAATGAATGCAAGTGGCTGAAGTGTGTGCTGACTGAGAAGTAGATTGGCGAATGATGGTGCATACATATGATTGAATATTGCACTGCTACAAAAAGGAATGAAGCCATGAGGCATGCAATGATGTGAATGAAGCTCTGGAACATTTGGTGAGGCAACATATGCCAGAAATGAAAGAGCAACTATGGTATGGTCTCCTTTAGAAAATGCTTATAAGAAAACAGGGGCCTAGAAACTAAGCTCTTATAGCAGACACATTTAGTTGGAGTGGTAATTATAATTTCTGGATTTTTAGAGGCTGTTTTATATATTTATAACCTGGTACTTAAAGATAAGAATGAAACCGATCAGCTTGGGATTAAGGTAAATCAGAGCATAGGGGTAAGGAAGACATTGTCTATATTTAGAACCATACCTACTCTTTGAGACCAAAGGAAGAAAGATTTATTCTATCTGGCACCTAAGTTTTCTGTAGCACATAATCTAACTCAACCTGTTTGAATAGCTCATTTGAACAACTGAAACATAGGGAGCCCAGAATAAGAATGAGGACCTTTAATCTTGTATAGTTTAATATAATACCTTATACATTCTAGAATATATTAAGCAGATAATCAAAAAGTATTGGTAAAGTCCCTTGAGGGATGGGAGAAAAATATGGGACTATTAAACTTTACCACCAGGGAAACCCCTGATACTATGTGGGACACCATGTGGGACATGACATCCAGGAGTGAAAGTCTCCTTAGCAGCATGGGAGATGAATCCCAGGGATGAGACTGGCCCTGGCACTATGGGATCAACAATTCTGTCCTGCTCAAAAGGGGACAAAGAAGTGTAACTAATAAAGTATCAGTGGCATATTCCTTTTCTTTTGATAGTGATTAGCTTAGTCATTTTTGTTGTAGTTGAATGTTCAATTTACTTTTGATCTTTTTTTTTAACAATATTTTATTTCTTTGTTTTTCTCTAGAATTGGGAAGATATACTAACTTGAAATTCTTTTAAGGTTTAGACTATTTTCACCTTTTTCTTTGTATTTTTCATTGTGAACAATTCTATCTGTTGGCTTCCTATAGGCAAAATGAGTGGTTTAATATATTATTTCCTCCTTTCTTCACTCTGAATAATTTAATCCCGATGATGAATATTAGTTTATCACTATTTAAGTTCGTTTATCATCTTGGCTAAGTTATGGTGTCCAGCTGTTTGATCAAGGAAGGATTGGCCTGATTGTTACTGTGAGGATATTTTGTGGATTTAAGTCATTAGTCATTTGTTTGCATCCATTGCTGATTGCATCTACATTCAACAACAGAGAATGCCTTCTACAAGGAGAAAAGTCTCATCTAATTAGTTGAGGGCCTTAAATAGAGAACTGATGATTTCAGCAGTCAGAAAGAATAATATCTATCTCTACTTCAATCAGTCACCTTGAATTAATCAAACCATCACTAGAGTTCCCAAATTGTGATTTGTTCTATGGTATACACACTTGCCATTTCCCAAGTTCATATGAACCAATTCATGTATATATGGATATACACATATATCCGTGTGTCCTCATGGCTCTGTTTCTCAGGAGAATCATAACTAATACAATTGTTCATTTTCTAAGAATATTTTTTGTTTACATTTGCATTAAATTTGTGGCAAAAGTTTTAAAATTTTGTGCTCTACTTATCACTGCATTTTGGTACACCAGTTAATTGTGCCATTTAAAAATTTCTTCAGATACTTATTTGAATATGTGTCTTGAGTTTTCTTTGCTTTCTTTATAGGAAGTTTGTATATAACCTGAATCCTTGCTTTGCCCATGGAATTATGCCTATTGCTTCTGCAGATAAATTATGGTTTGTTGGGAATGTTTGGTTCATAAATTGAAAACTTTTTCCATCAGAATTTTAAGGATAATATTCCACCATTTTCTGGGATTATGTATGTACAAAAGTATGTTATAGCATTTTGATATATATACTGCTTCTCTGCTTAAAGAGTTTAAGATTTTTTTAAAAGGGTATTTTCAAGAATTACAACTTCTATTATTTTATGGTAATTTTGCCTGTTATTTAATGAACCCTTTCAATTTGCAGTCACATCTTTCTTTAGCTTAGAAATATATTATATAATTTATTTTAAAATTCCTTTTTCCTATGCTAGATACATTTTCTATTTCTGGAAATTATATTTTATGCATGATAAATCATGTCAAACAGCTTTCTGTCTTTTCCTTCTCAACATTTTAATTATTATTATTTTTTGGATTGTCAGGTTATTTCTCAAATCATCTTTGGACATCACTGATTTAGTTTTCTACAGTATACACTATACTACTGCTTACTGGCTCCATAATGTTTATAGGAATTTGTGCTTTCATTTTTTGTTTTATTTTTCCCAAGTTCATATTTTTCCATTTCTGTTTCAATTTCAAAGATGCAGTACTCTCTTGTATCCTGTTCATCACAATTTAGTCTTTTCCAAAAATTTTTATTCTTTCAAACAATTCAATTTCATAAAATAGTAATTCCTCTGACTTCTCAGTTATCCCTACAACACAGCGATTTTTTTTCCATAATATTTTTCATCAAAGGGCTAGGTTATTTATTTTATTTTATTTTTTTTAATTTATTTTTACATGGGCAGTCACCGGGAATCGAACCCAGGTCCTCTGGCATGGCAGGCAAGCATTCTTGCCTGCTGAGCCACCATGACCTGCCCAGGTTATTTATTATTGAGGAGTAAAATTATTTCTTTTAGAATTATTTTTGTATGTGTTCACATTTCTCAGGCCCGGTAAAATGGAAGGCTTAAAGTTTAGATATACCTAATGTTTTCTTTACCATTGCAAGGATCCTACAGTCTGCAGACATTAAGATTAATGCAAAGCTACAAATAACCATGTGATAGAGTTTTATTTCATGGTTTTTAATGTAAAGAATTGTCACCAGCATACCTGTTATTTGCCTGTAAGAATGTTGTCTTATGAAACAGAGCTGTGTTATTTTCCTGGAATAACTTCCCAACCAAGAGCCAATACCACCATGGGTCCCTTCTCTTTTATGTCCCCTGATGATATCTTGGCCCATGCACATATCTAGCCCTTGCCATTCTATGTTAAGGGATGTTAGTGGGACCATGTTGCATTTCTCTTCCACATCTAGGATTTCCCCTTTCCTTCATATGTGGTAAGTCAAGGATCAGGACATCCTTTTCTAAACATTGTTTGATGTATTTGGAAGAAATGCTTTAAATCTACTAATGTAGGACTATCACCTTTCATATTTTTTCTGTGCCACTACATGTAGTCTATATTTTATACTCCATGGGCACAAATCTCAGATCACCATTTAGCTTTATATCTCATTCCATTCAATAATGTTTCTTTTAAGTCTTGAGGCATTGCTCGTCTTCTGTTGAACTTTATATATTGAGGTAAGCTTTCTGCAAATTGATTAGCTTGAAGTATGCAACGTCATAAAAAAGGTAACTTTTCAGCCATCTCCTCAAGGATTTGCTGAATGAGAGATTATTTTTAATATGATACATTTAATGACACTTTTTACTTCTAAACTGAAATATCAAGGTTAATTCTTGAATAACAAAATAAATATGATCATGCCCACAGGGTTGCTCTTTTTCACACTCTTGTGTATATTTTTTATAATCTCATTTTCTCTTAGATCTACTGGCCTTTCACCTTCTATTACAATATGCTATACAAATTGGTTTTATTGTGCATCATGATGTCTTCTGATCATTAATCCCAGGGGGAAGTTTTCTTTTGTGTTGTTTTCCTTCTATCCCCTTCTCACTGGAATCCCATGTGTAATTAATGAATTGATAAAACAGCACTTGTTATTTAAATTGTAAAATTAGCACTGAAATATCTCCCTGCTTAGAAGATATAATGATACTTTATATAAGATATTCCTGAATTTTGTTTTTTACATTTCCTTTCCAAATTATAAAGAATATAAGAATGTGTTTCATTTGTATTAATAATAGATATCATACCATTCTAACATAGTTGGAGGAGGAGATACTGGGAAATTTATCTTATCTAGAATAGAAGCCAAACATATTGTAGTGTATGTTTTTCAAGTGCTGAGCATCGCTATAACTTCAAACTCATAGGAACCAGGAGATGGTGGTAGAAAATTTACATATAGGAGAAAATACAGAAACTGTGGTAAGGTATGTGCTTTAGAGTTTTGGTAATTTGTTTTAAATTGCAAATTAAAGCAGTTTTGTAGAAATCTAAGGCAGAGATTCATCAGTAGTTTGATTTTTTTTCTTTAGGTTAATCATTTTATGTTACTTTACACTGTATCAATACAAAGTATAAGACTGCACATTCATAAAAGGCAACTAAATATGCACATTGGTTTTTGTTTTCTTTTTTATTCAAGTTGTATAAATTGAGTATAACAATAGATAAGTTGAGCAAAAGTGAATAAAAAACTGGTCTCTTGAAAGAGAGAAATAGTTACTATGTGGGTCTCATTTTGCCACATTATGGTTAGCAATTTTTTTCCTAATGAGAGCTTGCTTTGCAGTGATGTTATCTTTCCATTCATTAATAAAGAAAACTAGCAATTATGAAGTTGTTGCTTACAAAAGAACAGGTGTGAGCAAGAATATATTATTTTTACTTAATAGCCAATAAATGACAATACATCTTTAGACATGAGAAATAGCATCAATTATTGTAAATCCTTTCTCATTTGATTCTGGAAATCAAATATTCAGATATATTCTCTGGAAAAATTCAAGTTTTTTTTTTTTAATCAAAGTAGGAGGAAAATAAACAAGCAAGCTATTGTTCTGGGAAGATGTAACTTTTGAAACGGGAACTGAGAAAAAGAAATGAATGAAAATGTGAAAATTGTATGTATATGATCGCTTTCAAAAGACAGTTGAAAAGGGGAATATATTGGAAAGGAGGATCCTCACCAGAATGCAAGATTACATAGATAAAGAATATTCTAAAGAAGAGAAAATGTATTTTTTTCTGATTTATTTGGTTCTTTTGTCTCTTAGGAACCATTTCAAGAAAATCTTCTTATGGAAATAAATCAACTAGTCCACAGTCTGGCTTAAACAGGACATTCTCAAGGAAAAAATCACCTTGATTTAGTTCTTATAATGTAGCTAATTTCTAAAATGTGTTTGGGAAATGAAACCTACTGTTTAAAATGTGGTTATAAGGAGACTGCACGTTTTTTATCTCACAGAAATATTTATTCCATTCATATATATTTATTTATGTTCTGACGCTTTTTTTCTTCTTGAGAGCTGTCAATTATCATAAGTGAAAACTTAAAAGTAAATTCTGGATAAATAGACACCTTCCTTTATTTTGTACAGGGAACTTTATCCTTATGTACAGGATTGGACAAAATGATCAAGGTAATCTCTCTTAGCTCTATGATGCTGTGATTATATTCTTTTATTTTTAGATCCCATCTGCAGTTTCCAGATTGACTCTCTTGGCACGGGCTGGAATACTGGTCTTGCTGCCGTTTTTGAAGCAGCAATGTACATACAGTGATCCGTAAACATTGTCTTTGTAATGTGCCCTTTCTTAAAAAAAAAAAATGCATGTCTTTCCCACTCACAATTTCCACAGAATTTAAGTGAATTCAAGAACATACTGAAATCTATTCATTACAGGCTAAGAAGCTTTAATAGATATGCGTATGCAGAATGGTAGAATTAAAAAAGCCATGGTATTGTATTCAAAAGGCACTGGGTTCAATTTCCACCTTGAATTATCAGTGCAGTTCTTCTCAATGTGACTATGAACCTATATAGTTTTGAATATATAAATTCATATATTCATATCAGAAAATTCATATCAGAAAAAGGTTGTAATTTTCCTTTTTCTATTTTTGACGGACATGTTGAGTGTTACAGGAAACTTAATCATCATCGTTCTTACTCTGCTGGATTCCTGTCTTAAGACACCAATGTATTTTTTCCTACGAAATTTCTCCTTTTTAGAAATCTCATTCACAACTGTTTTTTTTTTTTTTAATTTTTTTTTTTTTTACATGGGCAGGCACCGGGAATCAAACCCGGGTCCTCGGGCATGGCAGGCAAGCATTCTTACCTGCTGAGCCACCGTGGCCTACCCCACAACTGTTTCTATTCCAAGATTCCTGGTGAGTCTTGTGACAAATGACAAAACTATTTCCTATATGGGTTGCATGACTCAGCTATTTTTCTGCATTTTCTTGGGAGTAACTGAATTTTATCTTTTGGCTGCCCTGTCCTATGACCACTATGTGGCCATCTGCAACCCCCTTCATTATACAACCATCATGAGCAACAGAGTTTATTATCAACTTGTAATCAGTTCTTCGGTAACTGGATTCCTGTTTTGCTTTCCCCCAGTGATTATGGGACTCAAGTTGAAATTCTGTGCTTCCAATGTCATTGATCATTTTATTTGTGATTCTTCTCCCATCCTGCAGATCTCTTGTTCAGATACACATTTCCTAGAATTAATGTCTTTTTTCTTGGCTGTAGTGACACTAATGGTCACATTGATGTTAGTGATTCTTTCCTATGGTTACATCATCAAGACAATTCTCAAATTTCCTTCTGCTCAGCAAAGGACAAAAGCCTTTTCTACCTGTTCTTCCCACATGATTGTGGTTTCCGTCTCTTATGGTAGTTGCATCTTCATGTACATAAAACCATCAGCAAATGATAGAGTGGTTTTAAGTAAAGGAGTAGCTGTGCTCAATACCTCAGTTGCCCCCTTGTTGAACCCGTTCATTTACACCCTAAGGAATCAAAAAGTGAAACAAGCCTTCAAGGACATGGTCCAGAAAGTTTTATTTGCCTCTAACAAATGAGAAAGTTTGAAAAAATATGAAGGAGAAGTGAACAAAAATTTACTATTTTACCTTGGTTTATTTTGTCTAAGTGTACATATTTTCATATTATATTGGGAATTTCAGTCCATCTTGAGCATACCCCCTCTATTCTATCATTTCTGGCTAGAAATCTGTTCCTAATTCCACTTCAGAAATTCAAAGTTTTTTGTATGTGATATTATTCGGAGATCATATTAATTGCAATGCATGTTTTCAGTTAGGTTCTCTCAGAGAGCTCTTTCCAGAACTTAGCATATAAATGGAGTATTTGTAGGGAGAATCATAATTTTAAAGATGAAACTGAATATTTAAAAGAAATCCTAAAGTCAATTATTTAGTCAAGGAAAACATTTCAACAATAATAGAAATAGCATTATGCTCTTGGGAATAAATATCATATTTCATAAATGTCATATTTATGTGTGAACAAATGGTACAAATTGCAATGTAAATCAGAGTTGAATTTAATTTATAATTATTTTATAGAATGCTTTTTCATTCAGCAAGAGTGGAGTAAATTTTGATCATTGTGTATGCGAGGAACAAGTAATAATAATTTTGTATGACATATATTGGGACTATTTTTTAATAAAAATTTTAAAATTTTGAATTTCTGAAATGGATAAATCCAATTATGATAGTAGTGAATTTAATTATAGTGGAAGAAATGATTTTGTTGTCTTACATAAAAGTGAAAACTGTGTTCTATTTTGTCCAAAGAACTTCTTTGACTGAAAAAATCTATTTTCTCTTCTATCTAAAACATTTCTTATTTCAATGTAATGATTATTTTGCCTTATAATGTTAGCTTATATTTGAATATTGTGCTTCAATTAGTTAGCTTTTGGGGTTGTTCCTGATAATAATCCTGATAAAAACTGTGATAGCTCCTCAGAAACATCAGTGGAGTCAGTGGGGTTATTTTCCTTTTTGTTAACCCAGTTGACTCTACTGTAAAGTATGGCTATTGAACAAAAGAAATGTGGGAAAGAAAATGTGAATATATCAATGCAAATTCCCTAGGATAAAGAGTGATATTTACAAATTATTGAAGAGAAATTCTCTGACAAACTTCCAGGATAAAGAGTGCTGTGATTATCTTTATTCCACTTGAGGTAGTGTTGCTAAGATCTCAGTATGGCCTGAGTGCAGGGGGATATTGCCCATATTTTTTGATGTTCTGTCATCCTTCATGAAATTGGAAGTAGAATCTCTCTTTCCCCACCATCTTTATTCTGTTTCATTACATGCTACATATCTTTTCCCACCCTCTGCCTCCCCTTGAAGACTTTGGATTTCCATTCCTGATTCTGTCTTTGAGGGGTTGCTCCCTTCCAACGTGATTTTAAGATGTCAATTTTAAAGTTTCTGCTAGAGATAGAATGTGAAACTTCCTCTAAAATCCACCAGATAATCAGCTTATGTAAAATATATAATTATTTGCTTTTTAACTTCTCTCAGTTGTTTTTACAGCATATGTTCATATATTTCTTTTGAATTTTTAATTGATCTGTAGGGGTATCTGAAGATAGGGTAAAATATGTCTCAGATCAATTCTGTACAGTCCTTTGGAAGCATATTGGGTGAGGTCTACCAATGACTCTGTTAACAAAACAAACATGAAAGTATATATGATGACATGAGTTTGATAATATGCTCCAAATTATAACCTTATATCTTATTTAATCCACAAAGATAAGGTGCAAAATATTTCATTTTAGAACTTACAGATTGGACATAATGTAGAATGCCTTTCAAAGTAAAAGCTCTGAATTTAGGGTTTCTATATTTAGCACTCTGAGAAGAAATATTTAATGACTTCCTAAAGTTATTCCAAGATTGATTTGCTAAAAGCATTAAAATAGAGGAGGAAACATATTCCTATTTTTCTTATAACTTCAGACTCAAATTCAATTTTAAAATAGCTACCTAAAGCTAAGTTTAAAACTAACAAGTTCTAGGACAAATATGTATCTTATACCAATAAGACTGAATGTTTAGTTGTCAAATGAATATTCCTACATATAGCAATAGTGGGGGTAGTGCTATAATTCAAGTTGTGAGTAAGTATTTATTCATACTTATTATGAGTTGATTACAAAATCTCCAACTATCCTAGAGAGAGTCAAATAGCCAATTAATTCCAGGAATGAAATTGTGATATAAACACCATATAGAAGTGGAAAACTTATATTTAAAGCAGTTTGAGGCTTAAACAAGTATTAAATAAGGGACACAATCTTGAAATTTATTGAAAATATGGCAGCTATTAAGTTTGAGTTTATGTCTAGTTGATTGATGGACTTGTCAATGGGTAAAAGTATGAAGAGTATTTTCTGAGTCCATTCTAAGGGCAAACACTAAACCTGTAAAATTAAATAGTGGAAATTCTTTGGCATTACTTGGGGCCCTGTTAGGTTTTAAACAATTCTGGCAGTGAATTGTAGTCTCTAAATATTATTTCCCACCAGGAGGAACCAGAGTTTCATGGAGAAATAGTTGTTTCTAGGTTAGGGATAGGACATATACAAAATAAGTGTGGAATCTCTTGTGCCAGAGGGAAAGGAAGCAAAGAAATCGATGCAATTAGGATTGTAATAGATAGAAAATATCAAAATTGCAAAATCCATGAATTTATATCATCATAAAAGGAAATAACCTGATTGATCACTTTGGAAATTGCTAGGACATTAAATTACCACCCCAAAACAGTGGTAAATGGGGGAAATAACCAAAAGTTTTTACTGTATTCCAGGTAATCAAATATTGATGAAAGAGGGGGCTAATTCACAAAAATCCACAGAAAAACCAACATTTTAGAGTGTAATGATATTATGGATTTATACACTGCATTAGAATATGTTAAAAGCTATTACTGAAATGTTGATGGCAATATTCATAATAAAGGTATCAGGTTGACAACAACTGAACACACTGATCATTCTCAGCATTACTAAATTTTTATTTGTCTCATGATACAATGCAATAAGGAGCATATGACTTCATCTATTAACTTTTTTGCCTAAAAATATGATGGTAAATCTAATAAAATCTAAGTCTAATTAACACATAAGAAATTGGAAGATGAACAGTTAACTCATATCATTAAGGAAAGGAAGTAATTACTTAAATAATCTAGTATATTATACAGTGCAAATGAATTGGTCTCTTTCATTGATTGATAAAATGAAAGAACTGTGGAGAATAAAAAACTTTTTGTAACATAACTAAATGCGATGTGCAAATCTAGCTTGTATTTTGATTCAAACACACTAACTGAACAGTATCTTCCCTTTGTATATGTTTAAAAATTTCCATTGGACAATGGCTAATAAACTTAGATTATTGTCTAGTTTTCAACAAGTTTATCTGATTGGTGAGACTGGGATAAAATCTCTGCTCATGAATGATTTGAACTTTTCCTTTCCACCTTGGTGCCTGCCTACCCATAAAACAAGGAAGCCACTGTCTTTGCTCTGTTGCCACTGAGTTAGCTCACTTAGGACTGAGTGCTCTGCTGGCCTTACAATTTTAGAAATGATCTGTGCCTTTGGCAGGTAAAGCAGGTCAGTTTAAGGAAACCCCCGCATCCAAACCATTCAATCTACATCTATCATGAAAGAATCAAATATTTACACCCATCTGAGTCCTATATCTATTTCTTAATTTGTTTGGAACTCTCATTAAGTAAGTGTGTGATTATTTAATACCATTTATGTAATACCATGTGCTGGTTTAGAAGTTCAATACTGTTAACATCATACAGTATTATATGTATGCCCCAGAGGTGAGATCAGAGGATATCCAGACTTGTATAGATTAACATTATTCAGATTTGGTCAAAGAATAGAGAAATTAGTAGTGTGACAGCAGTCACATAAAGTGATGCCACTAAGGAACTGCTATTGCAAAGGAATGCCCCCATGGAGAAAAAAACAAAGATGGAAATTTAACCAAAGTGGTTATCTCCAGCATTCTGGAATATGTGTGTTTCTGCATATATGCAGATTGGTAGTAGAGTTTATAGCAGTTAGAATCAGAGAAGTTAAGTATTTTAGACATTTGCAATTAAATCATAACCAGAGGGTTAAGGTACCTACCTAAATACTTTTGTCTGGTTGAATTTTGGAAAGCTATGAAACATTTCTGGTCCTAGTATGTAGGTTGAATTTGAAGAACCCTCTTCTATGCCCTCTAAGATTCTGAGAAATCCATGCAGGGCCCTCTTGGTGTCTTAATGGACTTGTATTAGGAGGCTTGGCACAGGAGGACAGATGGCCACTGCCAAGAAAAATGCAGGAGAAAACCTAGGGTTCAAACTTTATCCATGAGACTGAAGACCTCAAATTATATAGATTATTTTATTTTTCTCCCTCCTTTCCTGCTTTTGGTTTTCATTTTTTCACCCCATTTCTACTTGTTCTTCATTTCTATATATTGGTAATCTGATTAAAAATTTTTATGTCATGGTTTTCGTGTTATCCAATTACAATAATAACATTTATTATTAACATTGTATTAATAATATAATCTATATAAATGCATTGATTTTACTTTCATTATTTGCTTTGCTTATGACAAATTATGTTTGATTTCTGTGCTGATAGGCATTTCTTGAAGTCATTTTGATGTCTTTATAGAGAAACAGTTGTATATAGTAGAACAAAGAGCATTTCAAATTCAATAAAAGTGGTTTTGAATCCTAGATCCACCACTTACTAATAATAATTAACTTCTATTGACTTTAATTTCTTCTCATGTAAATTATGACTACAAAAATAACTTGCAGAGTAATTTTCAGGTTTACTGGTACTGTAAATTTTCAATAAATTTTGGGTTTCATTTTCACTATTTTATTCAGAAATTAACAAAAAGTGGCAGGAAAGATAATAGTCATATGAGCTCTTCTTTCCTCTTTTGTTCAGAGATCAATGTCAAATGTTACTTTTGTATTTTTATCTTCATAAATTATTTTAATTTTACATTGTCAGAAGCATCAAATGACCATATTGAGAAATTATCAAAATGTGGCTATGTGGCAGGCATAAATTGTGCATGTTAGAAATTGGCATAGAGTGTAGGCAATCTCCACAGCATTTATCATTTTGAGTAGAATACAGTCTACTAAACAGGAAGCTGCAGTTTGGTAAGACTTATGACCTCAAAAGCTTTGTGACAGGAATGTGTGGCTGGGAGACCTACTCTAGGCTTGGTGTAGTATGGGGGTGGAGAAGTAGGATGAAGTCAAAGAGACATTCCTGATGGCATGCCACTTAAACTAAACTTGGAGGACTGGTGGGGGCTGTATAGTGGAAAAATGAGAAGATTTCTGCTTACAGGGGCCCACTGTGGGCATGGGCCTGAAGACAGAAAAGAAGGATCAAAGAAAGTTTAGAACATAGGGCCATAGAAGTGGAAACTGGTAAAGAATTTAACAAGAAATTAAATGCAGATCTTTCTTTTAGGAATATTCTTGTGCATACATCTTGAATTGAAATGACTAATGTCTTCATTTTAAAAGCAAATCATTTAATTAATTGTAATTCTCATATTATTCTCTCTCATCTCCATTTCCTGTATATTTGTCTTATTTGTTTTTTATATATCTGCTTGCTAGTCCTGGAGTTTCCTTGGAGTTGCTGTCATCTTTTTGCTTAGAATTCTGTTTGTTAAGTCATTAAAAAATTGTTTCACTTTTTTTTCCTCGGAGTATAAATAAATGAGTTTTTCAAGAGGGAAATCATGGAATCCTCACTCCTTTGTTAATGGTCATTTCATCTTTTGCTGAAGGTTTAATATGTATAAAGATACAGCTGCCATATAGGAACTATAACCAGGTGGGTAGAACAGGTAGAAAAGGACTTTTTCCTTTGCTAGGCAGAGGAGAACTTTAGAATTGTTCTGATGAAATATTTATAAGACAAAAACCACACACACAAGGGTCATGATAAAGATAAATACAGAGAAGACGATCATGGTCTGTTCTATGAACCATGATTCTGAGCGTGAGATCTTCAGGATAGAAGTAACATCACAGACAAAGTGGTCAATGGCATTAGAGTTACAAAATTGTAGGTCCAGCCCCAGCCTAAGGGGTGGTGATATGATCAGCAACATAGTCACACAACAGCAGAACATAAGTGTTTTGCATTATGGTCATATAATACAAATGGCTATGAATCAATCATACCATATGTGGCCAGGAGAAAAAGTTCTGTTATCCAAACAGGTTGGTAAGAATAGTTGGTTGAACAAACATTATAGGTAATGGTCCTGTCACCTGTTGATATACTGATAGGAATCTAAGAATGCAGGCACAGGTGAATGAACTTTCTAATGAGAAATTTTGGAGAAAAGAGAGCATGGCAGTTTTAAGGTGGGAATCCACTGAAGTGAGGGAGATGATGGCCAGGTTTCCAGTTACACTCAATGTTTAGGTGATAAGTAGAAATATAAAAATCACAGTTTGCAGTTGGGGTCATCTGTCCATCCCTGAAGAATGAATCAGATTATTACCACATGCTTTCTCATCCATGGCTCCTGATTTCTGCTCAACCTGTGGGTAAAACTGAGAGAAAAACTCTGAGAGGAGGGTGTGAATAAGCTTTCCAGTGGATTTTGGTTAGAAAAGTCAAGAAATGTATTTTATTTGCATTTAGTTTGACTCTATAAAATAATATTTTAAAAGCATTCATACTTTCAGCTCTTTTGAAATATAATTTGTTTTGTTTGAAACTGTGGCTTTTAAAAATTTTGACCTCAACATATGAAAAAATGTATTTTACATTGTAACCCAGCATATACACATATGCATATACATACTAACTCACATATATCTGAAAAAACTTTCACAAAAAATGCTAACACTTAGATGCCTTGTTCTGTGTTGGTTTTTATTATGACCTCGTTGAAATCAATATAAATATTACAAAAATGATTTATTGCCTACTATTTGGTAATGATCTGTGGTTTGAAAAAAGTAAATAAAAACATTGAATTATCTTAAAGATATTCTATCAGCAATAACATCCAAGTGTAACAGGTTCTTATTTTCTAAGAAATTTTTAAAAATTCACCCAACCTTTAAATTTATCTTGAGTATATATTTATCTAGAACATGTTTTTCCTCCAGAAGTAATGAAATCATGAATACCAGATGGTCCTTTTTTCCTAAGAATTTTTCTCTATTCATAAACTGAGATTTTGCTCAATTTCATCCATCTCCTTGAAGCTTTTTTCCTGGATAAACTGTGAACCCATAGGAGGTGGTTTTAACCCAGGAAGATGCTTCTATATCTATCAGTTATGACAGTTGGGAGATCAGGAAACAATGTCCAAATCTATAGTTAATTACAAAGGACATTTCCCTTATAAAATCATTCACTCTTTTGATTTTTAATTTTTTAATTGTTTTATTTGAGAAAAATGCTTCTTACAAAACGGCAGTTGCAAAATACAGAGACCACTACAACAATTACTTATTGTTTTTTTTTTAAAGTGAAGAAATGGGGGGGGGATCCAAGGAATTAAAGCAGTAGATGGACAAATCAGGAGCCTCCAAGCTATTATCAGCAAATAGAGCAACAAAGTGCAAGATAAAATTTGATTAAAAAGTTCTTCCAATGACTTAACTTCAGCTTGTTTCATGGATGACCATCTCTTCCCCCTTTAGTGGAAAAGTGTGACTGATAACTGCAAACCAATGAGTCCACTACAACAAACACCCTAGAAACATAGTTTTGGATTACATCTATCTTTGTGCAAAGCTCAGGGGTGGAAAGAGGAAAATACCCACAAAAGCAAGCACAAAAACATGACCAAACCCCTCAAATGAGCACAAAGATTTTTCAAAAAGTGCCTGGACTGAAAAAGCTAGGAGATTAGAAAACATTAAATATAATTGTATATCCAAGACTCAGTTTGTGTTAGTATATGGGATAATCAAGAAGTTTTAACATCTATGGCTAGCCCCATTTCTATATTTATATAGACAGAATAAGCTAGCATTGCTATATTAACAACTATCAATATTAATATAATGCTTTGTCCTTTAAGATCTATCTTCCACAATTGGCTGAAACCACTAAACCAAGTTTCCCACTAAGGTTGAGAGTACTGCATCTATGCAGGGATGGAAGGCTTAGCCCACACTCATGTTCACACAAGCCAAGTCTATCAGCCCTTGGAAGTCCTTTCAACTTCGCATTTGTCTAAGCCACTCCATCTTTTAATCTGCTTTTTCTCAATTTTACTATCATGCTAAACACAGTAAAAATCTCAACACATTTATACCTGGTTCTAGTTACCCAGTAGTATTACACAAGTGCAATTAAACCAGAGACCAAAACCACAGAACAAGTGCATGTGGTGAGGATTACAGCATAGGGAACAGATATAAGAACACAGATGTGAAGATTTCACTGGGTACCTTAAGTATTCACCTCTGAAGTCTGCAGCTGAAGTCTACTTGCCCTCTCATCTATGGATCTTTGATGTGGTGGTCACATCAACTTTACTGGGACAGAGCAGACTCTTCAACAAACACAGATATCCATATCTGAAAGAAAGAAAGAGGACTGCTATTTCACAATTTAAATAAATAAAAATTAACTCAAAATGGATCAAAAATCTATATATATTAGAGCTAAGACCATAAAAAATTTAGAAGAAAATATAGAGAAATATCTTAAAGATCTCTGATTGGAGGTGTTTTCCTAGACCTTCCACCCAAAGTGAAAGCAATGAAAGGAATAGATAAATGAGATCTCCTCAAAATTGAACACTTTTCACATCAAAGGTGTTTAGCAATGAGAGTAAAATGGTAGCCTAAACAATGGGAAACAATATTTGGAAATCACATATTAGACAAGGAATTAATATACAGACTATATAAAGAGATCCTACATCTTATTTAACAAGACAAGCAATCCAATTTAAAAAATGGCAAAAGACATGGACAGATTTTTTCTGAAGAGGAAATACAAATGGCTCAAAAGCATTATGTAAAGATGCTTTTGAGCATCTCTATGCTATATAGCTTCTCTAGCTATTATGGAAATGCAAATCAAAACCACAATGACATATCATCTTATTCCTACTAGAATAGCCATTAAAAAGAAAACAGAAAATTACAACTGCTGTGACCCGACCCGCGGGACAGATGAACCTGGACCTGAGGGAGGGAGAGAGAACAGGGGACAAAAGACACAGAGAATGGAGGCAAGACAGGAGTCTGATCAAGTTTCATTTATTGAGGGTAAATCCAGGGTATTTATACAATAAGAAAGGGGAGGTGACTTGTATCAGACATTAGCAGAGGTTGGGCATTACCCTGCAGTTAAGCAACGAATCAGCAGAGACCAAGCTGGGAAAGGCAGATCAGCCAAGGTTGGTCAGCTGATTTGGGGGAAGGGCAGAGCAGAAGTGAGGAAATAGAAACTTAACTTTGGGATAGAAACTTAACTTGAGTTAGAACCTAAGACAGCGTCCGACCACAAGATGGCCGGCACACTGCCAGTGCCATAAGCAGTTTCCCACAGGTACCCCTTTTTTATTATTTTCAAAAAGGTGGAGACTGTGACAACAACCTATCTCAAGGGGACTGTGCCTGTCTTAGGTCGGGTCACCACAAAGTAGGTAACCTGAAACCTTACCCATCATGGAGGCTTAGGGCAGCATAGGGCCAGGCCTCTGGCTTAGGTGGTAGATTGCTCAGACTAAGGTGTCCAGTTGCCCGCCATTGGCTACCCAGTCCAGCACTCTGGAATGTGCAGATGGAGTGTTTTTTATAGGTATTCATCAAGATTACCATCGCAATCTGCTGTGTCTAGTCTCTGATAGTGGACCTGAAGGGGCTACATTTTTATGGCTTCAATTTGTTGTTTTAAGAAGGCCATCACTTTATTAAAGAGGATAGGTCCTAATGAGATTAGTATTAGTAAGCCAAGCAAAGGTCCTAGAAGTGGGAGAAAATAAGGCAATAGTCCATCAAACCCGCTCCACAGAGGGCTCTCAGCCAATTCTTTTCTTCTTCTCATTAGATCTTCTTGCAGCTTCTTTTGTCTCTGACGATGCCTGATTTGTTGGTGTAAAAGCAGCAGCGTTCCTGTAAAGCCAAGCATATTCCCCCATGCTCTGCGGTTAATAAATCTAATCCCCTTTGGTTTTGAAGGACTACCCCGGCAAGGGAGTCTAATTGATCTTGAATATCCTGAATAGTACCTGATAAAGTTTGCACATTCTCAATTAATTGTTTGGATAATTTAGTATACTGTGTGATAGAAATCCCTAAACCAGCAGATCCAGTACCTAAAGCTCCAAGAATACCTATCATAGCTAGGAGGGGAATCATCTGCACAGCCCTTTTGTGGTGGCCAGCAATAAGGTCTAGTCTGGGGATAGGCACTGGCTCCTCCCCGTCAATGACATCAAAGGTAGGAAGGAGTATACCTAAGACACATAATCAAGTCCAGTTTTGTGGGAGTGTAGAATAAGCAAAGCTACTGCCGCATATGACTACAGTGCTGTTAGTGGGACAGAGGGGATCAGAGATATGGATTGTCTCCTGACAACCGATAGAGAGTACACCGAGATCTATCTCATTACTATCATTAGAAGACGGCGAGGAGAAACAAAGTGTGCTGTTTTCAAACATAGGCAGCACTCATAAAGGTATGGAAATACTGCAAGAGCTAGAGAGGTTGCCATAGGTATTATTGCATGGTGGCAAGGCAAGGGGCAGGGGGCCTCCCATCTGTAGACAAAGCCAGCAATCAGAAGCTAAATCTGGCTTGGAGATATTAAGTAACTTCCAAGTAGCAGTTAAAATATCCAAAGTTTGAGGGTCTAGATTTGTATCTTGGGTTTTTACTTTAGCTAACAGGTGATAATGAAACTGAGGATACAAGTGATCAATCATTATTTGTAATTTCTTCTTGACTACGAGCTCTCTGGCCTGATCTTGTGGACCTCCTCCGTCTGACATGTGTATTGGAGGTATAGGTGGCCAGCACACCTCCTTCCCTATTCTGGTGTCGCTACCGCCACAGTTGCTTAGTTGGAGCTTAGAGTTGCCTAAGCCTTCAGATGGCTTGAACATTAAATCCGTATGAGCCAATTTAGTAAAATAGTAAGTTTTGTGGTTGTTTTTGTCTATACACTGTGAATAGGCCATATAGCATTGAGCATTAATAGAGGGATATATTGTGGTATAATTACACTTTGGTAATACCCCATTAACGGGGAATTCTAGGTCAGGAGGCTTTGAACAAACCCATCTCTGATAATTCCCTGGCTCAGAGGGGTGACCAACTAATAGGTAGGCTACTTTCTCACCGCAATTTCGCTGTAACGTGTACGTTCCCATCAAGGGTGTGGCTTCAACTTCCTCATAGTAGTTGCAAGCCCCAGCATGGATTTTATTTACCAGCTTTCTGATAGCCTGTGGGTTATCCGAGCCACCATAAGAGCCTTTCAGAAGTAAACCCAAGATGATAAGTATGCAGGGTATCATTCCTGATGGAGCCATCTTTGATTACAGTGCTATTGGCCTGCTCTTAGAAAGGAAGACAAGCTAACGTAGCAATGCACCCTACTGTGCACAAATATGCTACAGCGATCAAAATTCTTTCTAATGGATTCCAATCCTTAGGGGCAACTGTCACTAGTCTGGCTGCAAACAGCAGGGCTAGGAAACCAATTGGCAGTAAGAGCCAGCAATTCATGTGATAATATTAGAACAGGATCTGGTCCATGCCACATATTATTTAATGGGTCTTTCCAGAGGAACATGGCAAACTATGTTTTTGACTTTGTGTGCCAGAATCGTTCTGCAGCAGAACGTCCATCCTGATCCAAGGTTAAAAAATTTTAAATTAAAAAATTTAAAATTAAAATAAAATGTGATATTAGGTTTCTGGGTGATTTTGTAGTGGGGTACCACTCCCCCTTTTTTATTTTTTCAATGGTGTTTTTCAAGGATAAATTTGCTCGTTCTATTATTTCTTGTCCTTGTGGGTTATATGGTATGCCTGTGGCATGTTTGATTTGTAGTTGTTGGCAAAAGTTTTTAAACATTTGATTTGTGTATCTGGGACTGTTTTCAGCTTTTATATGTTGTGGGGTCCCTAGTGCAGCCATGGCTGCTAACGTGTGCAATAATTTGTTTTTCTGCTTCACCGGTTTGGGGCGTAGCAAATATAAATCCACTAAAGGTGTCTATGCTGACAGGCACATATTTAAGATTCCTAAATTCCGGGATGTGTGTTACATTCATATGCCATAATGCATTGGGCACTAAACCTCAGGGGTTAACCCCTAAATGTGGTGTAGGTAGATGTGTGATGCAGCCTGGGCACTATTTAATTATTTGGCGAGCTTGTTCTCTGGTGATATGAAACATTAGTCTTAAGGTGCGAGCATTGAGATGATGCAGTTTATGAGCTTTCACAGCCTTTGTGATTAAGTCAGGTAATTGGTTGCTGAGGACAGTGTTTGCACAGCACACAACACCTGTGGCTTGGTCAGCTAATTGGTTTCTTAAGGACAGTGGCCCAGGGAGATGAGTATGAGCTTTAAGGTGATTAATAAAAAATTGTTGGGTTTTATTTTGAATGAGGGATTGTAGCTGAAAAAACAGACAAGCTGTTTGAGAAGCATTTTTAATTTGAGCTGCAGTTTCCAATAGTGGCACAGATTGAGCAATATAGGCACTATCTGTACAAAGATTGAAGGATCTGTTTGGATAGGCTGAAAACACTGCTATGACTAATTGTAGCTCTGTTATTTGAGCAGAATTGCAGTGTGTTTGGAATTGAATCATTTCATTATTGATAATATAAGCAGCGATCCCTGATGAGGACCCATCTGTAAATACTAAGAGGGCATTCTTGATTGGTTGTAAGGATGTTTTAAAGGGAAATATAAAGTTATGAGTGCTAATGAAATGCAAAAGTCTATTGTTAGGGTAATGATTGTTTATTTGGCCAGAGTAAGAGGTGCAGGTGATAGGCCAACAGTCTGTAGTTTGAAAAAAACTAATTAACCTGCGCTATAGTGTATGGTTGAATAATTGTGTCTGGATCTTTATTAAAATATTTGATATTTTGTTTTTGGTCTAAGAGAATGATATCAGCAACCGCCTGGTAGTAGGGGTAAATGGTCTTCGTGGGAGAAGCATGTAGATGAACCCACATAATAGGTGCCTTTTGCCAGAACACAGCTGTGGGTGTGAAAGCTTTCTGACAAATTATTAGAGCTAATGGTTGAGTGTAGTCTATGAAAGTAACAAATTGTGATTGGATAGTTTGTTCTACCTTGTTAATTGTTTCATGTTCCTCGGGGGTAATCGTTCTGGGGGAAATAGGGTTGGAATTTCCTTGAAGGAGGTCAAATAATGGTTTGAGATCCCCAGTAGTTAACTTTAGGTAAGGCTGGAACCAGTTAATGTTTCCTGAAAGTTTTTTGGAAGTTATTTAATGTTGATAATGTGTCCAATCTTAATTCCATTTTTTGGTTGGTGATTTTATTTCCATTTAAGTGAAACCCTAGATATATGTATGGGTCTGTTTAAAAATGGAAGAGTTAAATTTGACACCATTTTTCTTCTTTTTAAGTAGGTTTGGAAGTCTTGAATTTATTGGACTTGGGAATCCTAAACTAGTATTTAGATATTTTGGTGAAGTTGGATTGGCCCATGTTAGGGCTAGTAGCAAAGGTAGGTTACGAATATAAACCCAATAAGTATAATTATGTCTCTGTCCTTCAGTAATTAAAGTTATATGTTTTATAATATACATTACCCATTTAGTTATTATTTTTGTCTGGGTCAACATGTCTGGGTTTATTCTCTTTGAGGGAATCCAAATTGAGGTTCCATCACCTGTAATGATAAGAGAAAATCCCCTACCCACACCTTTATCATGCCTGGTTTCCATAGATCATTTTAAATATTTTTCTAATAGCTTTTGCTAATTGATATTTTGGTGTATTTATTTTTATAATATTATTTTGCTGATCTTCCCCTTTTTGTTTTATGAGCATAGACTTTAGTGAGGGTTGGGGGGCAGGACCAGACTGCTCCCCATAGGAAAAATACATTTTTTAAAGGACTTTACCTTTTCCTTGCCCAAAAATAGGGAGTGTTTTTAGAGGGTTGAGTTACTTTTCCATCCAGGAATCCAGCTCCAGTCCAGCTCAGTTTTGCAACATATAAGTAGGAATTTTTAAAGCAACAAGTAGCAAAATTGAAAGCAGAGTGTGAATAGTGATATGCATTCATAGTAAATGATCAGATTTTGTAAAATGAATTTATTGGATTGATTGAAAAGGAATGTAGGGATGAGGATTTTTTTATAATTGGTTGTGTGTTTTGCTAATTTTAAATTTATTGCATATAGTTTTTATGGCATTTTTTTACAATAGTGGCTCAATTCCAATTTGCTCACATGACTGGGCCCAGTTGGGTCCTCTGGGAACTGGATAGGGACCAAGAGGAGCTTTCTGGGACCTAGATAGCTTTATGAAAGTACATCTCCTTCTGAGCAGATAGCCAGTCCTCCCAACTAGAGTGCACATTTTAATTGTTTCTTTTCAAGGTCATGTGATAGCAACATGAGCTGCATGTAATGGCAACATCAGGTGAGTAGAACAGATGCCACAAGTATATTTTTTCTTGCATTTAGCTTTTAAATTTGATTTGTTCTCAACTTAAGTCATGGTTATTTGGGGATAAATTTAGTTTATACTTAAGTAGTTTATATAAACATTGGATAAAGCATTAAAATATTTTGGCTTAAAGGAATTTAGGTATTTATATGATTTGAATATTATTTAGTGAGTAATAGATTTATTTATAGCAATATTACTTAGATTAATAGATTAAGCTACTTGATCTGGGGCAAGAAAAGAAACAGTTTTTTGCCAGTATAATGATACCCAGAAGAAAATCAATATTTTTTATACAGATAAGGACATGATAAAAGTTAACATAAGCTATTTTGATAAAACACAGACTCTTTGCCTTTTACACTGATTATTTAGAAAAAAATTCTTTATATCTTTTCATTAGAACAGGCTAAGAGTCTAAGAAAACGTTGTTATTTTAGACTCATTAGCTCTTTCTTGATTTTGACCATAATTTCCATTTTTATAAACTTTCAGCAATTATTACATTAGTTCAGGCTTTGTCCTATATTTTTCTCATTTTGTAACAGTTATCCATTTTATCTTAAGATAAAGCAATTCTTTTTCCTATTGATAAAAATGTCTTTTATATTTTTCATGCTTAAGTCATTATTTTAAACAAATATTTTATCACATATAATTACCATCAAAGTTAAATTTGTTAGAATAATGTTAAATACTTAAAATACTTTAGCGAATGCATATTTGAAACATTAATATACAGTTTTTAACAAGAATTTCCAGTTTTAAAGTTCTGATAATATATTTCCTTTTCAAATATGAATAGGAGCTAAACTCATGGCTAGTTTCCAAATTGCTGTTTGTCGAGGATCTAAGTTAACAAAAGGAGATGGAACTGCCATTCCCATTCCTTGTCACAAGATTTTATTTGCAACATTGGTATAAGTTTCAGTAGAATAATTATTTAGATTAGACCAAGGTAACAACAGAACACTTTGAGTCAGAACCACAATCCTGAATTGCATACCCCTTAGGGGACCAATCTGTTACAATTCCATAGGAACCATTAATGAGTACTGACTCTTGTTCTGCATTGATCTTATTGAATATTTGTTGATTCAGATGTATATGAATTTTTATATAAAGGCAGCTTATTAAGAACAAGCTCAGAAATTAATTTTTTTTCTTGCTTTGCTAAAGGTATGGTAAAGAAGCAATCTTTTAAATCTATCATAATAATAGGAAACATTACAGCCATTATGCTGAAGCCAATAACATTTTTGTGTAACATGTTTTAAAAGTTTCTTAAGTAGAGCATCAGAAGCCTCCATATCCGTGGAGTGTAACGATTTTTTAAGTAAAGATAAATATTCCCGTTGTATTGATGGTGTGTTGCCCATTATAAAAACAGAAATCTGAAAGTCCCCTTTTGGTTTCTCAGTAAAGGAATATTCCTATGCTGTGACATAAAACATAAATCTGAAAGTCCCTCTTAAATTCGGGAGGTGCCAAGTCCCTCCCCTATTCCGGGAGGTGCCTTATCTCTTGTGGGAATGAGGGACAAACTTTTTTTTTTAATTCAAAAAATTGTAACAAATCTTTAACTTTAACCTTTACTCCTGGTGTCTTTAAAGCATTTTTTAAACCTTCTACAAAAGTTTCATGCTGACTAATTGCTTGTCCCATAATTGCTGACCACTTACCGAGGTCCTTTCGGCAGGGCAGGTTCCCTTGCCGTGTCCTCTAGGCTACTCCTTTGAGCCTCTTTTTTCCACCTGGCTGGGGTTTCATTGTCAGCATTCTTCACTGGACCCCTCGTACTCAGGTCTCTGTTCCAGCGCCACTTGCCCCGACCCGCGGGACAGACGAACCTGTACCTGAGGGAGGGAGAGAGAACAGGGGACAAAAGACACAGAGAATGGAGACAAGACAGGATTCTGATCAAGTCTCATTTATTGAGGGCAAATCTGGGGTATTTATACAATAAGAAAGAGGAGGTGACTTGTATCGGACATTAGCAGAGGTTGGGCATTACCCTGCAGTTAAGCAACGAATCAGCAGAGACCAAGCTGGGAAAGGCAGATCAGCCAAGGTTGGTCAGCTGATTTGGGGGAAGGGCAGAGCAGAAGTGAGGAAATAGAAACTTAACTTTGGGATAGAAACTTAACTTGAGTTAGTACCTAAGATGGCATCAGACCACGAGATGGCCGGCACACTGCCAGTGCCATAAGCAGTTTCCCACACTGCTGGATAGGATGTGGAGGAAGAGGTGCA
The DNA here is from genome assembly GCF_023851605.1 of Tamandua tetradactyla. Taxonomy (NCBI): domain Eukaryota; kingdom Metazoa; phylum Chordata; class Mammalia; order Pilosa; family Myrmecophagidae; genus Tamandua; species Tamandua tetradactyla. The sequence continues at coordinate 118,295,439 of NC_135333.1, forward strand.
CATATTCACTGTTGGGAATGTAGAATGGTGCAACCACTCTGGAAGACAGTTTGGGGGTTCCTCAGGAAGCTAAATATAGATTTGCCATATGATCCCCAAATCCCATTACTAGGTATATATTTGGAGGTACTGAACACAGGGGCATGAACAGACATTTCACACTGATGATTATAGTAGTATATTTACAATTGCCAAGAGATGAGAAGCAGCCTAAATATCCATTAATGGATGATTGGATAAACAAGCTGTGGTATAGATATGCAATGGAATGTTATGCAGCAGTAAGTAGAATAAAGTCATGAAGCATGCACCAACCAGGGTAGATCTTGAGGACGTATGCTGAATGAAATTAGCCAGAAAGAAAAGGACAAATATAATATGTTTTACCTAATATGAAATCGCATTGACGAGTGTATTTTGAGAGTTGAAGTTAAGAACACAAGTTTTCAGGAGATAGAAAGAGGGTAGAGATTGGACATTTAATGCTGAAGGAGTAATCAGAATTTTCAACAGTATTGATAGCTAGCATCTGCTGTCCCTTGCTCTTGGGCTTTGTTGTTTTCAACCTCTGTTCCTTGGGGGTTCTCACTTTGCTTCTCTGGGGCTGGCTTTAATCCCTTGGCTTCCCTTGGTTCTTTCCAGGTTCTGGCTTGCTTAACATCTCATGGTTAACATCTCCAAGCATCTCCAAATATCCATGTCTCTCTTCTCTGAAGCAACTGTTCTCCAAACATCTACATCTGCTCTCTTTGTCAGCTCCAAGACTTCTGTCATTTCACAGGTTTCTCCTAAATGTTTCCTCTTTTTAAGGATTCCAGTAAGTTAATCAAGACCCACCTGGAATGGAGGGATTCACATCTCCATCTAATCAAAAGTTGAAACCCACAATTGGGAGTGTTTCTTCTCCATGGAGATAATCTAATCAAAATATTCCAACCTACATTACAGAATCAGGATTAAAAGAAACAGTTGCCCTGACAAGATTGAATCTACATTAAAACACGTCTTTTCTGGGGTACATGATACTTTCAAACTGGCACGCACACTATCTAATTTAACATGTATGGTCAATTTATTTGAACACCATAATTATATGGAATATAAAGTAGGGAGTGAGATCTTATTGGTTTGTACAGGTTAGTGTGATGCTCTGATACATCCCAGAGTAATTTGGAAAGGGAATAAAAAAGGCAAAATCCCTATAATGGTTAGATTCTGGTGTCAGCTTCACCAGGTTATGTGCCCAAGGGTCTAGTCAGGCAAGCACTGACCTGACCACAGCTACAAGGATATTTTGTGGTTGGTTGATAAGCTGGAAGTCTGATACATTAAATTATCAGTCAGTTGATTGAAGCTGTGGCTGATTATATCTGTGATCAACTATAAGCGTGTCTCCCACAAGCAAGATAATCCAATTAGCTGAAGATTTTTAAGGAAGAAGAGAGACATTTTCACTTCTTCAGCCAGGGAAACTCTCCTGTGGAGTTTGCTGAAACACTTCATTGGAGCTGCCAGCTTCAAAGCCTGCCATATGGATTTTGGATTTTTCCATTTCCTACAGTTGTGTGAAACACCTTTATAAATCTCATATTTACAGATATCTCTTGCTGGTTCTGTTTCTCTAGAGAACCCTCACTAATACAGTCCCCCCTGTGGGACTGGGGAAAAGGCAGAAAAATTAAACTTTCACACCTGGGGAATTGCTGATACTCTCACAAGCATTCGGTACTACCAATTTAATAGGCTGAGCCCTCAATTTGGGGGCTTTTCTTTATGAAACTTATTCCTGCAACAGAGAATCTAAGGTTACTTCTAATTATGCCTATGAGTCACTCTCAGAGTACCTCTTTTATTATTCAAATGTGACTTCTCTCTTTAAGCCATCTCTGCAGGTAAACTCACCACTCTCTCCCTGCATGGGACATGACACACATGGGTGGAAATCTTCCTGCTTACATTGATATGATTCCTGGGGATGAGCCTGGACACGGTATCATGGGATTGAGAAAGCCTTCTTGACCAAAATGGGGAAGGAAATATAATAAAGGTTGGGGTAATTGAGAGATTTCAAACAGAGTTGAGAGCTCATTCTGGAGGTTATTCTTATGCTTTACATAGATATCTCTTTATTTTGTAGTGTATTAGAATAGCTAGAAGGAAATACCTGCAATTGTTGAACCATATTCTAGTAGCTGTGATTCTTGAAGATAATTGCACAACTTTATAGCTTTTCCCGTGTGACTGCTATTGTCAAAACCTTGTGGCTGACACTCTGTTTACCCAGTGTATGGACAGCTGAGGAAAAAAAACTAAGGACAAAATATAAATAAAATTAGGGGGGCTATGGGTATGGGATGTTTTGGGGTGTTCTTTTCTTTATTTATTTTTATTTTGTTTTTTGGAAAAATGCAAATATTCAAAAATTGATAGTGGTAATGAGTGCACAACTCTATGATGGTACTGTGAACTATTGATTTTATACTTTGGATGATTATATAGTATGTGAACATATCTCAGTAAAAGTGAATTAAATAATTATGCTTTAACATATTAGACAGCTAATACAGCTTGGTCTGCCCCATTTAATTAGGGACTATGGAACTCAAGGGGATTTTCACTTGCCTAGAAATAGGAGCAGAATACAGTTATCGTAAATTCAATACCCATATTTTTTCTACTTGTGTCATTGCCCAAATAACAAACAAAAATAGAAAAATAGCACTAAAGAATATATAAAAGAAAAAAGCAATACTCTGTTAGCAGGATTAAGCAGTTTTTAGTCTACCTTCACAACATTACTCTATCAAAGAGGAATGTGGGAAACTCTATGTGAAACTGCTTATATACTGCTTCTCTAAATGTGTTATCTTTAGAGGGAAAAGGAGAAACTTTTAGAGATAGCAATGATGTTAAAAAGAATGGGGGAAGAGGGAATATGTAATTCACTATGCTGGCTTGAATCTGAGGTGGACCCCAGAAAAGCCAGGTTCTTTAATACTCATTCAGTATTGCTTGGTGGGAGCATTTTGGTTATTCCCATGGAGATGTGACCCACCCAATTGTGGGTGGAACTTTTGATTAGATGATTTCCATGGTGGTGTGTCTCCACTCATTGAAGGTGGAGTTGCTTACTGGAATCCGTTAAAAGAGGAAACATTTTGGAGAGAGTCCCTTTTGGTAGAGCCATGAGAAAGTCAGCATACCCCACCATGTTTGCCATGTGCCTTTCCAGCTGAGAGAGAAATGTTGAACTTCATTGGCCTTCTTGAGCCAAGGCATCTTTCCCTGGATGCCTTAAATTGGACATTTCTATAGACTTCTTTTAACAGGAACATTTTCTCAGCCTTAGAGCTGTAAACTTGCAATTTATTAAATTCCCATTTTTAAAAGTCATTTTGATTCTTGTATATTGCATTCTGGCAGTTAGCAAACTAGATCATTCACTAACATAGTTAATGAGATATCATAAAGTATTTTATGCAAAAATAAATTTAATTTTTACTGATTAAGTAGGAGACTGAGCTGTATCTCTCTTGGAATTTGAGTAGACTCAAAAATCTGTGAAAACTTAATTATAGCTTTCCCTGATGTGAGGGAAAAGTAAATCTTCAAATTAGAAGGATAGTTAAGAGAGAACCCTGTGTCAGTAGGCGAACTCATTGTTATGCTATGGATGGGGAAAGTAACTAAATGTACCTGTGGTTCTCAAAGTTTTGTGGCCAGGCTGCTCCAGAAAAAGGCAGAAGCAGGAAGCAGAGCTGTGAGCCAACTCTGTGTGGTGTGTTAGGTAAAAACCAAAACTGGGTGTGGTAGGTTGAAATATGTACCATCCAACATACAAGTCCTTGGTCTTAGCCTGCATTTCTGTGGGTGTGGACCATTGCAAATGGGATCTCTTGAAGATGTTGTTTTAGGTAAGGTGTGGCCCCATGAGTGAGGGTGGGCCTTACTCTGATTACTGGAGGCCTTTATTAGCAGAAGAAATTCAGACATAGGATATGCCATAGGGAGTAGTTGAAAAGTCAGTAGAACCCAGAAAAGAGAACATGACTGCACTATGAGAGGCAGGGATATAAGCCAAGGAACCCCAAGGATGGCCATCAGCCAACACCAGAATAAGCAGTGCTCAGAGAGGAAGAATTCCCTTGATAACTCCCTGATTTTGGGCTACTCCTAACCTCAGAATCATGAGCCAATAAATTTCTTTTGTTTAAGCTAAAAAAAATTTGAAAAGTTGCTCAGTTTCACTAGCCATTAAGGAAATGCAAATAAAAAGTACAATACATCATCTCACACCTACTGGAATGGCTATTACAACAATCAGAAACTACAAGGGCTGGAGAGGATGTGGAGCAGAGGCACACTTATTTGCTGTTTGTGGGAATGTACAATGGTGCAACTGCTTTGGAAGGCAGCTTGGCAGCTCCTTAGGAAGCTATGTAAAGAATTGCCATATGATTCAGCAATGTCATTACTAGGTATAGACTCAGAGGAACTGAAGGCTTGAATACAAGCAGACATTTGCACATCAATGTTTATAGTGGCATTTTTCATAATTGTCAAGAGATGGAAAAAGCACAAATGTCCATCAGTGGACAATTGGATAAACAAACTTGTATATACATATGATGGAATATTACACAGTTGTATGATAGAATAACATCATAACATATGTAATAATTTGGATGAACCTTTAGGATATAATGTTGAGTGAAGTTAGTGAGAAACAAAAGGACAAATACTATATAGCTTCACTGATATAGACTAACTATAATGAATAAACTCTGAGAGTAGTTAAGAACACAGGTGATCAGGATGTGGAAAGAGGGTAGAGATTGGGCATTTGATGCTGAAGGAGTACAAAATGTTCAAGGATTGATTTTAAAGATCCAGAAATAGATAGTGCAATATTATTTTGTGGTGGCACAACATTGTAACTATAATAAACAAAGCTGACTTTGAATATTTTAAGAGTAGGGCTAGAAGTATGTATGATACCAGAAGGAAAGAGAGAGGATAAAAACTGGGACTGTATCACTCAGAAAAACTTAGAGTGGTCGATGGTGGTGGTTACATGTAAAAAAATAAGAGTGCTTGTACATGAGAGAGAATAAATGAATGTCACTATTGTAAGGTGTTAAAAATTGGATATATATGGATAAAATACAATCAATGCAAATGAGGCTCTATAGTTAACAGTAACATTGTAATAGTGTTCCATTAATTGTAACAAAGATGATATACTAAAACTAAATGTCAATAAAAGGGGGGATACAAGGGAGGGGATAGGAGATTATTGTTATTTCTCCTTTTTATTTTTTATTCTTTATTTTTTCTTTTTCTTATTAATTTTTAAACTATTTTATTTTAATTTTTCCACTTCTTGTTTCTTTGTGGAGGAAATGGAAATGTTTCCATAGAATGTGATGGTGAATACATAACTGTGATTTTATCAAGAGCTGTTAATTGCTCACTTATGAAGGATTATATGGTGTGTGAATAAAACTGTTTTAAAAATAAACAGAAAGGTACATGTTCTGGAGAAAATGTGGAGAGAGAGATATAGCTGTTCTCTGGAGGTAGGTAAGTAGAATGGTGTGGAACCTCTGGAGATCAGTGTAGAGACTCCACAGGAGACTAAGTTTAGGGTTGTCATATGAGTTTGCAACCCTACTATTTGGTATTTATTTGAAAGAGCTGAAAGTATGGACATGAATGAACATTTGTGTTTATGGCAGCATTATTCACAGATGCAGTGGATGGAAGTGGCCTAAGGGTACACCGATGGGCAAATGGAAGGGCAAACTGTGGTGTACACATACAACAGAATATTGAGTGGCTACAAAAAGGAATGAAGTTGTGAGGCATGCAACTAGGTGAATGGGCCTGAAGACATTATATTGAGTTGAAATAAGGCAGAAATGAAAGGACAAATATTATAGGATCTCACTAATATAAACTAAATATAATGATCAAACAATGAGAATTGAGTTCAAAAGCATAGGTTATCAGGGTACGAAATGTGGGCAGAGATTTGTCAATTGACAATCAAGGAGTACAGAATGTTCAATAAGGCTTATTGTAAAGATTCTTAGATCCTAAGTTCTTACAACAGTCACATCTATTCTTGAGTTGTAATTTTATTTCTGAATTCTGACATTCTGCGCTCTTTATGCATAACCTGGTATTTCTCTGGAATTTTAGGTATCTGTGTGACACCTGAGATTCAGAGTTAGAGTTCTGCATGTCTGAAAGTCAGCACTGCTGACTGGAAAGTTAATCCACACTGCAACTTTTAAATAAGGAGAAAAGATATCAGACTTCAAATGGAGATATGAATGAAATCGACTTAATTGGGGCTAAAGTAAAATCAGAATAGTGTAATGGATGATATTGACTGTTGTTTAAAACTTCAACTTCTGTGTGAGACCAAAGGAAGACATGTTTATCTGGCACAAAATTTATATTTTCTGTAACATACTATCTAATTTAACCTGTATGGCCAGTTTATTTAATCAACATAATTACAAGAAGCCTGTAATAGGGAGTGAGATCTTGTTATTTTGTATAGGTTAATGTAATACACTGATAAATCCCAGAATATTTTGGGGAAAAAGTAAAGATCATTGCAAAGGCCACTTGATGGACTGGGCAAAATATGAAAATATTAAACTTACCCACTTTGGGAGTTCCTGATATTCTTGCAAACATTAGGGACTCCCGATTTAATATATCAAGCCCTTGCCCTTTGGGCCTGCCCATATGAAACTTATTCTTGCAATGGAGAAGCTAAGCCAACTTATAATTACGCCTAAGTGTCACCCAAGAGAGACTCTTTTAATGTTCAATTGTGGCATTTCTTAGAAAACTCTGAAAAAACTGACTACCCTCCCCCCTATGTAGGACATGGCTCCTAAGAATGAGCCTGTCCCTGGCTTTGTGTAATTTAGAATGACTTCTTGAACAAAAGAGTCAAAAGAAATAAAACAAAGTAAAGTTTCAGTGGCTGAGAGATTTCAAGCAGAGTTGAAAGGCCATTCTGAAGATTATTCTTACACATTGTATAGATATTCGTTTTTAGTTTCTAGTGTATCAAAAACCTAGAAGGAAATACCTGAAGCTGTTGAACTGTAATCCAGTAGACTGATTCTTGCTGATGATGATTTAGCTATATAGCTTTTGTTGTGCACCCTTGTGTCTTGGTTTGTAAAGTGGCTAGAATGCAAAATACCAGAAAAGGAATGGCTTTTAAAAAAGGAATTTATTAAATTGCAAGTTTACAGTTCTAAGGCTATAAAAATGTCCAAATTGTGGCATCCAGAAAAAATATACCTTGACTCAAGAAAGGGCTGATGATGTTTGGGATGTTTCTCTGTCAGCTGGGAAAATACATGATGGTATCTACTAGTTTTTCTTGTGGCTTCTCATTTCAAAATGGCTTCCCTGGGGGCATTTTTCTTCTGTAGCTTCAAAGTTCCCTGGCTGTGTGGGTTGTGAAACTTTTTCCAAAATGGCTCCCTCTTAAAAGACTCCAGTAAGTGACCCATTTTGAATAGGTGTAGACTCCATGGAAAACACATAATCAAAGTCACACTCAAAATTGGATGGGTCACATCTCCATGAAAACCACTTGATCAAAAAGATCTCACCAAACAATATTGAATGAGGGTTAAAGAACACAGCTTTTCTGGGGTACATATTGGTTTCAAACTGGCACACCACATGTTTGGGAAATGTGACTGACACTCCCTTTATCTGGTATATGGGCAGATGAGTAATGAGATAAAGACAAATGAATAAATAATGGGAGATAAGCATTGTGGAGTTCCTTTTTGTCCTTTTTTTTTTTTTGAGTAATGAAAATGTTCTAAAATTGATTGTAGTGAAAATGCACAGCTATTTGATGATTCTGTGAGCCACTGATCATGTGCTTAAATGGATGTTTTTGCTGTGTGAATATATCTGAATGAAATTGCATTTTAAGAAGTCATGAAAATTTGCTTTTACTTGAAACCATTCAGTTAACTTTTTATATCTTTTAAATTTTGTAAACAAGATTAAATATATTTTATAGAGAAAATCATCATCTAAGTCTCTCAAAGAATGCAAGAAGTGAAATCAGAGGTATCTACTTACTCTTTGGATGTTACAGAGTCATTTCAAATGTAGTTTATCCTTAATCATATCTAGTGTATGAGATATGAATATTTATGCTGAGGCTTGTGTGTGAACTTCTGATCATTCTTACTCATGGACCCAGATTCACCTTCAGATCTGGATGGCACTGATTTATTTGATCTTTTCATTTCCAACATATGTTCAAGGCTTTTGTTTAACTCTTTAAATTGTATAGTATAACATATATACAAAGCAAAGAAAGAAAAAAGCAGTAGTTTTCAAAGCACTCTTTAACAAGTAGTTACTGGACAGATCCTGGAGTTTGTCATGGGCTACCATATGACCCTCTGAGAATTTTCATTCTAGCTGCTACAGAATGCAGGAGGCTAGAAACCTTAAATATTTCATCATCATAATTGACTTTTTTTACTTCTTTTTTTTTGTGAAAAATAACATATATATAAAAAAGAAATACATTTTAAAGCACAACACCACAACTAGTTGTAGAACATATTTCAAAATTTGACATGGGTTACAATTCCACAATTGTAGGGTTTTACTTTTAGCTGCTCTAAGATATTGGAGACTAAAAGAAATATCAGTTTAATGATTCAGCATTCATATTCATTTGTTAAATCCTATCTTCTCTGTATAACTCCACCATCACCTTTGATCTTTCCTTCCCTCTCTTTAGGGGTGTTTGGGCTATGCCTATTCTAAATTTTTGACATTGGATGGTCTGTCAATAATATGGGGTAGGGAGATGGAACTATCTGATGTTTTCAGAGACCGGGCTTGGATTCAGGACTTAGATGGACCAGGGACCCATCTGGAGGTTGTAGGTTTCTGGAAAATTACTCTAGTGCATGGAACCCTTGTAGAATCTTATAAATTGCCCTAAGTGTTCTTTAGGATTGGCTGGAAAGGTGCTGATTGGGGGTTGGCAGGTAATGATAGGTAGCAAGATCTAACTGAAGCTTGTATAAAAGCAACCTCCAGAGTAGCCTCTTGATTCTGTTTGAACTCTCTCTGCCACTGATACTTTATTAATTACACTTCTTTCCCCCCTTTTGGTTAGTATGGAATTGTTAATCCGATGTTGCCAGGGTTGGATTCACCCCTGGGAGTCATCTCCCATTTCACCAGGGAGATATTCATCCCTGGATGTCGTGTCCTGGGGGGGGGGGGGACGACAATGATTTCACTTGCAGATTTGGGCTTAGAGAGACTGAGGCCACATCTGAGCAACAAAAGTGGTCCTCCAGAAGTAACTCCTAGGCATGCCTATAGGCAGTCTAAGCATCTCTGCTACATACATAAGTTTCACGAGAGTAAGTCTCATGATCAAGGGTATGGCCTATTGATTTGGGTGTCCCTAAAGTTTGACACAGTATCAGGGGATTCCCTGATGTTAATGTTTAATAGTTCTATATTCTTTCCCCCATCCCTCAAGGGACTTTGCCAATGTTTTTTTATTATCTGCTTAATATACTCTAAGATGTATCTGTGCATTACAATACTATACAGAATTAAAGGATCTCTTTCTTATTCTAGGCTCCCTGTGTTTCAGTTGTTCAAATGAGCTATACAAATAGGTTGAGTTAGACTATGCACTACAGAAAATTTCAGTTCCAGACAAAATAAGCCTTTCTCTCATTGGTCTTAAAGAGTATTTGTGGTTCTAAAATATAGACATTGTCTTCCTTACCCCTATGTTCTGAATTACTTTAACCCCAACCTATTCAGCTTTGTTTTTATCACTAAGTATCAGGTTATATGTATATAACAACCTCTTGAAATCCAGAAATAATAATAACATTTTTTAGTTAATGTGTCTGTTCTAAAAGCTTACAATGTAGGCCTCTGCTTTCTTATAAGCATTTTCTAAAGTTTACCATACCATTGTTGTTGTTTTTTTCCTGGTTTATTTTGTCTCACCAAATGTCCATGTGTTCATTCACATCATTGCATCCTTCATGACTTTCTTCCTTTTTGTAGCAGGACAACTTTTATTCATAAGTATACACCATTGCTCACCTATCTACCTCTCAGTCAGTACATCTTTTAGCCACCTGCCTACATTGAGCATCATGTATATTACCCAAAGTCCACAGTCAATCAACATCCTCAATTTTAGACAATTTCATTATTCCCAAGATGAAGAAAACCAATAAACACACCCTTGACACATAGGAAATTGAAACCCCCTCTTTAACTCTTGTCCCTACCCCCATTATTCACCTTTGCTGTTACTGTGGTAGTGCTGATGGTTTCCTTTTGAACATAGCTCATAGCATGCAATAGCAGTTTTCTCTTGTACCCTGGACTTAAACACTCTTTGTACATGAATCATATCTTTGAAGTAATTCTTGCAAGAACTAATTCATATTCTAGTGTTAAACAGTGGGACCCATAGGTCTATACAACCCCTTTCAATCTTGTTCATCTTCAATATGGTAATATTACTTATAGACACACTAGAGAACCACCTTCACTCCTGTCTATTCTCTTACATTGACGTTCAACCTCAATAGCTAGCAGTTTCCTCATTCCTAGCTTCTATATATCTCTAAGTCCCCTATATTCTGTATTATAAGCTTCTGATTATACCTTTATGCTGGTCATAAAAGTAGAACCATATAATATGTATCTTTTTGTGTCTGGCTTATTTCACTCAGCATTATGTCATCAAGGCTCATCCACCTTGCCATTGGCTTCAGGTTGTCATTTTGCCTTACTTCTGCATAATATTCCATCATATGTATATTCCACATTTTGTTTATCAACTTGTTTATTGATGGGCATTTTGTTTGTTTCCATCTTTTGGTGATTGTGAATAATGTTGCTATGGACATTGGTGTGCAAATGTCTGTGTCATTGCTCTCAGCTCTTCTGGGTATGCACCAATTAGTGCTATTACTGGGTCACAGGGCAACTTGATATTTAATTTCCTAAGGAACCACCAAACAGTCTTCCTTTGTGACTGCACCATTATACATTCCCACCAGCAGTACATAAGTGTCCCAGTCTCTCCACATCCTCTCCAGCATTTATAGTTCCCTGTTTGCTTAATAGCAGCCATTCTTATAGGTGTGAGGTGGTATTTCATTGTAGCCTTGATCTGCATTTCCCTTATAGCGAATGAAAATGAGCATCTCTTCATGTACTTTTGAGCCATCTCTATTTGCTCTTCAGAAAAACAGTCTATTAATATCTTTAGCCCATTTTATAATTGGATTGTTTATTCTTTTGTTGTCGTGTTGTATGATTTCTTTGTATATACAGGAAATCAAACCTTTGTCTGATATGTGATTTCCAAATCTTTTCTCCTATTGAGGTTGCTGCCTCTTCACCTTTTCTTTTGAGGTGCAGAAACATTTGATTTTGAGGAGTTCCCATGTATCTATTTGCTCTCTTGTTGTTTATACTTTGGGTATAAAACTTAGGAAGCTACCTCCTATTACTAGGTCTTAAAAATGTTTCCCTTCATTTTCTTCTAGAAGCATTATGGTGCTATTCTTATATTTAGGTGCATTAACACTTTGATTTAATGTTTATGTAGGGTGTAAGATAGTCTTCTTTTCTTTTGGCTGTTGATATCCAGTTCTTCCATGCCCAATTATTGAAAAGACTATTTTGTCCCAATTCAGAGGATTTGGGCGCCTTGTCAAAAATCAGTTGACCGCAGACATAGTGGTCTACTTCTGCACTCTTAATTCAATTCCATTGGCCAATGCTTCTATCTTTGTGCCAGTACCATGCTCTTTTGGCCACTGTGGCCTTATAATAGGTTTTAAAGTCAGTGAGTGTTAATTCTCCCACTTCATTCTTCTTTTTAAAAATGCTTTTAGCTATTTAGGGTCTCTTTCCCTTCCAGATGTATTTGGTAATTAGTTTTTCCACATCTTCAAAGTAGGTTGCTGGAATTTTGATTGGTACCGTATTGAATCTGTAGATAAATTTGGGCAGAATTGACATCTTAACTTTATTTAGCCTTCCTATCCATGAGCAGGGAATGTCTTTTAACCTATTTAAATCTCCTTTGATTTCTTTTAGCAATGTTCTGTAGCTTTCTGTGTACAAGTCTACATCCTTAGTTAAGTTCATTTCAAAGTAGTTGATTCTTTTAGTTGCTATTTTGAATGGAATTTTGTCCCTAACTGACTCCTCAGCTAGATCATTGCTTGTGCATAGAAATATCACTGATTTATTCACATTAACTTTATATCCTGCCACCTTGCTGAATTTGTTTATTACCTCAAGAAACTTTGCTATAGATTTCTCAAGATCTTCCAAGTATAATATCTTTTCATCTGCAAATAATGAGAGTTTTACTTTTTCCTTTCCAATTTGGATGCCTTTTATTTCTTTGTCCTGCTGGATTGCTCTAGGTAGAACTTCTAGCACAATGTTGAATAATAGTAGTGACATCCTTGTCTCATTCCTAATTTAGGGGAAGGCTTTCAGTCTCTCTCCATTGAGTATGATGCTGGCTATTGGTTTTTCATATATTCCCATTACTGTATTGAGGTAGTTACCTTTGAGTCCTATCTTTTGGAGTGTTTTTATGAGAAAAGGATGCTGAATTTTGTCAAATGATTTTTCAGCATCAATCAAGATGATCAGGTGATTTTTCCCTTTCAATTTGTTAATGTGCTGTATTACATTAAATGGTTTTCTTGTGTTGAACCATCCTTGCATTCCTGGTACAAAATCCACTTGGTCATGGTGTATAATTCTTTTAATGTGTTGTTGGATTCAATTTGCTAATATTTTGTTGATAATTTTTTAAGAATGTAGGTTCATTAGGGAGATTGGCCTGTAGTTTTCTTTTCTCATGGCATCTTTTCCCAGTTTTGGTATTAAAGTGATATTAGCTTCATAAAATGAGTTAGGTAGAGTTCCTTTATCCTCAATGTTTTGGAAAAGATTATGCAGGATTGGTATTAGTTCTTTTTGGAATGTTTGATAAAATTCTCCTGGGAAGCCATCTGACCCTGGGCTTTTCTTTATAGGAAGATTTTTAATGACTGATTGCATCTGCTTACTTGTGATTTGTTTGTTGAGATCTTCTATTTCTTTCTGAGTCAGTGTAGCTTGCATGTGTGTTTCCAGGAATTTATCCATTTCGTGTAAGTTGTCTAGTTTATTGCCATATAGTTGTTCATAGTATCCTCTTATGATTTTTTTTACTTCTTCAGGGTCTGTGGTAATGTACCCCTTCTCATTTGTGATTTTGTTTATTTGCATCTTCTCTCTTTTTTCTTTGTCAGTCTTGCTAGTGACTCATCAATTTTATTGATTTTCTCAAAGAACCAGCTTTTGTTTTTATTGATTCTTTCTATTGTTCTTTTGTTCCCCCATTCATTTATCTCTGCTTTAATTTTTGTTATTTCTCTTCTTTTATTTGCTATGGGGTTAGTTTGTTGCCCTTTCTCATGTTCCTCCAGTTCCTGCTGTTAAGTCCTCAATTTTGCTCTTTCTTTTTTTTCTTCATGGGCAAGCACCAGGAATTGAACCCAGGTCTCTGGCATGGCAGGCAAGAATTCTGCCACTGAGCCACTGTTGTCTTCCCTTTCTTTCTTTCTTTTCTTTTTAAAATATAAGCAGGTAGTACAATAAATTTCTCTCTCAGCCTAACTTTTGCCACATCCTGTAAATTCTGATAAGTTGTATTCTCATTTTCATTCATCTGCAGATAGCTACTAACTTTTCCAGCAATTTCTTCTTTCACCCACTGGTTGTTTAAGAGTGTGTTATTTAATCTCCTTATATTTGTGAATGTTCTCATTCTTTGGTGGTGATTGAGATCTAGCTTCACCCCATTGTGATCACAGTAAGTGCTTTACATAATTTCAATGTTTTTAAATTTATAAATCCTGTTTTGTGCTCCAGCATATGAACTATCCTGGAGAATGTTCCATGAGCGCAAGAGAAGAATGAATATACTTGTGCTTTGGGGGGCAATGACATATATATGTTTGTTAGGTCTAATTCATTTATCAAGTTATTTAACTTGTCTATTTCCTTGTTGATCTTCTGCCTTTTTTTTTATCTGTAGAGGATAGTGGCATATTGAAGTCTCCTACTATTATTATTGAAACATCTATCACACCCTTCAGTTTTGCCAATGTCTGTCTCATGTATTTGGAGCTCCTTGACTGGGAGCCTAAACACTTCTTGGTGAATTGACCCTTTAATTAGCACATAGTGTCCTTCTTTGTCTCTCTCTCTCTTTTTTTTTTATATGGAATGGTTCACAAATTTGCCTGTCATCCTTGCGCAGGGGCCATGCTAATCTTCTCTGTATCATTCCAATTGTAGTATATGCGCTGCCGAAGTGAGCACCTTCTTTGTCTCTTATGATGTCTTTACATTTAAAGTTTATTTTGTCCAATGTTAGTATAGCTATTCTTGCATTCTTTTGGTTATAATTCGCATGGAAAATCTTTTTCCATCCTTTCACTTTCAATCTATTTTTATCCTTGTGTCTCAGATGAGTCTCTTGTAAACAGTATATAGCTGGATTATATTTCTTAATCCATTCAGCCAATTTGTATATTTTAATTGGTAAATTTAGCTCATTAACATTCAGTTATTATGGAAAAAGTGCTTCTTGAATCCATCATGTTATCTTTTTTATTTATCAGATCTACATATTCTTTTTCCTCCTTCTCTTTTTATCCTTAAATTACCTTTACTGGCACTCTTCAATTTCTGTGCCCTTCTGAAGACCTCCAGCTCTTGTCTTTTTTTTTCAGCCAGCAGAACTCCTTTTAGTATTTCTTGGAGGGCCAATCTCTTGTTGACAAACTCTTTCAGGACTTGTTTGTCTGTGAAAATTTTAATCTCTCCCTCAGTTTTTAAGGACAATTTGGCTCAGTACAGAATTTTTGGCTGGAGATCTTTATTTTTCAGGATTTTCAATCTATCATAGCACTGACTTCTCACCTGCATGGTGCTAGCAGAGTAGTCTGAATTCAGTCTTATTTGGTTTCCCTTGTAAGTTGTAGATTGCTTTTCTCTTGCCACTTTCAGGATTTTCTGCTTCTCTTTAACATTGGACAGACTGATCAGTATGTGTCTTTGGAAGGTTAGTTGGATTTGTTCTGTTTGGAGTGCATTGGGCTTCTTTGACTTGCATATTTTTGTCCTTTATAAGTGTTGGGAAGTTCTCCCCCTCTATAGTCTCAACTACTCTTCCTAGCCATTTATTCCTCTCTTCTCCTCCTGGGGCAGCAATGATTCTTATATTTGTGCACTTTGTTTTGACAGTCATTTACCTGAGATCTAATTCAAAATTTCCCATCTTTTTTTGCCATTTGCTGTTTTGAGTCTTTGAAGTCAGTTATCCTGTCCTGTATATCATTGATTCTTTCTTCTGTCTCTTCAAATCTGGTATTGTGTGCCTCTAGTATGTTTTTAATTTGGTCAACATTGTCTTTAATCTTTTTAATATCTGCTATTTTTTCTATTTATACTATCTTCTTGATCTCCTTTATGTCACTTGCCATTCTATTTATTTTATTATGTAGAGTTGCATGAACATCTTTGATTAGTTATTTCAATGTCTGTGTCTCCTCTGGTGTTTTAATTTGGCCCTTAGGCAGGGCTATATTTGTCTGCATTGTGATATGCTTGTGATCTTCCATTGTTTTCATTGCATGTAAATATCTTCATTGATTTACTTTGGGAGTTGATTCCTTTCAGTAGGACAGATATACAGCAGGAAGGAGGGTATAGAGTGGGGCACTCAGTGTAGTGATTTGTTTCATGGCAGGTATAGGAGCAGGTTGGGATGTTAAGCTGATGCTTGTGAACCTGGGTGCCTAGTGGTCAGGGAGGATGCAATTGTGCAGGGGTACCAGTCTGGGCAGTATAATCCTGGTGTGCACTGGTCTAGTGTGCAGGGTCCTTTGTGTACATGCATAAAGCTGTGGCAGCAGATTGGTGTTATGTCTTCATGGGTAGGGGGCAGATATGATCCAGCAGTGCAGGTCAGCACTTTCTCAGAGCTGGGAAGTGTGACTGAGGGCCATGCATATGAATGGTTCTAGGACTGCCATAAACTGAAGTTCCCAGAGCTGAAAGATGTGATTGGGGGCCGTGCACATGTGTGGGACTAGGAGTGCCATAAACTGATGCTCAGAGCTCAGGGCGGGCTATGTTAGGCTGTGTGATATTATGGGTGGGAGTACTGATATCAGCCTGCAGGGAACAGGGAGGAAGAGGAACTGCTCAGGAGGGGTGCAGGAACGGTTGGTTCGGCTACACTTGGGGTGGGGAAGGTATGCACTGGGGGCTGGTGGGGCGGGCATGCCTGGAGCATGGGGAATGGGAGCATGTGACAGTTTTAAGGTGTATGGGGTATGGGGTGAGTCTCTTATCATGAGGAGAGCAACTGGTGAGGATAGCATGCCCAAGGAACTTGGCCTTCACTTCCTAGTCCCTGGCTCTTGTCTGTGCACTCCAGCAGACTCTGTGATTCTGTGCCAGGCTCTAACTTTCTGCCTCTTAGTTCCTCTGCCTCTGCAAGTAGGACCACCTTATGTGGTGCAGAAGGCTCTCCCAGGTCAGCCACACTCCCAAATTGCCACTTCAGTTGCCCTGCTGTCCTTTCTCTCTGTTTGACATTTTTACCAAAGTTGAGTTTGAAAGTAAATTCTCTCTGGCTTGGAAAGAGGTGATATTTTGATCTTTCTAGGCAAAATGAGATTTTTACACTATCAAGATTGTCATTTGTTTTGTTTGCTGGACTTGAGTTCATGTGAAGAAACATGGTGAGTTAGGTTCCAAAGTCATTAATGAATCTTTTGTGTAGTGAACCTTTGACAGAACTCTGAAACGTGCAGTACTGAGGACAATGCCCTCAGAGAAATGAAGATGTCACAGTGGCATCCAAAACAAGTCATGTGAACAGAATAAAAATTGAATGATGATGAGGAAACTTAT
The DNA here is from genome assembly GCF_023851605.1 of Tamandua tetradactyla. Taxonomy (NCBI): domain Eukaryota; kingdom Metazoa; phylum Chordata; class Mammalia; order Pilosa; family Myrmecophagidae; genus Tamandua; species Tamandua tetradactyla. Next base: position 118,312,509 of record NC_135333.1, read on the forward strand.
TTTTTCATTTTTTTGTTCCATAACATATATAGCAGCAAAAAGAATGCACCATTTTCTTTCCTCCTTCAGCAACACATTTGTACCTTAATTTGTTAATATTTATTATAATTTAAAATTAAATTATTGCAATTGAAAAAGGAAAAACAATTAAATGGGATATCTGTTCTTAATATTTCAGATTACATCATTCTAAAAATTTCCAATGGAAGCATATTCTTATTGTGTGGTATAGTCATAAATAAGAAGGCATTGTTTACGTGTTGCTTGCATGTTATTTTGCTATTTAAAAACATAACATTTTTGATTATTGATAAAAATGTAACATAAACTTTTATCGCAGTGATTATAAATGTGAATTGTCATTTTAGAGGGCTTTTTGGAAGCATCCCATCAGAATTTGAAATGAATCCTAACAGTTGAGAATGGGTTTGCAATGTTCACTATTATACCAATAGGTAGATTACATGGTTGTAAAATTTTATATTGCAAATGTATGGTCCCTTTTTTTAAAACAACTATCGTTAGTGATTAAAATGCATCTTTGTAAACAAACTATCTCTGAGAAGTGCAATTTAAGAAAATGTTGCAAATTGTTATACTATCTTATGAATCATGTTTTGTTGGAATGTGCCTGTAATCATATTCAGTTTAATAGAAAGCACTATAATTATTTCTATGTATGTCAATAACTTGAGTAATATATATACTAAAAATAGTTTCCTAATTTTATCATTACTCCTTAATCGTGTTTATGGTTATTTCTCAGGCTATATTTAAGAAAATTTTGCTTATTTTTCTGAGAGGCACCCATATATTATTATACTTATTTTTCATATTTTATACTTTTTAAATGTTATGTTATTCTATATTTAAAATAAATGTTTTATAGCAAAATTAAATATTTTAATATTGATTTTAATCCTTTTCTTTCAAAACTGCTCATTATGATTTTAAGTCGATGGTTGTTGTTTCTTTTTGCTGTTGAATTGTAAGAGTATATTATGGATACTAAATTCATTGGAGATAGATTTGCAAATATTTTCTCCCATTCTGTAGGTTGTGTTTTCACTTTCTTTATAGTGTTGTTTGATACACAAAGTTGTTTTTTTTTTTTTGCATAGACAGGCACCGAAAATCGATCCCAGATCTCCTGCATGGTAGATGAAAACTCTCCCAGCTGAGCCACTGTGGTCTACCCAAAGCTTTTTATTTTGATGAAACCAATTTACCTATTTTTTTTGTTTTTTATATCTTTGGTGCCATATCTAATTATCAATTGATAAATCCAAGATCATGAAGATTTATCCACATTATATCATCCAAGAAATAAGGTTTTAGCACTTATATTTAGGTTATTGATGCACTTTGGTATCTAGTGTGTGGTAAGGGTCCAACTTCATTGTTTTCTTTTAAATATCCCATTTTTTCCAACAGTATTTGTTGAAGATATGAAACTCTTCCCATTGAATGGTCTTGTAATCCTTAGTAAAAAGCAACTGATCATAAATTAATGAACATACTTCTGTTCCTTTGGTCTATATGTCTAGTTTTATTCCACTACCACACTGTTTTGGTTGCTGTAGAATTGTAAGATGCTTTGAAATCAAAATCCTTCAAATTTTCTCTTCTACTTCAATGTTGTGTCACCATCCAGGGCCCCTAAAAATTCCACATGAATTTTAGGATCATATTTTCCCCATTTCTTATATAAAAAAACCATTGGGAGTTTGATAGGGATTATATTGAATCTGGAGATCCCTTTGGGTAATATTGCCTTCTTAAAATACTAAATGTTCAAATCAACCTAGAACTGTACACTTGCAACTTAATAAATTCCCCTTTTTAAAGACTGTTCCTTTTCTGGTATATTGCACTCTGGAGGCTAGCAAACTTGAGCAGGGGACATCCTTTTTCCTGATTTTAGCCATAAGGCTTTCATATTTGCCATTGAGCATAATGTTTCCTGTGATGTTTTCCTAGATGCTCTAAATCTGGTTGAGGAAATTCCCTTCTATTCTCCATTTATTGAGTATTTTCTTCATGAATGTGTACAAGATTTTGATAAAGGCTTTTCAGCAGTAACTGAGATCACCATGTTGTTTCTACTTAATTCTATTAATGTGGTGTGATGGTGAGGTTCATGGGTCAACTTGGTCAAGTGATGGTTCCCAGTTGTTTGGTCAAATAAGCACTGTCCTATCTGTTGCTGTGAGAACAGTTCATGAACTTAAATCATCAGTACAATGACTGCATCTATGGCTGATCATATCTGCAATTAGCTAAAGGAATTATCTCCTGCAATGAATGACATTTAATCTAATCAGCTGGAGGCTTTAAAGGAAAAGAAGGAAGAGAGGATCTTTCTACTTCAGCCAGCCAGCTTCTCCTATGGGATTCATCAAATAATTTCACCAGCATTGTCAGTTCGCCATCTGACCTGTAGAATTTGGACTTGTTCATACTCACAGTTGCATGAGATGGTTTTATAAAATCTCATATTTACAAATATCTCCTGTTGGTTCTGTTTCCTTAGAGAAACCTGAGTACTAAAGCTTTGGCCACCAAGAGTGGGGTGGTTCTTGAGAAACAGAATCTTAAAATAGTTTTTTGCAATCAGTTTTCTACTCTGATTAAACTCTAAGGCATTAGACTCTGCTTCCAAAAATCAAGATGACACTGACAGTTTAAGTTGTGAGTTGGCAATAGAGGTACAAAAAAAAATCACTATTTGATTCTGCTGATTGTATGCTTATATGAGGCAAAGCTCTAGGTGACAGCATTTTTTGACAATTTTCCAGTGTTTTGTGGAGTTAAAAGATATAATGATGTTGGCTGGTTGTTCCTAGGTTTGCTGAATATAGTTATAAAAGAAAAGGATGACCTGATGCTTTCAAATTTAAAGCTTAAGTGACATGCAAAAGATGTAAAAGTTTATATGGGTGCCATGAAGGAAAATCTTTTTTCCTGTGGCCACAGATTTGAGATCTCTGAAAACCAGACCGAGTCCCATAGTTCAACAATTTACAATGTAAACTGAAATTTCAGCCTTGGTGGTTATCTGCTGTTAATGTGAAAGCAATGATTGGAAAGGAGTAGGATCCTAAAAATTGGGTGGGTTGATAATTAGTGGGGGCATCGAAACTCTGGATTCTTCTGAGTCTTTGGTAAATTCACCTGTAATGGTCTGCACTGAGAAAACAGTTGCCCCACCTCCAGCCTGGACTGAGGATACAGCTACAGAAGAACACATAGTCTGTCTTGGGAAAACAGATTCTCAACCTCCAGTCTTCCCTGAGGAGTCTGCCATCCAACCTCTACCTGAAAAGATTAACGCTTTAGTGCCTGCTAGACCTGTTACCATCTCCCCTTGGGAAACATCTCTTGCCTCAGTCTGAAGAGATCAATCCTTATTCACCAGATGAAACTACAAGGGGAATACCCAAGCAATTGGTTTGAAACACACTTCTAATTCTTTTCATGACCACCCCTACTACCCAACTTTTCTTCCAGACTTGTAACTCAAGTAATGTACCCACAGGCCCCAAAAGGTGGGGTAAAAATGTCCCAAAAGGAAGTTCACTGTACTCCAAAATAATTGCATGAGTTTTTAAATTTATATAGACAGAAGTCAGGAGAATATATGGTGTGGGATAATTGATGAAAGAATATAAAGTTGGATCAGGCTGAATTTATTGATATAGGCCCTGTTTTAGTCTGTAAGCTACTGGAATTCATTATACCAGAAATGGAATAGCTTTTAAAAAGGGAATTTATTAAGTTTAAACTTTACAATACTAAGCCCATGAAAATGTCCAAATTAAGGTAACAAAAAGAGGTTGTTCAAGAAAAGAAAAGCTGATGCTGTCAAGAACAGCTTTGACAGCTGAAAAGTCATGTGGCTGGCATCTGCTGGGGTCTTTGGGCTCTGGACACCTCTCTCAGCTGAGAGGTGCATGCTGATATCTGTTAGCTTTCTGTCCTCATTTCAAAAGGCATCCCTAGGGGCACCTTTCTTCTTCATCTCCAAAGGTCTCTGGCTGTGTGTTTTTACCAAAATGGTCCCCTCTTAAAGGGCTCCAGCAAACAATCCCACCTTGAATGGGTGGAGAAACATCTCCATGGAAACCATCCAATCAAAAGTTACCACCCAGAATTGGTTGGGTCACATGTTTATGGAAGTAATAAAAAAGATCCTACCCAGCAATATTAAATGAGGATTAAAGAACTTGGCTTTTCCAGGGTACACAACAGATTCAAAACTGGTGCAGGCCCAGTAAGCAAAGATCCTGGGTTCAATGTTGTGGCTTGAGGGGTTAGAGAAGGCATTAATATTTGGTTTGGGTGGTTGGCTAAAACATGGACCAAAAGGTGGCTGACATTACCTGAGGATTCAGTGCCAGAAGTGCCCTGGTATAATGTAGATGAGGAGATCCAGAGGCTTAGAGAGATTGGATTTATCATGGACAATCTACTCAAAGACCCCAGGATGTCCAGAGGACACACCTTTTACCAGGACTGTGAGGAACAATTCATGAAACTAGCTCAATGATCCCTGAAGAGTTCTGTAGTCACCCTTCTTGGTAAGTCAGATATTACTGTGGGAACTGTTGTTACTGAGATGGAATCCATAAAAAAAAAACAGGGATGATCAGATCCTGATGGCAGAAGATATGTGGCAGCACTTAATTGCCAAAGACAAGGTGGGTGTGGCTATCACAATGGACAACAGACTCAAAGCAGCAGTCAAAATAATCTGACTCAAAGAGACCTATGGCATTGGCTAGTATCTTGATCATGGAGCACCTAGAAGTAAAACAAATGTGCAGTCTACCAAATTCCTGTTTGAGCTGTATAAACAGAATTCTAGGTCAAGTGAATGGAAGTATACCTTGAATTATGAAAACAGAATCATGGCACCTTAATCAATTCCCAGACTTGAGACATTATACAGACCCAGAGTCCCTTGAATGAGGGGAAGGCCAAATCCCCTTGGGGAAGGACTCAATTATCCTGTAAAAATTGTATAATGTTAGTCTTCCTCCCAGCATTCCCCAAGGAGATCTATGGCCTTATACCAGGGTGACTATGCATTGGGGAATAGGACTTGATAAGATATCTTGTGGGTTACTAGACACTGGCTCAGATGTGACTTTAATTCCAGGAGACACACACAGAAAGCCATAGTGTTGTCATGTACAAAAGCACTATATAATAAAATGGAAATGTTATATATGAGGTGGGGCCCAAGGTGGTCTTCAAGGTATATGAGGAAGTGCCCAAATGCCCATGGCCCCTCCTCCTAACATATTATCTTCTCTTTCTCAGCTCAAAGCTATGGCCCCTTGGAGTTCTTTACAATCAGTAGACTGAGGAGAGAAAACTTGGGCATGGTTTATAGATGCTTTTACACATTATTCAGGTAGCACCCAAAAGTGGACATCTGCAACATTGCAGCCCATTTCTGGGATGTCCCTGAATGCCAGTTGTGAGGGAAAGCCCTCCAGTGGGTGGAACTTTGAGGAGTACACCTGGTTGTTCATTTTACTTGGTAGAAGAACTGAAAGGAGGTGCATTTGTACACCAATCCATGGGATGTTTCTAATAGTTTGGCTGGATGATCAGGGACTTAGAAGCAGCATGATTGGAAGATTGGTTTCAAACAAGCTGAGGGAAGATGAATGTGAATAGACCTTTCTTAAGGGCAAAAAACATGAAAATATTTGTGTTATCACAGGGTGACACTTCAGCAGAGGAAGATTTTAATAATCAAAGGAATAAGTTGACCCATTCTGTGATTCCAGTTAAGCTATTTCCCCAGCCACTTCTGTCTGCTACTGCCACTTCTGAGTGCCCAATCTGCCAGTAGCAGAGACCCACAATCTACAACGAATATGGCACTATTCCCTGAGGTGATCAGCCTGCTAGGTGATGACAGGTTGAAATAGGTTTGCTAGTATTTTGTTAAGGATTTTTGCATCTATTTGCATAAGGGATATTGGTTTGTTGTTTTCTTATATTGTTTTTGTTTAGGTTCAGTACTAAGGTAATGCTGCCTTTATAAAATGAGTTAGGGAGTTTTCTGCCCTTTTACAATTTTTGGAAGTATTTGAGAAGAATTATATTAATTCATCTTTAAATGATCTTTTTTATAGATTTCACCAAAAATGCCATCCAATCTTGGGCTTTTCTTTGCTGGGATTGTTTTGATTACTGATTCAATCACTTTACTTATAGGTCTGCTATGATTTTCTGTTTATTCTTGAATTCATTTTGATAATTTTTTTTCTAGGAATTTTCAGTTTCATATAAGTTGGTCAATTTGTTGGTGTATGGTTGTTCATAGTATGCTATTATTATTCTTTTTATTTCTGTTAGCTCAGTATTTATGTCTCCTCTTGATTTCTGACTTTAGTAATTTGAGTCTTCTCATTTTCTTTATTTAATTTATCCACAACTTTGTCAATTTTGTTGATCTTTTCAAAGAAGCAACTTTTAATTTCATTGATCTTTTCTATTATTTTTCTGTTCTATATTTTGTTTATCTCCACTCTAATCTTTGTTTCTGTACTTTTTCTGGCTTTGGGTTGTTTGTTCTTTTTCTATTTCTTTAAGGTGCCACTGACTATCATACATATGGTAATAAAATTATCATTTCATAATTATACTAAATATACATACTAAAAAATTACTATCAGTTTTTGCTTCCTTTATTTTGGGACTGTTGTTAAGTGTATACATGTTCATAATTTTACTATCATATTTATGATAGTGAATGGATCTTTTTCTATTTCTTTAAGGTTAGTTCATTGATTTGAAATGTTTCTTTTTAAATGTAGCTCATAATAGCTATTCATTGCACTCTAAACATTGCTTTTGATGCACCTCATACATATTGACATGCTGTGCTTTTGTTTTCATTCTTCTAGATGTATTTTCTCATTTGCCTTGTTCTTTTTAGAGCAATTGGTTATTTAAGAGTGTTTTAAATTCCACATTTTTGTTAATTTTCTAGTGTTTCTTATTTTGGGCTGTAGCTTGATTTTATTGTGTTTGATAAGATAGTTTGTATGGTTTAAACTTTTTGAATTTGAGGTTCATTTTATGACCTAACTTATGGTCTATCCTGGAGAATGTTCAGTGTGACCTTGAGAAAAATGTCTTTATCTGCTCTTTTTTGGGATGTGTGTTCTGTATATCTCTGTTAAGTCTGTCTGCTTTATAATTTTGTTCAAGTCCTCTGTTTCCTTATTGACATTTTGTTTGCTTGTTCTCTTCATTTCTGAATGTGGGTATTTAAGTCTCAAATACTTCTAATTCTCTCTTTAGTACTATCAAGTTTTGCTTCATTTATTTTGGGACTGTGTTGTTAAGTGTATACATGTTTATAATTTTACTATCATATTTATGAATCAGGTTTTTAATAAATATGTAATATCTTTCTCTGTTTCTTTTAACAATTTTCAGTTAAATTTTTTTGATATTTTGTTTGATATTAGTGTGATAGTTAGATTCATGTGTTAACTCAGTCAGGTGATGGTGCCCAGTTGTCTAGTCAAGCCTATCTTTTACTGTGAAGACAGTTTGTGGACTAAAATCTTCATCAGTTTGATTGCATCTATGGCTAAGGGACACATCTTCTGCAATGAGTGACATTTAATTTAATCAGTTGAAGGCTTTAAAGGAGAAGTCAGAAGAGTTAACCTCTTTCTCCACTTCAGCCAGATAGCCTTTCCTGGGGAATTCATCAAGACCTTCACTGTGGCCAGCTCATGGCCTGCCCTGTGGAGTTGGGACATGTGCATCCCCACAATTGCTTGAGACATTTTTATAAAATCTCATATTCATAGATGTCTCCTGTTGGTTCTGTTTTCCTAGAGAACTCTGACTACTACCATTAGTATAACCACTACTGCTTTCTTTTGGTTATTATGTGTATGGAATATCTTAATCTATCTTTTCCCTTTAAGCTTATTTCTGTTTTTGCATCTAAAGTGGGTCTCTTTTAGAAAGCATGTAGTTGCTTGATGTGTTTTTATCCATTCTTCCAAACTCTGCCTTTTACTTGGATAATTTACTTCATTACATATAAAGTCCAATTACTCTAATTGTTGATTTGAGGAAAAAAACTTTTGCTGTTTTACTA